>NW_027102591.1:0-356870 GCF_035609145.1 Eleutherodactylus coqui | reverse complement strand
TTATAATTGCCATTGATGTTATTCCAGGGGCAGGTAATAAACCGCATGAGGCTTTGACCAATTTTTACCATTTTAGGTAAAAAGCTGCATTGACTGCACTTCTGCATTTTGTGGGATATGGTAGGACTGCAAGCAAATCCTGAGACAAGATATATCAAGAACACTCCATACAGCATGCGATTTCATTTTCCAAGATAGAAACATTGGTCACGCTGAACATTGTTGAACGTTTTCGCTGCAATGCATCCTGAGACGCTTGGATCCAGGTTCTATCATTCATGCTGCGCCATTTCAACCAACCTGTGTGGCTCATATTCACTTTGGGTTGACGAGTTGCATGGTCATGGTGTAGGCCGAGCCTTTTTTGCCACTTCATCCGCCTCCGATCAAGCATAATGCCTTGCCCATAAGCATTCCCCACCCTGGAATATCTTAACCTACCCATTCCCCTATCTGGAATAACTGTACCTCCCTCAAAAGAAGTGATAAGCAGCGATCAATTTGACTGTTGTAGGCTGCCGTCTCCCGCTTAAGGGCGAATTTCAAACGTTGTCCATCACAGAGACAAATGATCTGGCTCCAGCAGCGTCTATAGGAGTATCTGTCTGCTCACTTCTAGCTCCAGTGGAGACTGATGGAAAAATGGCCGCTAACAACCTGTGATCCTTGTTCCGGGTGCGCGTGTCACCATCGAGCCTTAATGACATCATAAAGCTGCTTCAAGTGCAAGACTTGCAGGCTTATATACAGTCTATCTATCTATCTATCTATCTAATGTATGTTACTGCATAGATATATATCTAGCTATATAAATAGATAGCTATATATCAATATAGATATTTCTACAAATATCTAGCTTTACGTATAAATTTAAACTTGTATAGTTATGGTTTTGTAGGGCTGAAAACATACATACAAAATTTGTATTATTATCAGCATTATTCTTATAATTGCCATTGATGTTATTCCAGGGGCAGGTAATAAACCGCATGAGGCTTTGACCAATTTTTACCATTTTAGGTAAAAAGCTGCATTGACTGCACTTCTGCATTTTGTGGGATATGGTAGGACTGCAAGCAAATCCTGAGACAAGATATGTCAAAAACACTCCATACAGCATGCAATTTCATTTTCCAAGATAGAAACATTGGTCACGCTGAACATTGTTGAACGTTTTCGCTGCAATGCATCCTGAGACGCTTGGATCCAGGTTCTATCATTCATGCTGCGCCATTTCAACCAACCTGTGTGGCTCATATTCACTTTGGGTTGACGAGTTGCATGGTCATGGTGTAGGCCGAGCCTTTTTTGCCACTTCATCCGCCTCCGATCAAGCATAATGCCTTGCCCATAAGCATTCCCCACCCTGGAATATCTTAACCTACCCATTCCCCTATCTGGAATAACTGTACCTCCCTCAAAAGAAGTGATAAGCAGCGATCAATTTGACTGTTGTAGGCTGCCGTCTCCCGCTTAAGGGCGAATTTCAAACGTTGTCCATCACAGAGACAAATGATCTGGCTCCAGCAGCGTCTATAGGAGTATCTGTCTGCTCACTTCTAGCTCCAGTGGAGACTGATGGAAAAATGGCCGCTAACAACCTGTGATCCTTGTTCCGGGTGCGCGTGTCACCATCGAGCCTTAATGACATCATAAAGCTGCTTCAAGTGCAAGACTTGCAGGCTTATATACAGTCTATCTATCTATCTATCTATCTATCTATCTATCTATCTATCTATCTATCTATCTATCTAATGTATGTTACTGCATAGATATATATCTAGCTATATAAATAGATAGCTATATATCAATATAGATATTTCTACAAATATCTAGCTTTACGTATAAATTTAAACTTGTATAGTTATGGTTTTGTAGGGCTGAAAACATACATACAAAATTTGTATTATTATCAGCATTATTCTTATAATTGCCATTGATGTTATTCCAGGGGCAGGTAATAAACCGCATGAGTCTTTGACCAATTTTTACCATTTTAGGTAAAAAGCTGCATTGACTGCACTTCTGCATTTTGTGGGATATGGTAGGACTGCAAGCAAATCCTGAGACAAGATATGTCAAAAACACTCCATACAGCATGCGATTTCATTTTCCAAGATAGAAACATTGGTCACGCTGAACATTGTTGAACGTTTTCGCTGCAATGCATCCTGAGACGCTTGGATCCAGGTTCTATCATTCATGCTGCGCCATTTCAACCAACCTGTGTGGCTCATATTCACTTTGGGTTGACGAGTTGCATGGTCATGGTGTAGGCCGAGCCTTTTTTGCCACTTCATCCGCCTCCGATCAAGCATAATGCCTTGCCCATAAGCATTCCCCACCCTGGAATATCTTAACCTACCCATTCCCCTATCTGGAATAACTGTACCTCCCTCAAAAGAAGTGATAAGCAGCGATCAATTTGACTGTTGTAGGCTGCCGTCTCCCGCTTAAGGGCGAATTTCAAACGTTGTCCATCACAGAGACAAATGATCTGGCTCCAGCAGCGTCTATAGGAGTATCTGTCTGCTCACTTCTAGCTCCAGTGGAGACTGATGGAAAAATGGCCGCTAACAACCTGTGGTCCTTGTTCCGGGTGCGCGTGTCACCATCGAGCCTTAATGACATCATAAAGCTGCTTGAAGTGCAAGACTTGCAGGCTTATATACAGTCTATCTATCTATCTAATGTATGTTACTGCATAGATATATATCTAGCTATATAAATAGATAGCTATATATCAATATAGATATTTCTACAAATATCTAGCTTTACGTATAAATTTAAACTTCTATAGTTATGGTTTTGTAGGGCTGAAAACATACATACAAAATTTGTATTATTATCAGCATTATTCTTATAATTGCCATTGATGTTATTCCAGGGGCAGGTAATAAACCGCATGAGGCTTTGACCAATTTTTACCATTTTAGGTAAAAAGCTGCATTGACTGCACTTCTGCATTTTGTGGGATATGGTAGGACTGCAAGCAAATCCTGAGACAAGATATATCAAGAACACTCCATACAGCATGCGATTTCATTTTCCAAGATAGAAACATTGGTCACGCTGAACATTGTTGAACGTTTTCGCTGCAATGCATCCTGAGACGCTTGGATCCAGGTTCTATCATTCATGCTGCGCCATTTCAACCAACCTGTGTGGCTCATATTCACTTTGGGTTGACGAGTTGCATGGTCATGGTGTAGGCCGAGCCTTTTTTGCCACTTCATCCGCCTCCGATCAAGCATAATGCCTTGCCCATAAGCATTCCCCACCCTGGAATATCTTAACCTACCCATTCCCCTATCTGGAATAACTGTACCTCCCTCAAAAGAAGTGATAAGCAGCGATCAATTTGACTGTTGTAGGCTGCCGTCTCCCGCTTAAGGGCGAATTTCAAACGTTGTCCATCACAGAGACAAATGATCTGGCTCCAGCAGCGTCTATAGGAGTATCTGTCTGCTCACTTCTAGCTCCAGTGGAGACTGATGGAAAAATGGCCGCTAACAACCTGTGATCCTTGTTCCGGGTGCGCGTGTCACCATCGAGCCTTAATGACATCATAAAGCTGCTTCAAGTGCAAGACTTGCAGGCTTATATACAGTCTATCTATCTATCTATCTATCTAATGTATGTTACTGCATAGATATATATCTAGCTATATAAATAGATAGCTATATATCAATATAGATATTTCTACAAATATCTAGCTTTACGTATAAATTTAAACTTGTATAGTTATGGTTTTGTAGGGCTGAAAACATACATACAAAATTTGTATTATTATCAGCATTATTCTTATAATTGCCATTGATGTTATTCCAGGGGCAGGTAATAAACCGCATGAGGCTTTGACCAATTTTTACCATTTTAGGTAAAAAGCTGCATTGACTGCACTTCTGCATTTTGTGGGATATGGTAGGACTGCAAGCAAATCCTGAGACAAGATATGTCAAAAACACTCCATACAGCATGCAATTTCATTTTCCAAGATAGAAACATTGGTCACGCTGAACATTGTTGAACGTTTTCGCTGCAATGCATCCTGAGACGCTTGGATCCAGGTTCTATCATTCATGCTGCGCCATTTCAACCAACCTGTGTGGCTCATATTCACTTTGGGTTGACGAGTTGCATGGTCATGGTGTAGGCCGAGCCTTTTTTGCCACTTCATCCGCCTCCGATCAAGCATAATGCCTTGCCCATAAGCATTCCCCACCCTGGAATATCTTAACCTACCCATTCCCCTATCTGGAATAACTGTACCTCCCTCAAAAGAAGTGATAAGCAGCGATCAATTTGACTGTTGTAGGCTGCCGTCTCCCGCTTAAGGGCGAATTTCAAACGTTGTCCATCACAGAGACAAATGATCTGGCTCCAGCAGCGTCTATAGGAGTATCTGTCTGCTCACTTCTAGCTCCAGTGGAGACTGATGGAAAAATGGCCGCTAACAACCTGTGATCCTTGTTCCGGGTGCGCGTGTCACCATCGAGCCTTAATGACATCATAAAGCTGCTTCAAGTGCAAGACTTGCAGGCTTATATACAGTCTATCTATCTATCTATCTATCTATCTATCTATCTATCTATCTAATGTATGTTACTGCATAGATATATATCTAGCTATATAAATAGATAGCTATATATCAATATAGATATTTCTACAAATATCTAGCTTTACGTATAAATTTAAACTTCTATAGTTATGGTTTTGTAGGGCTGAAAACATACATACAAAATTTGTATTATTATCAGCATTATTCTTATAATTGCCATTGATGTTATTCCAGGGGCAGGTAATAAACCGCATGAGTCTTTGACCAATTTTTACCATTTTAGGTAAAAAGCTGCATTGACTGCACTTCTGCATTTTGTGGGATATGGTAGGACTGCAAGCAAATCCTGAGACAAGATATGTCAAAAACACTCCATACAGCATGCGATTTCATTTTCCAAGATAGAAACATTGGTCACGCTGAACATTGTTGAACGTTTTCGCTGCAATGCATCCTGAGACGCTTGGATCCAGGTTCTATCATTCATGCTGCGCCATTTCAACCAACCTGTGTGGCTCATATTCACTTTGGGTTGACGAGTTGCATGGTCATGGTGTAGGCCGAGCCTTTTTTGCCACTTCATCCGCCTCCGATCAAGCATAATGCCTTGCCCATAAGCATTCCCCACCCTGGAATATCTTAACCTACCCATTCCCCTATCTGGAATAACTGTACCTCCCTCAAAAGAAGTGATAAGCAGCGATCAATTTGACTGTTGTAGGCTGCCGTCTCCCGCTTAAGGGCGAATTTCAAACGTTGTCCATCACAGAGACAAATGATCTGGCTCCAGCAGCGTCTATAGGAGTATCTGTCTGCTCACTTCTAGCTCCAGTGGAGACTGATGGAAAAATGGCCGCTAACAACCTGTGATCCTTGTTCCGGGTGCGCGTGTCACCATCGAGCCTTAATGACATCATAAAGCTGCTTCAAGTGCAAGACTTGCAGGCTTATATACAGTCTATCTATCTATCTATCTATCTATCTATCTATCTATCTAATGTATGTTACTGCATAGATATATATCTAGCTATATAAATAGATAGCTATATATCAATATAGATATTTCTACAAATATCTAGCTTTACGTATAAATTTAAACTTCTATAGTTATGGTTTTGTAGGGCTGAAAACATACATACAAAATTTGTATTATTATCAGCATTATTCTTATAATTGCCATTGATGTTATTCCAGGGGCAGGTAATAAACCGCATGAGGCTTTGACCAATTTTTACCATTTTAGGTAAAAAGCTGCATTGACTGCACTTCTGCATTTTGTGGGATATGGTAGGACTGCAAGCAAATCCTGAGACAAGATATATCAAGAACACTCCATACAGCATGCGATTTCATTTTCCAAGATAGAAACATTGGTCACGCTGAACATTGTTGAACGTTTTCGCTGCAATGCATCCTGAGACGCTTGGATCCAGGTTCTATCATTCATGCTGCGCCATTTCAACCAACCTGTGTGGCTCATATTCACTTTGGGTTGACGAGTTGCATGGTCATGGTGTAGGCCGAGCCTTTTTTGCCACTTCATCCGCCTCCGATCAAGCATAATGCCTTGCCCATAAGCATTCCCCACCCTGGAATATCTTAACCTACCCATTCCCCTATCTGGAATAACTGTACCTCCCTCAAAAGAAGTGATAAGCAGCGATCAATTTGACTGTTGTAGGCTGCCGTCTCCCGCTTAAGGCCGAATTTCAAACGTTGTCCATCACAGAGACAAATGATCTGGCTCCAGCAGCGTCTATAGGAGTATCTGTCTGCTCACTTCTAGCTCCAGTGGAGACTGATGGAAAAATGGCCGCTAACAACCTGTGATCCTTGTTCCGGGTGCGCGTGTCACCATCGAGCCTTAATGACATCATAAAGCTGCTTCAAGTGCAAGACTTGCAGGCTTATATACAGTCTATCTATCTATCTAATGTATGTTACTGCATAGATATATATCTAGCTATATAAATAGATAGCTATATATCAATATAGATATTTCTACAAATATCTAGCTTTACGTATAAATTTAAACTTGTATAGTTATGGTTTTGTAGGGCTGAAAACATACATACAAAATTTGTATTATTATCAGCATTATTCTTATAATTGCCATTGATGTTATTCCAGGGGCAGGTAATAAACCGCATGAGTCTTTGACCAATTTTTACCATTTTAGGTAAAAAGCTGCATTGACTGCACTTCTGCATTTTGTGGGATATGGTAGGACTGCAAGCAAATCCTGAGACAAGATATGTCAAAAACACTCCATACAGCATGCGATTTCATTTTCCAAGATAGAAACATTGGTCACGCTGAACATTGTTGAACGTTTTCGCTGCAATGCATCCTGAGACGCTTGGATCCAGGTTCTATCATTCATGCTGCGCCATTTCAACCAACCTGTGTGGCTCATATTCACTTTGGGTTGACGAGTTGCATGGTCATGGTGTAGGCCGAGCCTTTTTTGCCACTTCATCCGCCTCCGATCAAGCATAATGCCTTGCCCATAAGCATTCCCCACCCTGGAATATCTTAACCTACCCATTCCCCTATCTGGAATAACTGTACCTCCCTCAAAAGAAGTGATAAGCAGCGATCAATTTGACTGTTGTAGGCTGCCGTCTCCCGCTTAAGGGCGAATTTCAAACGTTGTCCATCACAGAGACAAATGATCTGGCTCCAGCAGCGTCTATAGGAGTATCTGTCTGCTCACTTCTAGCTCCAGTGGAGACTGATGGAAAAATGGCCGCTAACAACCTGTGGTCCTTGTTCCGGGTGCGCGTGTCACCATCGAGCCTTAATGACATCATAAAGCTGCTTGAAGTGCAAGACTTGCAGGCTTATATACAGTCTATCTATCTATCTAATGTATGTTACTGCATAGATATATATCTAGCTATATAAATAGATAGCTATATATCAATATAGATATTTCTACAAATATCTAGCTTTACGTATAAATTTAAACTTCTATAGTTATGGTTTTGTAGGGCTGAAAACATACATACAAAATTTGTATTATTATCAGCATTATTCTTATAATTGCCATTGATGTTATTCCAGGGGCAGGTAATAAACCGCATGAGGCTTTGACCAATTTTTACCATTTTAGGTAAAAAGCTGCATTGACTGCACTTCTGCATTTTGTGGGATATGGTAGGACTGCAAGCAAATCCTGAGACAAGATATATCAAAAACACTCCATACAGCATGCGATTTCATTTTCCAAGATAGAAACATTGGTCACGCTGAACATTGTTGAACGTTTTTGCTGCAATGCATCCTGAGACGCTTGGATCCAGGTTCTATCATTCATGCTGCGCCATTTCAACCAACCTGTGTGGCTCATATTCACTTTGGGTTGACGAGTTGCATGGTCATGGTGTAGGCCGAGCCTTTTTTGCCACTTCATCCGCCTCCGATCAAGCATAATGCCTTGCCCATAAGCATTCCCCACCCTGGAATATCTTAACCTACCCATTCCCCTATCTGGAATAACTGTACCTCCCTCAAAAGAAGTGATAAGCCGCAATATATTTGACTGTTGTAGGCTGCCGTCTCCCGCTTAAGGGCGAATTTCAAACGTTGTCCATCACAGAGACAAATGATCTGGCTCCAGCCGCGTCTATAGGAGTATCTGTCTGCTCACTTCTAGCTCCAGTGGAGACTGATGGAAAAATGGCCGCTAACAACCTGTGGTCCTTGTTCCGGGTGCGCGTGTCACCATCGAGCCTTAATGACATCATAAAGCTGCTTCAAGTGCAAGACTTGCAGGCTTATATACAGTCTATCTATCTATCTATCTATCTATCTATCTATCTATCTATCTATCTATCTATCTATCTAATGTATGTTACTGCATAGATATATATCTAGCTATATAAATAGATAGTTATATATCAATATAGATATTTCTACAAATATCTAGCTTTACGTATAAATTTAAACTTGTATAGTTATGGTTTTGTAGGGCTGAAAACATACATACAAAATTTGTATTATTATCAGCATTATTCTTATAATTGCCATTGATGTTATTCCAGGGGCAGGTAATAAACCGCATGAGTCTTTGACCAATTTTTACCATTTTAGGTAAAAAGCTGCATTGACTGCACTTCTGCATTTTGTGGGATATGGTAGGACTGCAAGCAAATCCTGAGACAAGATATGTCAAAAACACTCCATACAGCATGCAATTTCATTTTCCAAGATAGAAACATTGGTCACGCTGAACATTGTTGAACGTTTTCGCTGCAATGCATCCTGAGACGCTTGGATCCAGGTTCTATCATTCATGCTGCGCCATTTCAACCAACCTGTGTGGCTCATATTCACTTTGGGTTGACGAGTTGCATGGTCATGGTGTAGGCCGAGCCTTTTTTGCCACTTCATCCGCCTCCGATCAAGCATAATGCCTTGCCCATAAGCATTCCCCACCCTGGAATATCTTAACCTACCCATTCCCCTATCTGGAATAACTGTACCTCCCTCAAAAGAAGTGATAAGCAGCGATCAATTTGACTGTTGTAGGCTGCCGTCTCCCGCTTAAGGGCGAATTTCAAACGTTGTCCATCACAGAGACAAATGATCTGGCTCCAGCAGCGTCTATAGGAGTATCTGTCTGCTCACTTCTAGCTCCAGTGGAGACTGATGGAAAAATGGCCGCTAACAACCTGTGATCCTTGTTCCGGGTGCGCGTGTCACCATCGAGCCTTAATGACATCATAAAGCTGCTTCAAGTGCAAGACTTGCAGGCTTATATACAGTCTATCTATCTATCTATCTATCTAATGTATGTTACTGCATAGATATATATCTAGCTATATAAATAGATAGCTATATATCAATATAGATATTTCTACAAATATCTAGCTTTACGTATAAATTTAAACTTGTATAGTTATGGTTTTGTAGGGCTGAAAACATACATACAAAATTTGTATTATTATCAGCATTATTCTTATAATTGCCATTGATGTTATTCCAGGGGCAGGTAATAAACCGCATGAGGCTTTGACCAATTTTTACCATTTTAGGTAAAAAGCTGCATTGACTGCACTTCTGCATTTTGTGGGATATGGTAGGACTGCAAGCAAATCCTGAGACAAGATATGTCAAAAACACTCCATACAGCATGCAATTTCATTTTCCAAGATAGAAACATTGGTCACGCTGAACATTGTTGAACGTTTTCGCTGCAATGCATCCTGAGACGCTTGGATCCAGGTTCTATCATTCATGCTGCGCCATTTCAACCAACCTGTGTGGCTCATATTCACTTTGGGTTGACGAGTTGCATGGTCATGGTGTAGGCCGAGCCTTTTTTGCCACTTCATCCGCCTCCGATCAAGCATAATGCCTTGCCCATAAGCATTCCCCACCCTGGAATATCTTAACCTACCCATTCCCCTATCTGGAATAACTGTACCTCCCTCAAAAGAAGTGATAAGCAGCGATCAATTTGACTGTTGTAGGCTGCCGTCTCCCGCTTAAGGGCGAATTTCAAACGTTGTCCATCACAGAGACAAATGATCTGGCTCCAGCAGCGTCTATAGGAGTATCTGTCTGCTCACTTCTAGCTCCAGTGGAGACTGATGGAAAAATGGCCGCTAACAACCTGTGGTCCTTGTTCCGGGTGCGCGTGTCACCATCGAGCCTTAATGACATCATAAAGCTGCTTGAAGTGCAAGACTTGCAGGCTTATATACAGTCTATCTATCTATCTAATGTATGTTACTGCATAGATATATATCTAGCTATATAAATAGATAGCTATATATCAATATAGATATTTCTACAAATATCTAGCTTTACGTATAAATTTAAACTTCTATAGTTATGGTTTTGTAGGGCTGAAAACATACATACAAAATTTGTATTATTATCAGCATTATTCTTATAATTGCCATTGATGTTATTCCAGGGGCAGGTAATAAACCGCATGAGGCTTTGACCAATTTTTACCATTTTAGGTAAAAAGCTGCATTGACTGCACTTCTGCATTTTGTGGGATATGGTAGGACTGCAAGCAAATCCTGAGACAAGATATATCAAAAACACTCCATACAGCATGCGATTTCATTTTCCAAGATAGAAACATTGGTCACGCTGAACATTGTTGAACGTTTTTGCTGCAATGCATCCTGAGACGCTTGGATCCAGGTTCTATCATTCATGCTGCGCCATTTCAACCAACCTGTGTGGCTCATATTCACTTTGGGTTGACGAGTTGCATGGTCATGGTGTAGGCCGAGCCTTTTTTGCCACTTCATCCGCCTCCGATCAAGCATAATGCCTTGCCCATAAGCATTCCCCACCCTGGAATATCTTAACCTACCCATTCCCCTATCTGGAATAACTGTACCTCCCTCAAAAGAAGTGATAAGCCGCAATATATTTGACTGTTGTAGGCTGCCGTCTCCCGCTTAAGGGCGAATTTCAAACGTTGTCCATCACAGAGACAAATGATCTGGCTCCAGCCGCGTCTATAGGAGTATCTGTCTGCTCACTTCTAGCTCCAGTGGAGACTGATGGAAAAATGGCCGCTAACAACCTGTGGTCCTTGTTCCGGGTGCGCGTGTCACCATCGAGCCTTAATGACATCATAAAGCTGCTTCAAGTGCAAGACTTGCAGGCTTATATACAGTCTATCTATCTATCTATCTATCTATCTATCTATCTATCTATCTATCTAATGTATGTTACTGCATAGATATATATCTAGCTATATAAATAGATAGTTATATATCAATATAGATATTTCTACAAATATCTAGCTTTACGTATAAATTTAAACTTGTATAGTTATGGTTTTGTAGGGCTGAAAACATACATACAAAATTTGTATTATTATCAGCATTATTCTTATAATTGCCATTGATGTTATTCCAGGGGCAGGTAATAAACCGCATGAGTCTTTGACCAATTTTTACCATTTTAGGTAAAAAGCTGCATTGACTGCACTTCTGCATTTTGTGGGATATGGTAGGACTGCAAGCAAATCCTGAGACAAGATATGTCAAAAACACTCCATACAGCATGCAATTTCATTTTCCAAGATAGAAACATTGGTCACGCTGAACATTGTTGAACGTTTTCGCTGCAATGCATCCTGAGACGCTTGGATCCAGGTTCTATCATTCATGCTGCGCCATTTCAACCAACCTGTGTGGCTCATATTCACTTTGGGTTGACGAGTTGCATGGTCATGGTGTAGGCCGAGCCTTTTTTGCCACTTCATCCGCCTCCGATCAAGCATAATGCCTTGCCCATAAGCATTCCCCACCCTGGAATATCTTAACCTACCCATTCCCCTATCTGGAATAACTGTACCTCCCTCAAAAGAAGTGATAAGCAGCGATCAATTTGACTGTTGTAGGCTGCCGTCTCCCGCTTAAGGGCGAATTTCAAACGTTGTCCATCACAGAGACAAATGATCTGGCTCCAGCAGCGTCTATAGGAGTATCTGTCTGCTCACTTCTAGCTCCAGTGGAGACTGATGGAAAAATGGCCGCTAACAACCTGTGATCCTTGTTCCGGGTGCGCGTGTCACCATCGAGCCTTAATGACATCATAAAGCTGCTTCAAGTGCAAGACTTGCAGGCTTATATACAGTCTATCTATCTATCTATCTATCTAATGTATGTTACTGCATAGATATATATCTAGCTATATAAATAGATAGCTATATATCAATATAGATATTTCTACAAATATCTAGCTTTACGTATAAATTTAAACTTGTATAGTTATGGTTTTGTAGGGCTGAAAACATACATACAAAATTTGTATTATTATCAGCATTATTCTTATAATTGCCATTGATGTTATTCCAGGGGCAGGTAATAAACCGCATGAGGCTTTGACCAATTTTTACCATTTTAGGTAAAAAGCTGCATTGACTGCACTTCTGCATTTTGTGGGATATGGTAGGACTGCAAGCAAATCCTGAGACAAGATATGTCAAAAACACTCCATACAGCATGCAATTTCATTTTCCAAGATAGAAACATTGGTCACGCTGAACATTGTTGAACGTTTTCGCTGCAATGCATCCTGAGACGCTTGGATCCAGGTTCTATCATTCATGCTGCGCCATTTCAACCAACCTGTGTGGCTCATATTCACTTTGGGTTGACGAGTTGCATGGTCATGGTGTAGGCCGAGCCTTTTTTGCCACTTCATCCGCCTCCGATCAAGCATAATGCCTTGCCCATAAGCATTCCCCACCCTGGAATATCTTAACCTACCCATTCCCCTATCTGGAATAACTGTACCTCCCTCAAAAGAAGTGATAAGCAGCGATCAATTTGACTGTTGTAGGCTGCCGTCTCCCGCTTAAGGGCGAATTTCAAACGTTGTCCATCACAGAGACAAATGATCTGGCTCCAGCAGCGTCTATAGGAGTATCTGTCTGCTCACTTCTAGCTCCAGTGGAGACTGATGGAAAAATGGCCGCTAACAACCTGTGATCCTTGTTCCGGGTGCGCGTGTCACCATCGAGCCTTAATGACATCATAAAGCTGCTTCAAGTGCAAGACTTGCAGGCTTATATACAGTCTATCTATCTATCTATCTATCTATCTATCTATCTATCTATCTAATGTATGTTACTGCATAGATATATATCTAGCTATATAAATAGATAGCTATATATCAATATAGATATTTCTACAAATATCTAGCTTTACGTATAAATTTAAACTTCTATAGTTATGGTTTTGTAGGGCTGAAAACATACATACAAAATTTGTATTATTATCAGCATTATTCTTATAATTGCCATTGATGTTATTCCAGGGGCAGGTAATAAACCGCATGAGGCTTTGACCAATTTTTACCATTTTAGGTAAAAAGCTGCATTGACTGCACTTCTGCATTTTGTGGGATATGGTAGGACTGCAAGCAAATCCTGAGACAAGATATATCAAGAACACTCCATACAGCATGCGATTTCATTTTCCAAGATAGAAACATTGGTCACGCTGAACATTGTTGAACGTTTTCGCTGCAATGCATCCTGAGACGCTTGGATCCAGGTTCTATCATTCATGCTGCGCCATTTCAACCAACCTGTGTGGCTCATATTCACTTTGGGTTGACGAGTTGCATGGTCATGGTGTAGGCCGAGCCTTTTTTGCCACTTCATCCGCCTCCGATCAAGCATAATGCCTTGCCCATAAGCATTCCCCACCCTGGAATATCTTAACCTACCCATTCCCCTATCTGGAATAACTGTACCTCCCTCAAAAGAAGTGATAAGCAGCGATCAATTTGACTGTTGTAGGCTGCCGTCTCCCGCTTAAGGGCGAATTTCAAACGTTGTCCATCACAGAGACAAATGATCTGGCTCCAGCAGCGTCTATAGGAGTATCTGTCTGCTCACTTCTAGCTCCAGTGGAGACTGATGGAAAAATGGCCGCTAACAACCTGTGGTCCTTGTTCCGGGTGCGCGTGTCACCATCGAGCCTTAATGACATCATAAAGCTGCTTCAAGTGCAAGACTTGCAGGCTTATATACAGTCTATCTATCTATCTAATGTATGTTACTGCATAGATATATATCTAGCTATATAAATAGATAGCTATATATCAATATAGATATTTCTACAAATATCTAGCTTTACGTATAAATTTAAACTTCTATAGTTATGGTTTTGTAGGGCTGAAAACATACATACAAAATTTGTATTATTATCAGCATTATTCTTATAATTGCCATTGATGTTATTCCAGGGGCAGGTAATAAACCGCATGAGGCTTTGACCAATTTTTACCATTTTAGGTAAAAAGCTGCATTGACTGCACTTCTGCATTTTGTGGGATATGGTAGGACTGCAAGCAAATCCTGAGACAAGATATATCAAAAACACTCCATACAGCATGCGATTTCATTTTCCAAGATAGAAACATTGGTCACGCTGAACATTGTTGAACGTTTTTGCTGCAATGCATCCTGAGACGCTTGGATCCAGGTTCTATCATTCATGCTGCGCCATTTCAACCAACCTGTGTGGCTCATATTCACTTTGGGTTGACGAGTTGCATGGTCATGGTGTAGGCCGAGCCTTTTTTGCCACTTCATCCGCCTCCGATCAAGCATAATGCCTTGCCCATAAGCATTCCCCACCCTGGAATATCTTAACCTACCCATTCCCCTATCTGGAATAACTGTACCTCCCTCAAAAGAAGTGATAAGCCGCAATATATTTGACTGTTGTAGGCTGCCGTCTCCCGCTTAAGGGCGAATTTCAAACGTTGTCCATCACAGAGACAAATGATCTGGCTCCAGCCGCGTCTATAGGAGTATCTGTCTGCTCACTTCTAGCTCCAGTGGAGACTGATGGAAAAATGGCCGCTAACAACCTGTGGTCCTTGTTCCGGGTGCGCGTGTCACCATCGAGCCTTAATGACATCATAAAGCTGCTTCAAGTGCAAGACTTGCAGGCTTATATACAGTCTATCTATCTATCTATCTATCTATCTATCTATCTATCTATCTATCTAATGTATGTTACTGCATAGATATATATCTAGCTATATAAATAGATAGTTATATATCAATATAGATATTTCTACAAATATCTAGCTTTACGTATAAATTTAAACTTGTATAGTTATGGTTTTGTAGGGCTGAAAACATACATACAAAATTTGTATTATTATCAGCATTATTCTTATAATTGCCATTGATGTTATTCCAGGGGCAGGTAATAAACCGCATGAGTCTTTGACCAATTTTTACCATTTTAGGTAAAAAGCTGCATTGACTGCACTTCTGCATTTTGTGGGATATGGTAGGACTGCAAGCAAATCCTGAGACAAGATATGTCAAAAACACTCCATACAGCATGCAATTTCATTTTCCAAGATAGAAACATTGGTCACGCTGAACATTGTTGAACGTTTTCGCTGCAATGCATCCTGAGACGCTTGGATCCAGGTTCTATCATTCATGCTGCGCCATTTCAACCAACCTGTGTGGCTCATATTCACTTTGGGTTGACGAGTTGCATGGTCATGGTGTAGGCCGAGCCTTTTTTGCCACTTCATCCGCCTCCGATCAAGCATAATGCCTTGCCCATAAGCATTCCCCACCCTGGAATATCTTAACCTACCCATTCCCCTATCTGGAATAACTGTACCTCCCTCAAAAGAAGTGATAAGCAGCGATCAATTTGACTGTTGTAGGCTGCCGTCTCCCGCTTAAGGGCGAATTTCAAACGTTGTCCATCACAGAGACAAATGATCTGGCTCCAGCAGCGTCTATAGGAGTATCTGTCTGCTCACTTCTAGCTCCAGTGGAGACTGATGGAAAAATGGCCGCTAACAACCTGTGATCCTTGTTCCGGGTGCGCGTGTCACCATCGAGCCTTAATGACATCATAAAGCTGCTTCAAGTGCAAGACTTGCAGGCTTATATACAGTCTATCTATCTATCTATCTATCTATCTATCTAATGTATGTTACTGCATAGATATATATCTAGCTATATAAATAGATAGCTATATATCAATATAGATATTTCTACAAATATCTAGCTTTACGTATAAATTTAAACTTGTATAGTTATGGTTTTGTAGGGCTGAAAACATACATACAAAATTTGTATTATTATCAGCATTATTCTTATAATTGCCATTGATGTTATTCCAGGGGCAGGTAATAAACCGCATGAGTCTTTGACCAATTTTTACCATTTTAGGTAAAAAGCTGCATTGACTGCACTTCTGCATTTTGTGGGATATGGTAGGACTGCAAGCAAATCCTGAGACAAGATATGTCAAAAACACTCCATACAGCATGCGATTTCATTTTCCAAGATAGAAACATTGGTCACGCTGAACATTGTTGAACGTTTTCGCTGCAATGCATCCTGAGACGCTTGGATCCAGGTTCTATCATTCATGCTGCGCCATTTCAACCAACCTGTGTGGCTCATATTCACTTTGGGTTGACGAGTTGCATGGTCATGGTGTAGGCCGAGCCTTTTTTGCCACTTCATCCGCCTCCGATCAAGCATAATGCCTTGCCCATAAGCATTCCCCACCCTGGAATATCTTAACCTACCCATTCCCCTATCTGGAATAACTGTACCTCCCTCAAAAGAAGTGATAAGCAGCGATCAATTTGACTGTTGTAGGCTGCCGTCTCCCGCTTAAGGCCGAATTTCAAACGTTGTCCATCACAGAGACAAATGATCTGGCTCCAGCAGCGTCTATAGGAGTATCTGTCTGCTCACTTCTAGCTCCAGTGGAGACTGATGGAAAAATGGCCGCTAACAACCTGTGATCCTTGTTCCGGGTGCGCGTGTCACCATCGAGCCTTAATGACATCATAAAGCTGCTTCAAGTGCAAGACTTGCAGGCTTATATACAGTCTATCTATCTATCTAATGTATGTTACTGCATAGATATATATCTAGCTATATAAATAGATAGCTATATATCAATATAGATATTTCTACAAATATCTAGCTTTACGTATAAATTTAAACTTCTATAGTTATGGTTTTGTAGGGCTGAAAACATACATACAAAATTTGTATTATTATCAGCATTATTCTTATAATTGCCATTGATGTTATTCCAGGGGCAGGTAATAAACCGCATGAGTCTTTGACCAATTTTTACCATTTTAGGTAAAAAGCTGCATTGACTGCACTTCTGCATTTTGTGGGATATGGTAGGACTGCAAGCAAATCCTGAGACAAGATATGTCAAAAACACTCCATACAGCATGCGATTTCATTTTCCAAGATAGAAACATTGGTCACGCTGAACATTGTTGAACGTTTTCGCTGCAATGCATCCTGAGACGCTTGGATCCAGGTTCTATCATTCATGCTGCGCCATTTCAACCAACCTGTGTGGCTCATATTCAC
This sequence comes from Eleutherodactylus coqui, assembly GCF_035609145.1. Taxonomy (NCBI): domain Eukaryota; kingdom Metazoa; phylum Chordata; class Amphibia; order Anura; family Eleutherodactylidae; genus Eleutherodactylus; species Eleutherodactylus coqui. Next base: position 339,423 of record NW_027102591.1, on the reverse strand, counting down.
TTTGGGTTGACGAGTTGCATGGTCATGGTGTAGGCCGAGCCTTTTTTGCCACTTCATCCGCCTCCGATCAAGCATAATGCCTTGCCCATAAGCATTCCCCACCCTGGAATATCTTAACCTACCCATTCCCCTATCTGGAATAACTGTACCTCCCTCAAAAGAAGTGATAAGCAGCGATCAATTTGACTGTTGTAGGCTGCCGTCTCCCGCTTAAGGGCGAATTTCAAACGTTGTCCATCACAGAGACAAATGATCTGGCTCCAGCAGCGTCTATAGGAGTATCTGTCTGCTCACTTCTAGCTCCAGTGGAGACTGATGGAAAAATGGCCGCTAACAACCTGTGATCCTTGTTCCGGGTGCGCGTGTCACCATCGAGCCTTAATGACATCATAAAGCTGCTTCAAGTGCAAGACTTGCAGGCTTATATACAGTCTATCTATCTATCTATCTATCTATCTATCTAATGTATGTTACTGCATAGATATATATCTAGCTATATAAATAGATAGCTATATATCAATATAGATATTTCTACAAATATCTAGCTTTACGTATAAATTTAAACTTGTATAGTTATGGTTTTGTAGGGCTGAAAACATACATACAAAATTTGTATTATTATCAGCATTATTCTTATAATTGCCATTGATGTTATTCCAGGGGCAGGTAATAAACCGCATGAGTCTTTGACCAATTTTTACCATTTTAGGTAAAAAGCTGCATTGACTGCACTTCTGCATTTTGTGGGATATGGTAGGACTGCAAGCAAATCCTGAGACAAGATATGTCAAAAACACTCCATACAGCATGCGATTTCATTTTCCAAGATAGAAACATTGGTCACGCTGAACATTGTTGAACGTTTTCGCTGCAATGCATCCTGAGACGCTTGGATCCAGGTTCTATCATTCATGCTGCGCCATTTCAACCAACCTGTGTGGCTCATATTCACTTTGGGTTGACGAGTTGCATGGTCATGGTGTAGGCCGAGCCTTTTTTGCCACTTCATCCGCCTCCGATCAAGCATAATGCCTTGCCCATAAGCATTCCCCACCCTGGAATATCTTAACCTACCCATTCCCCTATCTGGAATAACTGTACCTCCCTCAAAAGAAGTGATAAGCAGCGATCAATTTGACTGTTGTAGGCTGCCGTCTCCCGCTTAAGGCCGAATTTCAAACGTTGTCCATCACAGAGACAAATGATCTGGCTCCAGCAGCGTCTATAGGAGTATCTGTCTGCTCACTTCTAGCTCCAGTGGAGACTGATGGAAAAATGGCCGCTAACAACCTGTGATCCTTGTTCCGGGTGCGCGTGTCACCATCGAGCCTTAATGACATCATAAAGCTGCTTCAAGTGCAAGACTTGCAGGCTTATATACAGTCTATCTATCTATCTATCTATCTATCTATCTATCTATCTAATGTATGTTACTGCATAGATATATATCTAGCTATATAAATAGATAGCTATATATCAATATAGATATTTCTACAAATATCTAGCTTTACGTATAAATTTAAACTTCTATAGTTATGGTTTTGTAGGGCTGAAAACATACATACAAAATTTGTATTATTATCAGCATTATTCTTATAATTGCCATTGATGTTATTCCAGGGGCAGGTAATAAACCGCATGAGTCTTTGACCAATTTTTACCATTTTAGGTAAAAAGCTGCATTGACTGCACTTCTGCATTTTGTGGGATATGGTAGGACTGCAAGCAAATCCTGAGACAAGATATGTCAAAAACACTCCATACAGCATGCGATTTCATTTTCCAAGATAGAAACATTGGTCACGCTGAACATTGTTGAACGTTTTCGCTGCAATGCATCCTGAGACGCTTGGATCCAGGTTCTATCATTCATGCTGCGCCATTTCAACCAACCTGTGTGGCTCATATTCACTTTGGGTTGACGAGTTGCATGGTCATGGTGTAGGCCGAGCCTTTTTTGCCACTTCATCCGCCTCCGATCAAGCATAATGCCTTGCCCATAAGCATTCCCCACCCTGGAATATCTTAACCTACCCATTCCCCTATCTGGAATAACTGTACCTCCCTCAAAAGAAGTGATAAGCAGCGATCAATTTGACTGTTGTAGGCTGCCGTCTCCCGCTTAAGGGCGAATTTCAAACGTTGTCCATCACAGAGACAAATGATCTGGCTCCAGCAGCGTCTATAGGAGTATCTGTCTGCTCACTTCTAGCTCCAGTGGAGACTGATGGAAAAATGGCCGCTAACAACCTGTGGTCCTTGTTCCGGGTGCGCGTGTCACCATCGAGCCTTAATGACATCATAAAGCTGCTTGAAGTGCAAGACTTGCAGGCTTATATACAGTCTATCTATCTATCTAATGTATGTTACTGCATAGATATATATCTAGCTATATAAATAGATAGCTATATATCAATATAGATATTTCTACAAATATCTAGCTTTACGTATAAATTTAAACTTCTATAGTTATGGTTTTGTAGGGCTGAAAACATACATACAAAATTTGTATTATTATCAGCATTATTCTTATAATTGCCATTGATGTTATTCCAGGGGCAGGTAATAAACCGCATGAGGCTTTGACCAATTTTTACCATTTTAGGTAAAAAGCTGCATTGACTGCACTTCTGCATTTTGTGGGATATGGTAGGACTGCAAGCAAATCCTGAGACAAGATATATCAAAAACACTCCATACAGCATGCGATTTCATTTTCCAAGATAGAAACATTGGTCACGCTGAACATTGTTGAACGTTTTTGCTGCAATGCATCCTGAGACGCTTGGATCCAGGTTCTATCATTCATGCTGCGCCATTTCAACCAACCTGTGTGGCTCATATTCACTTTGGGTTGACGAGTTGCATGGTCATGGTGTAGGCCGAGCCTTTTTTGCCACTTCATCCGCCTCCGATCAAGCATAATGCCTTGCCCATAAGCATTCCCCACCCTGGAATATCTTAACCTACCCATTCCCCTATCTGGAATAACTGTACCTCCCTCAAAAGAAGTGATAAGCCGCAATATATTTGACTGTTGTAGGCTGCCGTCTCCCGCTTAAGGGCGAATTTCAAACGTTGTCCATCACAGAGACAAATGATCTGGCTCCAGCCGCGTCTATAGGAGTATCTGTCTGCTCACTTCTAGCTCCAGTGGAGACTGATGGAAAAATGGCCGCTAACAACCTGTGGTCCTTGTTCCGGGTGCGCGTGTCACCATCGAGCCTTAATGACATCATAAAGCTGCTTCAAGTGCAAGACTTGCAGGCTTATATACAGTCTATCTATCTATCTATCTATCTATCTATCTATCTATCTATCTATCTATCTAATGTATGTTACTGCATAGATATATATCTAGCTATATAAATAGATAGTTATATATCAATATAGATATTTCTACAAATATCTAGCTTTACGTATAAATTTAAACTTGTATAGTTATAGTTTTGTAGGGCTGAAAACATACATACAAAATTTGTATTATTATCAGCATTATTCTTATAATTGCCATTGATGTTATTCCAGGGGCAGGTAATAAACCGCATGAGTCTTTGACCAATTTTTACCATTTTAGGTAAAAAGCTGCATTGACTGCACTTCTGCATTTTGTGGGATATGGTAGGACTGCAAGCAAATCCTGAGACAAGATATGTCAAAAACACTCCATACAGCATGCAATTTCATTTTCCAAGATAGAAACATTGGTCACGCTGAACATTGTTGAACGTTTTCGCTGCAATGCATCCTGAGACGCTTGGATCCAGGTTCTATCATTCATGCTGCGCCATTTCAACCAACCTGTGTGGCTCATATTCACTTTGGGTTGACGAGTTGCATGGTCATGGTGTAGGCCGAGCCTTTTTTGCCACTTCATCCGCCTCCGATCAAGCATAATGCCTTGCCCATAAGCATTCCCCACCCTGGAATATCTTAACCTACCCATTCCCCTATCTGGAATAACTGTACCTCCCTCAAAAGAAGTGATAAGCAGCGATCAATTTGACTGTTGTAGGCTGCCGTCTCCCGCTTAAGGCTGAATTTCAAACGTTGTCCATCACAGAGACAAATGATCTGGCTCCAGCAGCGTCTATAGGAGTATCTGTCTGCTCACTTCTAGCTCCAGTGGAGACTGATGGAAAAATGGCCGCTAACAACCTGTGATCCTTGTTCCGGGTGCGCGTGTCACCATCGAGCCTTAATGACATCATAAAGCTGCTTCAAGTGCAAGACTTGCAGGCTTATATACAGTCTATCTATCTATCTAATGTATGTTACTGCATAGATATATATCTAGCTATATAAATAGATAGCTATATATCAATATAGATATTTCTACAAATATCTAGCTTTACGTATAAATTTAAACTTTTATAGTTATGGTTTTGTAGGGCTGAAAACATACATACAAAATTTGTATTATTATCAGCATTATTCTTATAATTGCCATTGATGTTATTCCAGGGGCAGGTAATAAACCGCATGAGGCTTTGACCAATTTTTACCATTTTAGGTAAAAAGCTGCATTGACTGCACTTCTGCATTTTGTGGGATATGGTAGGACTGCAAGCAAATCCTGAGACAAGATATATCAAGAACACTCCATACAGCATGCGATTTCATTTTCCAAGATAGAAACATTGGTCACGCTGAACATTGTTGAACGTTTTCGCTGCAATGCATCCTGAGACGCTTGGATCCAGGTTCTATCATTCATGCTGCGCCATTTCAACCAACCTGTGTGGCTCATATTCACTTTGGGTTGACGAGTTGCATGGTCATGGTGTAGGCCGAGCCTTTTTTGCCACTTCATCCGCCTCCGATCAAGCATAATGCCTTGCCCATAAGCATTCCCCACCCTGGAATATCTTAACCTACCCATTCCCCTATCTGGAATAACTGTACCTCCCTCAAAAGAAGTGATAAGCAGCGATCAATTTGACTGTTGTAGGCTGCCGTCTCCCGCTTAAGGGCGAATTTCAAACGTTGTCCATCACAGAGACAAATGATCTGGCTCCAGCAGCGTCTATAGGAGTATCTGTCTGCTCACTTCTAGCTCCAGTGGAGACTGATGGAAAAATGGCCGCTAACAACCTGTGATCCTTGTTCCGGGTGCGCGTGTCACCATCGAGCCTTAATGACATCATAAAGCTGCTTCAAGTGCAAGACTTGCAGGCTTATATACAGTCTATCTATCTATCTATCTATCTATCTATCTAATGTATGTTACTGCATAGATATATATCTAGCTATATAAATAGATAGCTATATATCAATATAGATATTTCTACAAATATCTAGCTTTACGTATAAATTTAAACTTGTATAGTTATGGTTTTGTAGGGCTGAAAACATACATACAAAATTTGTATTATTATCAGCATTATTCTTATAATTGCCATTGATGTTATTCCAGGGGCAGGTAATAAACCGCATGAGGCTTTGACCAATTTTTACCATTTTAGGTAAAAAGCTGCATTGACTGCACTTCTGCATTTTGTGGGATATGGTAGGACTGCAAGCAAATCCTGAGACAAGATATGTCAAAAACACTCCATACAGCATGCAATTTCATTTTCCAAGATAGAAACATTGGTCACGCTGAACATTGTTGAACGTTTTCGCTGCAATGCATCCTGAGACGCTTGGATCCAGGTTCTATCATTCATGCTGCGCCATTTCAACCAACCTGTGTGGCTCATATTCACTTTGGGTTGACGAGTTGCATGGTCATGGTGTAGGCCGAGCCTTTTTTGCCACTTCATCCGCCTCCGATCAAGCATAATGCCTTGCCCATAAGCATTCCCCACCCTGGAATATCTTAACCTACCCATTCCCCTATCTGGAATAACTGTACCTCCCTCAAAAGAAGTGATAAGCAGCGATCAATTTGACTGTTGTAGGCTGCCGTCTCCCGCTTAAGGGCGAATTTCAAACGTTGTCCATCACAGAGACAAATGATCTGGCTCCAGCAGCGTCTATAGGAGTATCTGTCTGCTCACTTCTAGCTCCAGTGGAGACTGATGGAAAAATGGCCGCTAACAACCTGTGATCCTTGTTCCGGGTGCGCGTGTCACCATCGAGCCTTAATGACATCATAAAGCTGCTTCAAGTGCAAGACTTGCAGGCTTATATACAGTCTATCTATCTATCTATCTATCTATCTATCTATCTATCTATCTATCTATCTAATGTATGTTACTGCATAGATATATATCTAGCTATATAAATAGATAGCTATATATCAATATAGATATTTCTACAAATATCTAGCTTTACGTATAAATTTAAACTTCTATAGTTATGGTTTTGTAGGGCTGAAAACATACATACAAAATTTGTATTATTATCAGCATTATTCTTATAATTGCCATTGATGTTATTCCAGGGGCAGGTAATAAACCGCATGAGTCTTTGACCAATTTTTACCATTTTAGGTAAAAAGCTGCATTGACTGCACTTCTGCATTTTGTGGGATATGGTAGGACTGCAAGCAAATCCTGAGACAAGATATGTCAAAAACACTCCATACAGCATGCAATTTCATTTTCCAAGATAGAAACATTGGTCACGCTGAACATTGTTGAACGTTTTCGCTGCAATGCATCCTGAGACGCTTGGATCCAGGTTCTATCATTCATGCTGCGCCATTTCAACCAACCTGTGTGGCTCATATTCACTTTGGGTTGACGAGTTGCATGGTCATGGTGTAGGCCGAGCCTTTTTTGCCACTTCATCCGCCTCCGATCAAGCATAATGCCTTGCCCATAAGCATTCCCCACCCTGGAATATCTTAACCTACCCATTCCCCTATCTGGAATAACTGTACCTCCCTCAAAAGAAGTGATAAGCAGCGATCAATTTGACTGTTGTAGGCTGCCGTCTCCCGCTTAAGGGCGAATTTCAAACGTTGTCCATCACAGAGACAAATGATCTGGCTCCAGCAGCGTCTATAGGAGTATCTGTCTGCTCACTTCTAGCTCCAGTGGAGACTGATGGAAAAATGGCCGCTAACAACCTGTGATCCTTGTTCCGGGTGCGCGTGTCACCATCGAGCCTTAATGACATCATAAAGCTGCTTCAAGTGCAAGACTTGCAGGCTTATATACAGTCTATCTATCTATCTATCTATCTATCTATCTATCTATCTATCTAATGTATGTTACTGCATAGATATATATCTAGCTATATAAATAGATAGCTATATATCAATATAGATATTTCTACAAATATCTAGCTTTACGTATAAATTTAAACTTGTATAGTTATGGTTTTGTAGGGCTGAAAACATACATACAAAATTTGTATTATTATCAGCATTATTCTTATAATTGCCATTGATGTTATTCCAGGGGCAGGTAATAAACCGCATGAGTCTTTGACCAATTTTTACCATTTTAGGTAAAAAGCTGCATTGACTGCACTTCTGCATTTTGTGGGATATGGTAGGACTGCAAGCAAATCCTGAGACAAGATATGTCAAAAACACTCCATACAGCATGCGATTTCATTTTCCAAGATAGAAACATTGGTCACGCTGAACATTGTTGAACGTTTTCGCTGCAATGCATCCTGAGACGCTTGGATCCAGGTTCTATCATTCATGCTGCGCCATTTCAACCAACCTGTGTGGCTCATATTCACTTTGGGTTGACGAGTTGCATGGTCATGGTGTAGGCCGAGCCTTTTTTGCCACTTCATCCGCCTCCGATCAAGCATAATGCCTTGCCCATAAGCATTCCCCACCCTGGAATATCTTAACCTACCCATTCCCCTATCTGGAATAACTGTACCTCCCTCAAAAGAAGTGATAAGCAGCGATCAATTTGACTGTTGTAGGCTGCCGTCTCCCGCTTAAGGCCGAATTTCAAACGTTGTCCATCACAGAGACAAATGATCTGGCTCCAGCAGCGTCTATAGGAGTATCTGTCTGCTCACTTCTAGCTCCAGTGGAGACTGATGGAAAAATGGCCGCTAACAACCTGTGATCCTTGTTCCGGGTGCGCGTGTCAGCATCGAGCCTTAATGACATCATAAAGCTGCTTCAAGTGCAAGACTTGCAGGCTTATATACAGTCTATCTATCTATCTAATGTATGTTACTGCATAGATATATATCTAGCTATATAAATAGATAGCTATATATCAATATAGATATTTCTACAAATATCTAGCTTTACGTATAAATTTAAACTTCTATAGTTATGGTTTTGTAGGGCTGAAAACATACATACAAAATTTGTATTATTATCAGCATTATTCTTATAATTGCCATTGATGTTATTCCAGGGGCAGGTAATAAACCGCATGAGTCTTTGACCAATTTTTACCATTTTAGGTAAAAAGCTGCATTGACTGCACTTCTGCATTTTGTGGGATATGGTAGGACTGCAAGCAAATCCTGAGACAAGATATGTCAAAAACACTCCATACAGCATGCGATTTCATTTTCCAAGATAGAAACATTGGTCACGCTGAACATTGTTGAACGTTTTCGCTGCAATGCATCCTGAGACGCTTGGATCCAGGTTCTATCATTCATGCTGCGCCATTTCAACCAACCTGTGTGGCTCATATTCACTTTGGGTTGACGAGTTGCATGGTCATGGTGTAGGCCGAGCCTTTTTTGCCACTTCATCCGCCTCCGATCAAGCATAATGCCTTGCCCATAAGCATTCCCCACCCTGGAATATCTTAACCTACCCATTCCCCTATCTGGAATAACTGTACCTCCCTCAAAAGAAGTGATAAGCAGCGATCAATTTGACTGTTGTAGGCTGCCGTCTCCCGCTTAAGGGCGAATTTCAAACGTTGTCCATCACAGAGACAAATGATCTGGCTCCAGCAGCGTCTATAGGAGTATCTGTCTGCTCACTTCTAGCTCCAGTGGAGACTGATGGAAAAATGGCCGCTAACAACCTGTGATCCTTGTTCCGGGTGCGCGTGTCACCATCGAGCCTTAATGACATCATAAAGCTGCTTCAAGTGCAAGACTTGCAGGCTTATATACAGTCTATCTATCTATCTATCTATCTATCTAATGTATGTTACTGCATAGATATATATCTAGCTATATAAATAGATAGCTATATATCAATATAGATATTTCTACAAATATCTAGCTTTACGTATAAATTTAAACTTGTATAGTTATGGTTTTGTAGGGCTGAAAACATACATACAAAATTTGTATTATTATCAGCATTATTCTTATAATTGCCATTGATGTTATTCCAGGGGCAGGTAATAAACCGCATGAGTCTTTGACCAATTTTTACCATTTTAGGTAAAAAGCTGCATTGACTGCACTTCTGCATTTTGTGGGATATGGTAGGACTGCAAGCAAATCCTGAGACAAGATATGTCAAAAACACTCCATACAGCATGCGATTTCATTTTCCAAGATAGAAACATTGGTCACGCTGAACATTGTTGAACGTTTTCGCTGCAATGCATCCTGAGACGCTTGGATCCAGGTTCTATCATTCATGCTGCGCCATTTCAACCAACCTGTGTGGCTCATATTCACTTTGGGTTGACGAGTTGCATGGTCATGGTGTAGGCCGAGCCTTTTTTGCCACTTCATCCGCCTCCGATCAAGCATAATGCCTTGCCCATAAGCATTCCCCACCCTGGAATATCTTAACCTACCCATTCCCCTATCTGGAATAACTGTACCTCCCTCAAAAGAAGTGATAAGCAGCGATCAATTTGACTGTTGTAGGCTGCCGTCTCCCGCTTAAGGCCGAATTTCAAACGTTGTCCATCACAGAGACAAATGATCTGGCTCCAGCAGCGTCTATAGGAGTATCTGTCTGCTCACTTCTAGCTCCAGTGGAGACTGATGGAAAAATGGCCGCTAACAACCTGTGATCCTTGTTCCGGGTGCGCGTGTCACCATCGAGCCTTAATGACATCATAAAGCTGCTTCAAGTGCAAGACTTGCAGGCTTATATACAGTCTATCTATCTATCTAATGTATGTTACTGCATAGATATATATCTAGCTATATAAATAGATAGCTATATATCAATATAGATATTTCTACAAATATCTAGCTTTACGTATAAATTTAAACTTCTATAGTTATGGTTTTGTAGGGCTGAAAACATACATACAAAATTTGTATTATTATCAGCATTATTCTTATAATTGCCATTGATGTTATTCCAGGGGCAGGTAATAAACCGCATGAGTCTTTGACCAATTTTTACCATTTTAGGTAAAAAGCTGCATTGACTGCACTTCTGCATTTTGTGGGATATGGTAGGACTGCAAGCAAATCCTGAGACAAGATATGTCAAAAACACTCCATACAGCATGCGATTTCATTTTCCAAGATAGAAACATTGGTCACGCTGAACATTGTTGAACGTTTTCGCTGCAATGCATCCTGAGACGCTTGGATCCAGGTTCTATCATTCATGCTGCGCCATTTCAACCAACCTGTGTGGCTCATATTCACTTTGGGTTGACGAGTTGCATGGTCATGGTGTAGGCCGAGCCTTTTTTGCCACTTCATCCGCCTCCGATCAAGCATAATGCCTTGCCCATAAGCATTCCCCACCCTGGAATATCTTAACCTACCCATTCCCCTATCTGGAATAACTGTACCTCCCTCAAAAGAAGTGATAAGCAGCGATCAATTTGACTGTTGTAGGCTGCCGTCTCCCGCTTAAGGCCGAATTTCAAACGTTGTCCATCACAGAGACAAATGATCTGGCTCCAGCAGCGTCTATAGGAGTATCTGTCTGCTCACTTCTAGCTCCAGTGGAGACTGATGGAAAAATGGCCGCTAACAACCTGTGGTCCTTGTTCCGGGTGCGCGTGTCACCATCGAGCCTTAATGACATCATAAAGCTGCTTGAAGTGCAAGACTTGCAGGCTTATATACAGTCTATCTATCTATCTAATGTATGTTACTGCATAGATATATATCTAGCTATATAAATAGATAGCTATATATCAATATAGATATTTCTACAAATATCTAGCTTTACGTATAAATTTAAACTTCTATAGTTATGGTTTTGTAGGGCTGAAAACATACATACAAAATTTGTATTATTATCAGCATTATTCTTATAATTGCCATTGATGTTATTCCAGGGGCAGGTAATAAACCGCATGAGGCTTTGACCAATTTTTACCATTTTAGGTAAAAAGCTGCATTGACTGCACTTCTGCATTTTGTGGGATATGGTAGGACTGCAAGCAAATCCTGAGACAAGATATATCAAAAACACTCCATACAGCATGCGATTTCATTTTCCAAGATAGAAACATTGGTCACGCTGAACATTGTTGAACGTTTTTGCTGCAATGCATCCTGAGACGCTTGGATCCAGGTTCTATCATTCATGCTGCGCCATTTCAACCAACCTGTGTGGCTCATATTCACTTTGGGTTGACGAGTTGCATGGTCATGGTGTAGGCCGAGCCTTTTTTGCCACTTCATCCGCCTCCGATCAAGCATAATGCCTTGCCCATAAGCATTCCCCACCCTGGAATATCTTAACCTACCCATTCCCCTATCTGGAATAACTGTACCTCCCTCAAAAGAAGTGATAAGCCGCAATATATTTGACTGTTGTAGGCTGCCGTCTCCCGCTTAAGGGCGAATTTCAAACGTTGTCCATCACAGAGACAAATGATCTGGCTCCAGCCGCGTCTATAGGAGTATCTGTCTGCTCACTTCTAGCTCCAGTGGAGACTGATGGAAAAATGGCCGCTAACAACCTGTGGTCCTTGTTCCGGGTGCGCGTGTCACCATCGAGCCTTAATGACATCATAAAGCTGCTTCAAGTGCAAGACTTGCAGGCTTATATACAGTCTATCTATCTATCTATCTATCTATCTATCTATCTATCTATCTATCTAATGTATGTTACTGCATAGATATATATCTAGCTATATAAATAGATAGTTATATATCAATATAGATATTTCTACAAATATCTAGCTTTACGTATAAATTTAAACTTGTATAGTTATAGTTTTGTAGGGCTGAAAACATACATACAAAATTTGTATTATTATCAGCATTATTCTTATAATTGCCATTGATGTTATTCCAGGGGCAGGTAATAAACCGCATGAGTCTTTGACCAATTTTTACCATTTTAGGTAAAAAGCTGCATTGACTGCACTTCTGCATTTTGTGGGATATGGTAGGACTGCAAGCAAATCCTGAGACAAGATATGTCAAAAACACTCCATACAGCATGCAATTTCATTTTCCAAGATAGAAACATTGGTCACGCTGAACATTGTTGAACGTTTTCGCTGCAATGCATCCTGAGACGCTTGGATCCAGGTTCTATCATTCATGCTGCGCCATTTCAACCAACCTGTGTGGCTCATATTCACTTTGGGTTGACGAGTTGCATGGTCATGGTGTAGGCCGAGCCTTTTTTGCCACTTCATCCGCCTCCGATCAAGCATAATGCCTTGCCCATAAGCATTCCCCACCCTGGAATATCTTAACCTACCCATTCCCCTATCTGGAATAACTGTACCTCCCTCAAAAGAAGTGATAAGCAGCGATCAATTTGACTGTTGTAGGCTGCCGTCTCCCGCTTAAGGCTGAATTTCAAACGTTGTCCATCACAGAGACAAATGATCTGGCTCCAGCAGCGTCTATAGGAGTATCTGTCTGCTCACTTCTAGCTCCAGTGGAGACTGATGGAAAAATGGCCGCTAACAACCTGTGATCCTTGTTCCGGGTGCGCGTGTCACCATCGAGCCTTAATGACATCATAAAGCTGCTTCAAGTGCAAGACTTGCAGGCTTATATACAGTCTATCTATCTATCTAATGTATGTTACTGCATAGATATATATCTAGCTATATAAATAGATAGCTATATATCAATATAGATATTTCTACAAATATCTAGCTTTACGTATAAATTTAAACTTTTATAGTTATGGTTTTGTAGGGCTGAAAACATACATACAAAATTTGTATTATTATCAGCATTATTCTTATAATTGCCATTGATGTTATTCCAGGGGCAGGTAATAAACCGCATGAGGCTTTGACCAATTTTTACCATTTTAGGTAAAAAGCTGCATTGACTGCACTTCTGCATTTTGTGGGATATGGTAGGACTGCAAGCAAATCCTGAGACAAGATATATCAAGAACACTCCATACAGCATGCGATTTCATTTTCCAAGATAGAAACATTGGTCACGCTGAACATTGTTGAACGTTTTCGCTGCAATGCATCCTGAGACGCTTGGATCCAGGTTCTATCATTCATGCTGCGCCATTTCAACCAACCTGTGTGGCTCATATTCACTTTGGGTTGACGAGTTGCATGGTCATGGTGTAGGCCGAGCCTTTTTTGCCACTTCATCCGCCTCCGATCAAGCATAATGCCTTGCCCATAAGCATTCCCCACCCTGGAATATCTTAACCTACCCATTCCCCTATCTGGAATAACTGTACCTCCCTCAAAAGAAGTGATAAGCAGCGATCAATTTGACTGTTGTAGGCTGCCGTCTCCCGCTTAAGGGCGAATTTCAAACGTTGTCCATCACAGAGACAAATGATCTGGCTCCAGCAGCGTCTATAGGAGTATCTGTCTGCTCACTTCTAGCTCCAGTGGAGACTGATGGAAAAATGGCCGCTAACAACCTGTGATCCTTGTTCCGGGTGCGCGTGTCACCATCGAGCCTTAATGACATCATAAAGCTGCTTCAAGTGCAAGACTTGCAGGCTTATATACAGTCTATCTATCTATCTATCTATCTATCTATCTATCTATCTATCTATCTATCTAATGTATGTTACTGCATAGATATATATCTAGCTATATAAATAGATAGCTATATATCAATATAGATATTTCTACAAATATCTAGCTTTACGTATAAATTTAAACTTGTATAGTTATGGTTTTGTAGGGCTGAAAACATACATACAAAATTTGTATTATTATCAGCATTATTCTTATAATTGCCATTGATGTTATTCCAGGGGCAGGTAATAAACCGCATGAGGCTTTGACCAATTTTTACCATTTTAGGTAAAAAGCTGCATTGACTGCACTTCTGCATTTTGTGGGATATGGTAGGACTGCAAGCAAATCCTGAGACAAGATATGTCAAAAACACTCCATACAGCATGCAATTTCATTTTCCAAGATAGAAACATTGGTCACGCTGAACATTGTTGAACGTTTTCGCTGCAATGCATCCTGAGACGCTTGGATCCAGGTTCTATCATTCATGCTGCGCCATTTCAACCAACCTGTGTGGCTCATATTCACTTTGGGTTGACGAGTTGCATGGTCATGGTGTAGGCCGAGCCTTTTTTGCCACTTCATCCGCCTCCGATCAAGCATAATGCCTTGCCCATAAGCATTCCCCACCCTGGAATATCTTAACCTACCCATTCCCCTATCTGGAATAACTGTACCTCCCTCAAAAGAAGTGATAAGCAGCGATCAATTTGACTGTTGTAGGCTGCCGTCTCCCGCTTAAGGGCGAATTTCAAACGTTGTCCATCACAGAGACAAATGATCTGGCTCCAGCAGCGTCTATAGGAGTATCTGTCTGCTCACTTCTAGCTCCAGTGGAGACTGATGGAAAAATGGCCGCTAACAACCTGTGATCCTTGTTCCGGGTGCGCGTGTCACCATCGAGCCTTAATGACATCATAAAGCTGCTTCAAGTGCAAGACTTGCAGGCTTATATACAGTCTATCTATCTATCTATCTATCTATCTATCTATCTATCTATCTATCTATCTATCTAATGTATGTTACTGCATAGATATATATCTAGCTATATAAATAGATAGCTATATATCAATATAGATATTTCTACAAATATCTAGCTTTACGTATAAATTTAAACTTCTATAGTTATGGTTTTGTAGGGCTGAAAACATACATACAAAATTTGTATTATTATCAGCATTATTCTTATAATTGCCATTGATGTTATTCCAGGGGCAGGTAATAAACCGCATGAGGCTTTGACCAATTTTTACCATTTTAGGTAAAAAGCTGCATTGACTGCACTTCTGCATTTTGTGGGATATGGTAGGACTGCAAGCAAATCCTGAGACAAGATATATCAAGAACACTCCATACAGCATGCGATTTCATTTTCCAAGATAGAAACATTGGTCACGCTGAACATTGTTGAACGTTTTCGCTGCAATGCATCCTGAGACGCTTGGATCCAGGTTCTATCATTCATGCTGCGCCATTTCAACCAACCTGTGTGGCTCATATTCACTTTGGGTTGACGAGTTGCATGGTCATGGTGTAGGCCGAGCCTTTTTTGCCACTTCATCCGCCTCCGATCAAGCATAATGCCTTGCCCATAAGCATTCCCCACCCTGGAATATCTTAACCTACCCATTCCCCTATCTGGAATAACTGTACCTCCCTCAAAAGAAGTGATAAGCAGCGATCAATTTGACTGTTGTAGGCTGCCGTCTCCCGCTTAAGGGCGAATTTCAAACGTTGTCCATCACAGAGACAAATGATCTGGCTCCAGCAGCGTCTATAGGAGTATCTGTCTGCTCACTTCTAGCTCCAGTGGAGACTGATGGAAAAATGGCCGCTAACAACCTGTGGTCCTTGTTCCGGGTGCGCGTGTCACCATCGAGCCTTAATGACATCATAAAGCTGCTTCAAGTGCAAGACTTGCAGGCTTATATACAGTCTATCTATCTATCTAATGTATGTTACTGCATAGATATATATCTAGCTATATAAATAGATAGCTATATATCAATATAGATATTTCTACAAATATCTAGCTTTACGTATAAATTTAAACTTCTATAGTTATGGTTTTGTAGGGCTGAAAACATACATACAAAATTTGTATTATTATCAGCATTATTCTTATAATTGCCATTGATGTTATTCCAGGGGCAGGTAATAAACCGCATGAGGCTTTGACCAATTTTTACCATTTTAGGTAAAAAGCTGCATTGACTGCACTTCTGCATTTTGTGGGATATGGTAGGACTGCAAGCAAATCCTGAGACAAGATATATCAAAAACACTCCATACAGCATGCGATTTCATTTTCCAAGATAGAAACATTGGTCACGCTGAACATTGTTGAACGTTTTTGCTGCAATGCATCCTGAGACGCTTGGATCCAGGTTCTATCATTCATGCTGCGCCATTTCAACCAACCTGTGTGGCTCATATTCACTTTGGGTTGACGAGTTGCATGGTCATGGTGTAGGCCGAGCCTTTTTTGCCACTTCATCCGCCTCCGATCAAGCATAATGCCTTGCCCATAAGCATTCCCCACCCTGGAATATCTTAACCTACCCATTCCCCTATCTGGAATAACTGTACCTCCCTCAAAAGAAGTGATAAGCCGCAATATATTTGACTGTTGTAGGCTGCCGTCTCCCGCTTAAGGGCGAATTTCAAACGTTGTCCATCACAGAGACAAATGATCTGGCTCCAGCCGCGTCTATAGGAGTATCTGTCTGCTCACTTCTAGCTCCAGTGGAGACTGATGGAAAAATGGCCGCTAACAACCTGTGGTCCTTGTTCCGGGTGCGCGTGTCACCATCGAGCCTTAATGACATCATAAAGCTGCTTCAAGTGCAAGACTTGCAGGCTTATATACAGTCTATCTATCTATCTATCTATCTATCTATCTATCTATCTAATGTATGTTACTGCATAGATATATATCTAGCTATATAAATAGATAGTTATATATCAATATAGATATTTCTACAAATATCTAGCTTTACGTATAAATTTAAACTTGTATAGTTATGGTTTTGTAGGGCTGAAAACATACATACAAAATTTGTATTATTATCAGCATTATTCTTATAATTGCCATTGATGTTATTCCAGGGGCAGGTAATAAACCGCATGAGTCTTTGACCAATTTTTACCATTTTAGGTAAAAAGCTGCATTGACTGCACTTCTGCATTTTGTGGGATATGGTAGGACTGCAAGCAAATCCTGAGACAAGATATGTCAAAAACACTCCATACAGCATGCAATTTCATTTTCCAAGATAGAAACATTGGTCACGCTGAACATTGTTGAACGTTTTCGCTGCAATGCATCCTGAGACGCTTGGATCCAGGTTCTATCATTCATGCTGCGCCATTTCAACCAACCTGTGTGGCTCATATTCACTTTGGGTTGACGAGTTGCATGGTCATGGTGTAGGCCGAGCCTTTTTTGCCACTTCATCCGCCTCCGATCAAGCATAATGCCTTGCCCATAAGCATTCCCCACCCTGGAATATCTTAACCTACCCATTCCCCTATCTGGAATAACTGTACCTCCCTCAAAAGAAGTGATAAGCAGCGATCAATTTGACTGTTGTAGGCTGCCGTCTCCCGCTTAAGGGCGAATTTCAAACGTTGTCCATCACAGAGACAAATGATCTGGCTCCAGCAGCGTCTATAGGAGTATCTGTCTGCTCACTTCTAGCTCCAGTGGAGACTGATGGAAAAATGGCCGCTAACAACCTGTGATCCTTGTTCCGGGTGCGCGTGTCACCATCGAGCCTTAATGACATCATAAAGCTGCTTCAAGTGCAAGACTTGCAGGCTTATATACAGTCTATCTATCTATCTATCTATCTATCTATCTAATGTATGTTACTGCATAGATATATATCTAGCTATATAAATAGATAGCTATATATCAATATAGATATTTCTACAAATATCTAGCTTTACGTATAAATTTAAACTTGTATAGTTATGGTTTTGTAGGGCTGAAAACATACATACAAAATTTGTATTATTATCAGCATTATTCTTATAATTGCCATTGATGTTATTCCAGGGGCAGGTAATAAACCGCATGAGTCTTTGACCAATTTTTACCATTTTAGGTAAAAAGCTGCATTGACTGCACTTCTGCATTTTGTGGGATATGGTAGGACTGCAAGCAAATCCTGAGACAAGATATGTCAAAAACACTCCATACAGCATGCGATTTCATTTTCCAAGATAGAAACATTGGTCACGCTGAACATTGTTGAACGTTTTCGCTGCAATGCATCCTGAGACGCTTGGATCCAGGTTCTATCATTCATGCTGCGCCATTTCAACCAACCTGTGTGGCTCATATTCACTTTGGGTTGACGAGTTGCATGGTCATGGTGTAGGCCGAGCCTTTTTTGCCACTTCATCCGCCTCCGATCAAGCATAATGCCTTGCCCATAAGCATTCCCCACCCTGGAATATCTTAACCTACCCATTCCCCTATCTGGAATAACTGTACCTCCCTCAAAAGAAGTGATAAGCAGCGATCAATTTGACTGTTGTAGGCTGCCGTCTCCCGCTTAAGGCCGAATTTCAAACGTTGTCCATCACAGAGACAAATGATCTGGCTCCAGCAGCGTCTATAGGAGTATCTGTCTGCTCACTTCTAGCTCCAGTGGAGACTGATGGAAAAATGGCCGCTAACAACCTGTGATCCTTGTTCCGGGTGCGCGTGTCACCATCGAGCCTTAATGACATCATAAAGCTGCTTCAAGTGCAAGACTTGCAGGCTTATATACAGTCTATCTATCTATCTAATGTATGTTACTGCATAGATATATATCTAGCTATATAAATAGATAGCTATATATCAATATAGATATTTCTACAAATATCTAGCTTTACGTATAAATTTAAACTTCTATAGTTATGGTTTTGTAGGGCTGAAAACATACATACAAAATTTGTATTATTATCAGCATTATTCTTATAATTGCCATTGATGTTATTCCAGGGGCAGGTAATAAACCGCATGAGTCTTTGACCAATTTTTACCATTTTAGGTAAAAAGCTGCATTGACTGCACTTCTGCATTTTGTGGGATATGGTAGGACTGCAAGCAAATCCTGAGACAAGATATGTCAAAAACACTCCATACAGCATGCGATTTCATTTTCCAAGATAGAAACATTGGTCACGCTGAACATTGTTGAACGTTTTCGCTGCAATGCATCCTGAGACGCTTGGATCCAGGTTCTATCATTCATGCTGCGCCATTTCAACCAACCTGTGTGGCTCATATTCACTTTGGGTTGACGAGTTGCATGGTCATGGTGTAGGCCGAGCCTTTTTTGCCACTTCATCCGCCTCCGATCAAGCATAATGCCTTGCCCATAAGCATTCCCCACCCTGGAATATCTTAACCTACCCATTCCCCTATCTGGAATAACTGTACCTCCCTCAAAAGAAGTGATAAGCAGCGATCAATTTGACTGTTGTAGGCTGCCGTCTCCCGCTTAAGGGCGAATTTCAAACGTTGTCCATCACAGAGACAAATGATCTGGCTCCAGCAGCGTCTATAGGAGTATCTGTCTGCTCACTTCTAGCTCCAGTGGAGACTGATGGAAAAATGGCCGCTAACAACCTGTGGTCCTTGTTCCGGGTGCGCGTGTCACCATCGAGCCTTAATGACATCATAAAGCTGCTTGAAGTGCAAGACTTGCAGGCTTATATACAGTCTATCTATCTATCTAATGTATGTTACTGCATAGATATATATCTAGCTATATAAATAGATAGCTATATATCAATATAGATATTTCTACAAATATCTAGCTTTACGTATAAATTTAAACTTCTATAGTTATGGTTTTGTAGGGCTGAAAACATACATACAAAATTTGTATTATTATCAGCATTATTCTTATAATTGCCATTGATGTTATTCCAGGGGCAGGTAATAAACCGCATGAGGCTTTGACCAATTTTTACCATTTTAGGTAAAAAGCTGCATTGACTGCACTTCTGCATTTTGTGGGATATGGTAGGACTGCAAGCAAATCCTGAGACAAGATATATCAAAAACACTCCATACAGCATGCGATTTCATTTTCCAAGATAGAAACATTGGTCACGCTGAACATTGTTGAACGTTTTTGCTGCAATGCATCCTGAGACGCTTGGATCCAGGTTCTATCATTCATGCTGCGCCATTTCAACCAACCTGTGTGGCTCATATTCACTTTGGGTTGACGAGTTGCATGGTCATGGTGTAGGCCGAGCCTTTTTTGCCACTTCATCCGCCTCCGATCAAGCATAATGCCTTGCCCATAAGCATTCCCCACCCTGGAATATCTTAACCTACCCATTCCCCTATCTGGAATAACTGTACCTCCCTCAAAAGAAGTGATAAGCCGCAATATATTTGACTGTTGTAGGCTGCCGTCTCCCGCTTAAGGGCGAATTTCAAACGTTGTCCATCACAGAGACAAATGATCTGGCTCCAGCCGCGTCTATAGGAGTATCTGTCTGCTCACTTCTAGCTCCAGTGGAGACTGATGGAAAAATGGCCGCTAACAACCTGTGGTCCTTGTTCCGGGTGCGCGTGTCACCATCGAGCCTTAATGACATCATAAAGCTGCTTCAAGTGCAAGACTTGCAGGCTTATATACAGTCTATCTATCTATCTATCTATCTATCTATCTATCTATCTATCTAATGTATGTTACTGCATAGATATATATCTAGCTATATAAATAGATAGTTATATATCAATATAGATATTTCTACAAATATCTAGCTTTACGTATAAATTTAAACTTGTATAGTTATAGTTTTGTAGGGCTGAAAACATACATACAAAATTTGTATTATTATCAGCATTATTCTTATAATTGCCATTGATGTTATTCCAGGGGCAGGTAATAAACCGCATGAGTCTTTGACCAATTTTTACCATTTTAGGTAAAAAGCTGCATTGACTGCACTTCTGCATTTTGTGGGATATGGTAGGACTGCAAGCAAATCCTGAGACAAGATATGTCAAAAACACTCCATACAGCATGCAATTTCATTTTCCAAGATAGAAACATTGGTCACGCTGAACATTGTTGAACGTTTTCGCTGCAATGCATCCTGAGACGCTTGGATCCAGGTTCTATCATTCATGCTGCGCCATTTCAACCAACCTGTGTGGCTCATATTCACTTTGGGTTGACGAGTTGCATGGTCATGGTGTAGGCCGAGCCTTTTTTGCCACTTCATCCGCCTCCGATCAAGCATAATGCCTTGCCCATAAGCATTCCCCACCCTGGAATATCTTAACCTACCCATTCCCCTATCTGGAATAACTGTACCTCCCTCAAAAGAAGTGATAAGCAGCGATCAATTTGACTGTTGTAGGCTGCCGTCTCCCGCTTAAGGCTGAATTTCAAACGTTGTCCATCACAGAGACAAATGATCTGGCTCCAGCAGCGTCTATAGGAGTATCTGTCTGCTCACTTCTAGCTCCAGTGGAGACTGATGGAAAAATGGCCGCTAACAACCTGTGATCCTTGTTCCGGGTGCGCGTGTCACCATCGAGCCTTAATGACATCATAAAGCTGCTTCAAGTGCAAGACTTGCAGGCTTATATACAGTCTATCTATCTATCTAATGTATGTTACTGCATAGATATATATCTAGCTATATAAATAGATAGCTATATATCAATATAGATATTTCTACAAATATCTAGCTTTACGTATAAATTTAAACTTTTATAGTTATGGTTTTGTAGGGCTGAAAACATACATACAAAATTTGTATTATTATCAGCATTATTCTTATAATTGCCATTGATGTTATTCCAGGGGCAGGTAATAAACCGCATGAGGCTTTGACCAATTTTTACCATTTTAGGTAAAAAGCTGCATTGACTGCACTTCTGCATTTTGTGGGATATGGTAGGACTGCAAGCAAATCCTGAGACAAGATATATCAAGAACACTCCATACAGCATGCGATTTCATTTTCCAAGATAGAAACATTGGTCACGCTGAACATTGTTGAACGTTTTCGCTGCAATGCATCCTGAGACGCTTGGATCCAGGTTCTATCATTCATGCTGCGCCATTTCAACCAACCTGTGTGGCTCATATTCACTTTGGGTTGACGAGTTGCATGGTCATGGTGTAGGCCGAGCCTTTTTTGCCACTTCATCCGCCTCCGATCAAGCATAATGCCTTGCCCATAAGCATTCCCCACCCTGGAATATCTTAACCTACCCATTCCCCTATCTGGAATAACTGTACCTCCCTCAAAAGAAGTGATAAGCAGCGATCAATTTGACTGTTGTAGGCTGCCGTCTCCCGCTTAAGGGCGAATTTCAAACGTTGTCCATCACAGAGACAAATGATCTGGCTCCAGCAGCGTCTATAGGAGTATCTGTCTGCTCACTTCTAGCTCCAGTGGAGACTGATGGAAAAATGGCCGCTAACAACCTGTGATCCTTGTTCCGGGTGCGCGTGTCACCATCGAGCCTTAATGACATCATAAAGCTGCTTCAAGTGCAAGACTTGCAGGCTTATATACAGTCTATCTATCTATCTATCTATCTATCTAATGTATGTTACTGCATAGATATATATCTAGCTATATAAATAGATAGCTATATATCAATATAGATATTTCTACAAATATCTAGCTTTACGTATAAATTTAAACTTGTATAGTTATGGTTTTGTAGGGCTGAAAACATACATACAAAATTTGTATTATTATCAGCATTATTCTTATAATTGCCATTGATGTTATTCCAGGGGCAGGTAATAAACCGCATGAGTCTTTGACCAATTTTTACCATTTTAGGTAAAAAGCTGCATTGACTGCACTTCTGCATTTTGTGGGATATGGTAGGACTGCAAGCAAATCCTGAGACAAGATATGTCAAAAACACTCCATACAGCATGCAATTTCATTTTCCAAGATAGAAACATTGGTCACGCTGAACATTGTTGAACGTTTTCGCTGCAATGCATCCTGAGACGCTTGGATCCAGGTTCTATCATTCATGCTGCGCCATTTCAACCAACCTGTGTGGCTCATATTCACTTTGGGTTGACGAGTTGCATGGTCATGGTGTAGGCCGAGCCTTTTTTGCCACTTCATCCGCCTCCGATCAAGCATAATGCCTTGCCCATAAGCATTCCCCACCCTGGAATATCTTAACCTACCCATTCCCCTATCTGGAATAACTGTACCTCCCTCAAAAGAAGTGATAAGCAGCGATCAATTTGACTGTTGTAGGCTGCCGTCTCCCGCTTAAGGGCGAATTTCAAACGTTGTCCATCACAGAGACAAATGATCTGGCTCCAGCCGCGTCTATAGGAGTATCTGTCTGCTCACTTCTAGCTCCAGTGGAGACTGATGGAAAAATGGCCGCTAACAACCTGTGGTCCTTGTTCCGGGTGCGCGTGTCACCATCGAGCCTTAATGACATCATAAAGCTGCTTCAAGTGCAAGACTTGCAGGCTTATATACAGTCTATCTATCTATCTATCTATCTATCTATCTAATGTATGTTACTGCATAGATATATATCTAGCTATATAAATAGATAGTTATATATCAATATAGATATTTCTACAAATATCTAGCTTTACGTATAAATTTAAACTTGTATAGTTATAGTTTTGTAGGGCTGAAAACATACATACAAAATTTGTATTATTATCAGCATTATTCTTATAATTGCCATTGATGTTATTCCAGGGGCAGGTAATAAACCGCATGAGTCTTTGACCAATTTTTACCATTTTAGGTAAAAAGCTGCATTGACTGCACTTCTGCATTTTGTGGGATATGGTAGGACTGCAAGCAAATCCTGAGACAAGATATGTCAAAAACACTCCTTACAGCATGCAATTTCATTTTCCAAGATAGAAACATTGGTCACGCTGAACATTGTTGAACGTTTTCGCTGCAATGCATCCTGAGACGCTTGGATCCAGGTTCTATCATTCATGCTGCGCCATTTCAACCAACCTGTGTGGCTCATATTCACTTTGGGTTGACGAGTTGCATGGTCATGGTGTAGGCCGAGCCTTTTTTGCCACTTCATCCGCCTCCGATCAAGCATAATGCCTTGCCCATAAGCATTCCCCACCCTGGAATATCTTAACCTACCCATTCCCCTATCTGGAATAACTGTACCTCCCTCAAAAGAAGTGATAAGCAGCGATCAATTTGACTGTTGTAGGCTGCCGTCTCCCGCTTAAGGCCGAATTTCAAACGTTGTCCATCACAGAGACAAATGATCTGGCTCCAGCAGCGTCTATAGGAGTATCTGTCTGCTCACTTCTAGCTCCAGTGGAGACTGATGGAAAAATGGCCGCTAACAACCTGTGATCCTTGTTCCGGGTGCGCGTGTCACCATCGAGCCTTAATGACATCATAAAGCTGCTTCAAGTGCAAGACTTGCAGGCTTATATACAGTCTATCTATCTATCTAATGTATGTTACTGCATAGATATATATCTAGCTATATAAATAGATAGCTATATATCAATATAGATATTTCTACAAATATCTAGCTTTACGTATAAATTTAAACTTCTATAGTTATGGTTTTGTAGGGCTGAAAACATACATACAAAATTTGTATTATTATCAGCATTATTCTTATAATTGCCATTGATGTTATTCCAGGGGCAGGTAATAAACCGCATGAGGCTTTGACCAATTTTTACCATTTTAGGTAAAAAGCTGCATTGACTGCACTTCTGCATTTTGTGGGATATGGTAGGACTGCAAGCAAATCCTGAGACAAGATATATCAAGAACACTCCATACAGCATGCGATTTCATTTTCCAAGATAGAAACATTGGTCACGCTGAACATTGTTGAACGTTTTCGCTGCAATGCATCCTGAGACGCTTGGATCCAGGTTCTATCATTCATGCTGCGCCATTTCAACCAACCTGTGTGGCTCATATTCACTTTGGGTTGACGAGTTGCATGGTCATGGTGTAGGCCGAGCCTTTTTTGCCACTTCATCCGCCTCCGATCAAGCATAATGCCTTGCCCATAAGCATTCCCCACCCTGGAATATCTTAACCTACCCATTCCCCTATCTGGAATAACTGTACCTCCCTCAAAAGAAGTGATAAGCAGCGATCAATTTGACTGTTGTAGGCTGCCGTCTCCCGCTTAAGGGCGAATTTCAAACGTTGTCCATCACAGAGACAAATGATCTGGCTCCAGCAGCGTCTATAGGAGTATCTGTCTGCTCACTTCTAGCTCCAGTGGAGACTGATGGAAAAATGGCCGCTAACAACCTGTGATCCTTGTTCCGGGTGCGCGTGTCACCATCGAGCCTTAATGACATCATAAAGCTGCTTCAAGTGCAAGACTTGCAGGCTTATATACAGTCTATCTATCTATCTATCTATCTATCTATCTATCTATCTATCTATCTAATGTATGTTACTGCATAGATATATATCTAGCTATATAAATAGATAGCTATATATCAATATAGATATTTCTACAAATATCTAGCTTTACGTATAAATTTAAACTTGTATAGTTATGGTTTTGTAGGGCTGAAAACATACATACAAAATTTGTATTATTATCAGCATTATTCTTATAATTGCCATTGATGTTATTCCAGGGGCAGGTAATAAACCGCATGAGTCTTTGACCAATTTTTACCATTTTAGGTAAAAAGCTGCATTGACTGCACTTCTGCATTTTGTGGGATATGGTAGGACTGCAAGCAAATCCTGAGACAAGATATGTCAAAAACACTCCATACAGCATGCGATTTCATTTTCCAAGATAGAAACATTGGTCACGCTGAACATTGTTGAACGTTTTCGCTGCAATGCATCCTGAGACGCTTGGATCCAGGTTCTATCATTCATGCTGCGCCATTTCAACCAACCTGTGTGGCTCATATTCACTTTGGGTTGACGAGTTGCATGGTCATGGTGTAGGCCGAGCCTTTTTTGCCACTTCATCCGCCTCCGATCAAGCATAATGCCTTGCCCATAAGCATTCCCCACCCTGGAATATCTTAACCTACCCATTCCCCTATCTGGAATAACTGTACCTCCCTCAAAAGAAGTGATAAGCAGCGATCAATTTGACTGTTGTAGGCTGCCGTCTCCCGCTTAAGGGCGAATTTCAAACGTTGTCCATCACAGAGACAAATGATCTGGCTCCAGCAGCGTCTATAGGAGTATCTGTCTGCTCACTTCTAGCTCCAGTGGAGACTGATGGAAAAATGGCCGCTAACAACCTGTGGTCCTTGTTCCGGGTGCGCGTGTCACCATCGAGCCTTAATGACATCATAAAGCTGCTTGAAGTGCAAGACTTGCAGGCTTATATACAGTCTATCTATCTATCTAATGTATGTTACTGCATAGATATATATCTAGCTATATAAATAGATAGCTATATATCAATATAGATATTTCTACAAATATCTAGCTTTACGTATAAATTTAAACTTCTATAGTTATGGTTTTGTAGGGCTGAAAACATACATACAAAATTTGTATTATTATCAGCATTATTCTTATAATTGCCATTGATGTTATTCCAGGGGCAGGTAATAAACCGCATGAGGCTTTGACCAATTTTTACCATTTTAGGTAAAAAGCTGCATTGACTGCACTTCTGCATTTTGTGGGATATGGTAGGACTGCAAGCAAATCCTGAGACAAGATATATCAAGAACACTCCATACAGCATGCGATTTCATTTTCCAAGATAGAAACATTGGTCACGCTGAACATTGTTGAACGTTTTCGCTGCAATGCATCCTGAGACGCTTGGATCCAGGTTCTATCATTCATGCTGCGCCATTTCAACCAACCTGTGTGGCTCATATTCACTTTGGGTTGACGAGTTGCATGGTCATGGTGTAGGCCGAGCCTTTTTTGCCACTTCATCCGCCTCCGATCAAGCATAATGCCTTGCCCATAAGCATTCCCCACCCTGGAATATCTTAACCTACCCATTCCCCTATCTGGAATAACTGTACCTCCCTCAAAAGAAGTGATAAGCAGCGATCAATTTGACTGTTGTAGGCTGCCGTCTCCCGCTTAAGGGCGAATTTCAAACGTTGTCCATCACAGAGACAAATGATCTGGCTCCAGCAGCGTCTATAGGAGTATCTGTCTGCTCACTTCTAGCTCCAGTGGAGACTGATGGAAAAATGGCCGCTAACAACCTGTGATCCTTGTTCCGGGTGCGCGTGTCACCATCGAGCCTTAATGACATCATAAAGCTGCTTCAAGTGCAAGACTTGCAGGCTTATATACAGTCTATCTATCTATCTATCTATCTAATGTATGTTACTGCATAGATATATATCTAGCTATATAAATAGATAGCTATATATCAATATAGATATTTCTACAAATATCTAGCTTTACGTATAAATTTAAACTTGTATAGTTATGGTTTTGTAGGGCTGAAAACATACATACAAAATTTGTATTATTATCAGCATTATTCTTATAATTGCCATTGATGTTATTCCAGGGGCAGGTAATAAACCGCATGAGGCTTTGACCAATTTTTACCATTTTAGGTAAAAAGCTGCATTGACTGCACTTCTGCATTTTGTGGGATATGGTAGGACTGCAAGCAAATCCTGAGACAAGATATGTCAAAAACACTCCATACAGCATGCAATTTCATTTTCCAAGATAGAAACATTGGTCACGCTGAACATTGTTGAACGTTTTCGCTGCAATGCATCCTGAGACGCTTGGATCCAGGTTCTATCATTCATGCTGCGCCATTTCAACCAACCTGTGTGGCTCATATTCACTTTGGGTTGACGAGTTGCATGGTCATGGTGTAGGCCGAGCCTTTTTTGCCACTTCATCCGCCTCCGATCAAGCATAATGCCTTGCCCATAAGCATTCCCCACCCTGGAATATCTTAACCTACCCATTCCCCTATCTGGAATAACTGTACCTCCCTCAAAAGAAGTGATAAGCAGCGATCAATTTGACTGTTGTAGGCTGCCGTCTCCCGCTTAAGGGCGAATTTCAAACGTTGTCCATCACAGAGACAAATGATCTGGCTCCAGCAGCGTCTATAGGAGTATCTGTCTGCTCACTTCTAGCTCCAGTGGAGACTGATGGAAAAATGGCCGCTAACAACCTGTGATCCTTGTTCCGGGTGCGCGTGTCACCATCGAGCCTTAATGACATCATAAAGCTGCTTCAAGTGCAAGACTTGCAGGCTTATATACAGTCTATCTATCTATCTATCTATCTATCTATCTATCTATCTAATGTATGTTACTGCATAGATATATATCTAGCTATATAAATAGATAGCTATATATCAATATAGATATTTCTACAAATATCTAGCTTTACGTATAAATTTAAACTTCTATAGTTATGGTTTTGTAGGGCTGAAAACATACATACAAAATTTGTATTATTATCAGCATTATTCTTATAATTGCCATTGATGTTATTCCAGGGGCAGGTAATAAACCGCATGAGGCTTTGACCAATTTTTACCATTTTAGGTAAAAAGCTGCATTGACTGCACTTCTGCATTTTGTGGGATATGGTAGGACTGCAAGCAAATCCTGAGACAAGATATATCAAGAACACTCCATACAGCATGCGATTTCATTTTCCAAGATAGAAACATTGGTCACGCTGAACATTGTTGAACGTTTTCGCTGCAATGCATCCTGAGACGCTTGGATCCAGGTTCTATCATTCATGCTGCGCCATTTCAACCAACCTGTGTGGCTCATATTCACTTTGGGTTGACGAGTTGCATGGTCATGGTGTAGGCCGAGCCTTTTTTGCCACTTCATCCGCCTCCGATCAAGCATAATGCCTTGCCCATAAGCATTCCCCACCCTGGAATATCTTAACCTACCCATTCCCCTATCTGGAATAACTGTACCTCCCTCAAAAGAAGTGATAAGCAGCGATCAATTTGACTGTTGTAGGCTGCCGTCTCCCGCTTAAGGGCGAATTTCAAACGTTGTCCATCACAGAGACAAATGATCTGGCTCCAGCAGCGTCTATAGGAGTATCTGTCTGCTCACTTCTAGCTCCAGTGGAGACTGATGGAAAAATGGCCGCTAACAACCTGTGGTCCTTGTTCCGGGTGCGCGTGTCACCATCGAGCCTTAATGACATCATAAAGCTGCTTCAAGTGCAAGACTTGCAGGCTTATATACAGTCTATCTATCTATCTAATGTATGTTACTGCATAGATATATATCTAGCTATATAAATAGATAGCTATATATCAATATAGATATTTCTACAAATATCTAGCTTTACGTATAAATTTAAACTTCTATAGTTATGGTTTTGTAGGGCTGAAAACATACATACAAAATTTGTATTATTATCAGCATTATTCTTATAATTGCCATTGATGTTATTCCAGGGGCAGGTAATAAACCGCATGAGGCTTTGACCAATTTTTACCATTTTAGGTAAAAAGCTGCATTGACTGCACTTCTGCATTTTGTGGGATATGGTAGGACTGCAAGCAAATCCTGAGACAAGATATATCAAAAACACTCCATACAGCATGCGATTTCATTTTCCAAGATAGAAACATTGGTCACGCTGAACATTGTTGAACGTTTTTGCTGCAATGCATCCTGAGACGCTTGGATCCAGGTTCTATCATTCATGCTGCGCCATTTCAACCAACCTGTGTGGCTCATATTCACTTTGGGTTGACGAGTTGCATGGTCATGGTGTAGGCCGAGCCTTTTTTGCCACTTCATCCGCCTCCGATCAAGCATAATGCCTTGCCCATAAGCATTCCCCACCCTGGAATATCTTAACCTACCCATTCCCCTATCTGGAATAACTGTACCTCCCTCAAAAGAAGTGATAAGCCGCAATATATTTGACTGTTGTAGGCTGCCGTCTCCCGCTTAAGGGCGAATTTCAAACGTTGTCCATCACAGAGACAAATGATCTGGCTCCAGCCGCGTCTATAGGAGTATCTGTCTGCTCACTTCTAGCTCCAGTGGAGACTGATGGAAAAATGGCCGCTAACAACCTGTGGTCCTTGTTCCGGGTGCGCGTGTCACCATCGAGCCTTAATGACATCATAAAGCTGCTTCAAGTGCAAGACTTGCAGGCTTATATACAGTCTATCTATCTATCTATCTATCTATCTATCTAATGTATGTTACTGCATAGATATATATCTAGCTATATAAATAGATAGTTATATATCAATATAGATATTTCTACAAATATCTAGCTTTACGTATAAATTTAAACTTGTATAGTTATGGTTTTGTAGGGCTGAAAACATACATACAAAATTTGTATTATTATCAGCATTATTCTTATAATTGCCATTGATGTTATTCCAGGGGCAGGTAATAAACCGCATGAGTCTTTGACCAATTTTTACCATTTTAGGTAAAAAGCTGCATTGACTGCACTTCTGCATTTTGTGGGATATGGTAGGACTGCAAGCAAATCCTGAGACAAGATATGTCAAAAACACTCCATACAGCATGCAATTTCATTTTCCAAGATAGAAACATTGGTCACGCTGAACATTGTTGAACGTTTTCGCTGCAATGCATCCTGAGACGCTTGGATCCAGGTTCTATCATTCATGCTGCGCCATTTCAACCAACCTGTGTGGCTCATATTCACTTTGGGTTGACGAGTTGCATGGTCATGGTGTAGGCCGAGCCTTTTTTGCCACTTCATCCGCCTCCGATCAAGCATAATGCCTTGCCCATAAGCATTCCCCACCCTGGAATATCTTAACCTACCCATTCCCCTATCTGGAATAACTGTACCTCCCTCAAAAGAAGTGATAAGCAGCGATCAATTTGACTGTTGTAGGCTGCCGTCTCCCGCTTAAGGGCGAATTTCAAACGTTGTCCATCACAGAGACAAATGATCTGGCTCCAGCAGCGTCTATAGGAGTATCTGTCTGCTCACTTCTAGCTCCAGTGGAGACTGATGGAAAAATGGCCGCTAACAACCTGTGATCCTTGTTCCGGGTGCGCGTGTCACCATCGAGCCTTAATGACATCATAAAGCTGCTTCAAGTGCAAGACTTGCAGGCTTATATACAGTCTATCTATCTATCTATCTATCTATCTATCTATCTATCTATCTATCTATCTATCTATCTATCTATCTAATGTATGTTACTGCATAGATATATATCTAGCTATATAAATAGATAGCTATATATCAATATAGATATTTCTACAAATATCTAGCTTTACGTATAAATTTAAACTTCTATAGTTATGGTTTTGTAGGGCTGAAAACATACATACAAAATTTGTATTATTATCAGCATTATTCTTATAATTGCCATTGATGTTATTCCAGGGGCAGGTAATAAACCGCATGAGGCTTTGACCAATTTTTACCATTTTAGGTAAAAAGCTGCATTGACTGCACTTCTGCATTTTGTGGGATATGGTAGGACTGCAAGCAAATCCTGAGACAAGATATATCAAGAACACTCCATACAGCATGCGATTTCATTTTCCAAGATAGAAACATTGGTCACGCTGAACATTGTTGAACGTTTTCGCTGCAATGCATCCTGAGACGCTTGGATCCAGGTTCTATCATTCATGCTGCGCCATTTCAACCAACCTGTGTGGCTCATATTCACTTTGGGTTGACGAGTTGCATGGTCATGGTGTAGGCCGAGCCTTTTTTGCCACTTCATCCGCCTCCGATCAAGCATAATGCCTTGCCCATAAGCATTCCCCACCCTGGAATATCTTAACCTACCCATTCCCCTATCTGGAATAACTGTACCTCCCTCAAAAGAAGTGATAAGCAGCGATCAATTTGACTGTTGTAGGCTGCCGTCTCCCGCTTAAGGCCGAATTTCAAACGTTGTCCATCACAGAGACAAATGATCTGGCTCCAGCAGCGTCTATAGGAGTATCTGTCTGCTCACTTCTAGCTCCAGTGGAGACTGATGGAAAAATGGCCGCTAACAACCTGTGATCCTTGTTCCGGGTGCGCGTGTCACCATCGAGCCTTAATGACATCATAAAGCTGCTTCAAGTGCAAGACTTGCAGGCTTATATACAGTCTATCTATCTATCTAATGTATGTTACTGCATAGATATATATCTAGCTATATAAATAGATAGCTATATATCAATATAGATATTTCTACAAATATCTAGCTTTACGTATAAATTTAAACTTGTATAGTTATGGTTTTGTAGGGCTGAAAACATACATACAAAATTTGTATTATTATCAGCATTATTCTTATAATTGCCATTGATGTTATTCCAGGGGCAGGTAATAAACCGCATGAGTCTTTGACCAATTTTTACCATTTTAGGTAAAAAGCTGCATTGACTGCACTTCTGCATTTTGTGGGATATGGTAGGACTGCAAGCAAATCCTGAGACAAGATATGTCAAAAACACTCCATACAGCATGCGATTTCATTTTCCAAGATAGAAACATTGGTCACGCTGAACATTGTTGAACGTTTTCGCTGCAATGCATCCTGAGACGCTTGGATCCAGGTTCTATCATTCATGCTGCGCCATTTCAACCAACCTGTGTGGCTCATATTCACTTTGGGTTGACGAGTTGCATGGTCATGGTGTAGGCCGAGCCTTTTTTGCCACTTCATCCGCCTCCGATCAAGCATAATGCCTTGCCCATAAGCATTCCCCACCCTGGAATATCTTAACCTACCCATTCCCCTATCTGGAATAACTGTACCTCCCTCAAAAGAAGTGATAAGCAGCGATCAATTTGACTGTTGTAGGCTGCCGTCTCCCGCTTAAGGGCGAATTTCAAACGTTGTCCATCACAGAGACAAATGATCTGGCTCCAGCAGCGTCTATAGGAGTATCTGTCTGCTCACTTCTAGCTCCAGTGGAGACTGATGGAAAAATGGCCGCTAACAACCTGTGGTCCTTGTTCCGGGTGCGCGTGTCACCATCGAGCCTTAATGACATCATAAAGCTGCTTGAAGTGCAAGACTTGCAGGCTTATATACAGTCTATCTATCTATCTAATGTATGTTACTGCATAGATATATATCTAGCTATATAAATAGATAGCTATATATCAATATAGATATTTCTACAAATATCTAGCTTTACGTATAAATTTAAACTTCTATAGTTATGGTTTTGTAGGGCTGAAAACATACATACAAAATTTGTATTATTATCAGCATTATTCTTATAATTGCCATTGATGTTATTCCAGGGGCAGGTAATAAACCGCATGAGGCTTTGACCAATTTTTACCATTTTAGGTAAAAAGCTGCATTGACTGCACTTCTGCATTTTGTGGGATATGGTAGGACTGCAAGCAAATCCTGAGACAAGATATATCAAGAACACTCCATACAGCATGCGATTTCATTTTCCAAGATAGAAACATTGGTCACGCTGAACATTGTTGAACGTTTTCGCTGCAATGCATCCTGAGACGCTTGGATCCAGGTTCTATCATTCATGCTGCGCCATTTCAACCAACCTGTGTGGCTCATATTCACTTTGGGTTGACGAGTTGCATGGTCATGGTGTAGGCCGAGCCTTTTTTGCCACTTCATCCGCCTCCGATCAAGCATAATGCCTTGCCCATAAGCATTCCCCACCCTGGAATATCTTAACCTACCCATTCCCCTATCTGGAATAACTGTACCTCCCTCAAAAGAAGTGATAAGCAGCGATCAATTTGACTGTTGTAGGCTGCCGTCTCCCGCTTAAGGGCGAATTTCAAACGTTGTCCATCACAGAGACAAATGATCTGGCTCCAGCAGCGTCTATAGGAGTATCTGTCTGCTCACTTCTAGCTCCAGTGGAGACTGATGGAAAAATGGCCGCTAACAACCTGTGATCCTTGTTCCGGGTGCGCGTGTCACCATCGAGCCTTAATGACATCATAAAGCTGCTTCAAGTGCAAGACTTGCAGGCTTATATACAGTCTATCTATCTATCTATCTATCTAATGTATGTTACTGCATAGATATATATCTAGCTATATAAATAGATAGCTATATATCAATATAGATATTTCTACAAATATCTAGCTTTACGTATAAATTTAAACTTGTATAGTTATGGTTTTGTAGGGCTGAAAACATACATACAAAATTTGTATTATTATCAGCATTATTCTTATAATTGCCATTGATGTTATTCCAGGGGCAGGTAATAAACCGCATGAGGCTTTGACCAATTTTTACCATTTTAGGTAAAAAGCTGCATTGACTGCACTTCTGCATTTTGTGGGATATGGTAGGACTGCAAGCAAATCCTGAGACAAGATATGTCAAAAACACTCCATACAGCATGCAATTTCATTTTCCAAGATAGAAACATTGGTCACGCTGAACATTGTTGAACGTTTTCGCTGCAATGCATCCTGAGACGCTTGGATCCAGGTTCTATCATTCATGCTGCGCCATTTCAACCAACCTGTGTGGCTCATATTCACTTTGGGTTGACGAGTTGCATGGTCATGGTGTAGGCCGAGCCTTTTTTGCCACTTCATCCGCCTCCGATCAAGCATAATGCCTTGCCCATAAGCATTCCCCACCCTGGAATATCTTAACCTACCCATTCCCCTATCTGGAATAACTGTACCTCCCTCAAAAGAAGTGATAAGCAGCGATCAATTTGACTGTTGTAGGCTGCCGTCTCCCGCTTAAGGGCGAATTTCAAACGTTGTCCATCACAGAGACAAATGATCTGGCTCCAGCAGCGTCTATAGGAGTATCTGTCTGCTCACTTCTAGCTCCAGTGGAGACTGATGGAAAAATGGCCGCTAACAACCTGTGATCCTTGTTCCGGGTGCGCGTGTCACCATCGAGCCTTAATGACATCATAAAGCTGCTTCAAGTGCAAGACTTGCAGGCTTATATACAGTCTATCTATCTATCTATCTATCTATCTATCTATCTATCTATCTATCTATCTAATGTATGTTACTGCATAGATATATATCTAGCTATATAAATAGATAGCTATATATCAATATAGATATTTCTACAAATATCTAGCTTTACGTATAAATTTAAACTTCTATAGTTATGGTTTTGTAGGGCTGAAAACATACATACAAAATTTGTATTATTATCAGCATTATTCTTATAATTGCCATTGATGTTATTCCAGGGGCAGGTAATAAACCGCATGAGTCTTTGACCAATTTTTACCATTTTAGGTAAAAAGCTGCATTGACTGCACTTCTGCATTTTGTGGGATATGGTAGGACTGCAAGCAAATCCTGAGACAAGATATGTCAAAAACACTCCATACAGCATGCGATTTCATTTTCCAAGATAGAAACATTGGTCACGCTGAACATTGTTGAACGTTTTCGCTGCAATGCATCCTGAGACGCTTGGATCCAGGTTCTATCATTCATGCTGCGCCATTTCAACCAACCTGTGTGGCTCATATTCACTTTGGGTTGACGAGTTGCATGGTCATGGTGTAGGCCGAGCCTTTTTTGCCACTTCATCCGCCTCCGATCAAGCATAATGCCTTGCCCATAAGCATTCCCCACCCTGGAATATCTTAACCTACCCATTCCCCTATCTGGAATAACTGTACCTCCCTCAAAAGAAGTGATAAGCAGCGATCAATTTGACTGTTGTAGGCTGCCGTCTCCCGCTTAAGGGCGAATTTCAAACGTTGTCCATCACAGAGACAAATGATCTGGCTCCAGCAGCGTCTATAGGAGTATCTGTCTGCTCACTTCTAGCTCCAGTGGAGACTGATGGAAAAATGGCCGCTAACAACCTGTGATCCTTGTTCCGGGTGCGCGTGTCACCATCGAGCCTTAATGACATCATAAAGCTGCTTCAAGTGCAAGACTTGCAGGCTTATATACAGTCTATCTATCTATCTATCTATCTATCTATCTATCTATCTATCTATCTATCTATCTATCTAATGTATGTTACTGCATAGATATATATCTAGCTATATAAATAGATAGCTATATATCAATATAGATATTTCTACAAATATCTAGCTTTACGTATAAATTTAAACTTCTATAGTTATGGTTTTGTAGGGCTGAAAACATACATACAAAATTTGTATTATTATCAGCATTATTCTTATAATTGCCATTGATGTTATTCCAGGGGCAGGTAATAAACCGCATGAGGCTTTGACCAATTTTTACCATTTTAGGTAAAAAGCTGCATTGACTGCACTTCTGCATTTTGTGGGATATGGTAGGACTGCAAGCAAATCCTGAGACAAGATATATCAAGAACACTCCATACAGCATGCGATTTCATTTTCCAAGATAGAAACATTGGTCACGCTGAACATTGTTGAACGTTTTCGCTGCAATGCATCCTGAGACGCTTGGATCCAGGTTCTATCATTCATGCTGCGCCATTTCAACCAACCTGTGTGGCTCATATTCACTTTGGGTTGACGAGTTGCATGGTCATGGTGTAGGCCGAGCCTTTTTTGCCACTTCATCCGCCTCCGATCAAGCATAATGCCTTGCCCATAAGCATTCCCCACCCTGGAATATCTTAACCTACCCATTCCCCTATCTGGAATAACTGTACCTCCCTCAAAAGAAGTGATAAGCAGCGATCAATTTGACTGTTGTAGGCTGCCGTCTCCCGCTTAAGGCCGAATTTCAAACGTTGTCCATCACAGAGACAAATGATCTGGCTCCAGCAGCGTCTATAGGAGTATCTGTCTGCTCACTTCTAGCTCCAGTGGAGACTGATGGAAAAATGGCCGCTAACAACCTGTGATCCTTGTTCCGGGTGCGCGTGTCACCATCGAGCCTTAATGACATCATAAAGCTGCTTCAAGTGCAAGACTTGCAGGCTTATATACAGTCTATCTATCTATCTAATGTATGTTACTGCATAGATATATATCTAGCTATATAAATAGATAGCTATATATCAATATAGATATTTCTACAAATATCTAGCTTTACGTATAAATTTAAACTTGTATAGTTATGGTTTTGTAGGGCTGAAAACATACATACAAAATTTGTATTATTATCAGCATTATTCTTATAATTGCCATTGATGTTATTCCAGGGGCAGGTAATAAACCGCATGAGTCTTTGACCAATTTTTACCATTTTAGGTAAAAAGCTGCATTGACTGCACTTCTGCATTTTGTGGGATATGGTAGGACTGCAAGCAAATCCTGAGACAAGATATGTCAAAAACACTCCATACAGCATGCGATTTCATTTTCCAAGATAGAAACATTGGTCACGCTGAACATTGTTGAACGTTTTCGCTGCAATGCATCCTGAGACGCTTGGATCCAGGTTCTATCATTCATGCTGCGCCATTTCAACCAACCTGTGTGGCTCATATTCACTTTGGGTTGACGAGTTGCATGGTCATGGTGTAGGCCGAGCCTTTTTTGCCACTTCATCCGCCTCCGATCAAGCATAATGCCTTGCCCATAAGCATTCCCCACCCTGGAATATCTTAACCTACCCATTCCCCTATCTGGAATAACTGTACCTCCCTCAAAAGAAGTGATAAGCAGCGATCAATTTGACTGTTGTAGGCTGCCGTCTCCCGCTTAAGGGCGAATTTCAAACGTTGTCCATCACAGAGACAAATGATCTGGCTCCAGCAGCGTCTATAGGAGTATCTGTCTGCTCACTTCTAGCTCCAGTGGAGACTGATGGAAAAATGGCCGCTAACAACCTGTGGTCCTTGTTCCGGGTGCGCGTGTCACCATCGAGCCTTAATGACATCATAAAGCTGCTTGAAGTGCAAGACTTGCAGGCTTATATACAGTCTATCTATCTATCTAATGTATGTTACTGCATAGATATATATCTAGCTATATAAATAGATAGCTATATATCAATATAGATATTTCTACAAATATCTAGCTTTACGTATAAATTTAAACTTCTATAGTTATGGTTTTGTAGGGCTGAAAACATACATACAAAATTTGTATTATTATCAGCATTATTCTTATAATTGCCATTGATGTTATTCCAGGGGCAGGTAATAAACCGCATGAGGCTTTGACCAATTTTTACCATTTTAGGTAAAAAGCTGCATTGACTGCACTTCTGCATTTTGTGGGATATGGTAGGACTGCAAGCAAATCCTGAGACAAGATATATCAAGAACACTCCATACAGCATGCGATTTCATTTTCCAAGATAGAAACATTGGTCACGCTGAACATTGTTGAACGTTTTCGCTGCAATGCATCCTGAGACGCTTGGATCCAGGTTCTATCATTCATGCTGCGCCATTTCAACCAACCTGTGTGGCTCATATTCACTTTGGGTTGACGAGTTGCATGGTCATGGTGTAGGCCGAGCCTTTTTTGCCACTTCATCCGCCTCCGATCAAGCATAATGCCTTGCCCATAAGCATTCCCCACCCTGGAATATCTTAACCTACCCATTCCCCTATCTGGAATAACTGTACCTCCCTCAAAAGAAGTGATAAGCAGCGATCAATTTGACTGTTGTAGGCTGCCGTCTCCCGCTTAAGGGCGAATTTCAAACGTTGTCCATCACAGAGACAAATGATCTGGCTCCAGCAGCGTCTATAGGAGTATCTGTCTGCTCACTTCTAGCTCCAGTGGAGACTGATGGAAAAATGGCCGCTAACAACCTGTGATCCTTGTTCCGGGTGCGCGTGTCACCATCGAGCCTTAATGACATCATAAAGCTGCTTCAAGTGCAAGACTTGCAGGCTTATATACAGTCTATCTATCTATCTATCTATCTAATGTATGTTACTGCATAGATATATATCTAGCTATATAAATAGATAGCTATATATCAATATAGATATTTCTACAAATATCTAGCTTTACGTATAAATTTAAACTTGTATAGTTATGGTTTTGTAGGGCTGAAAACATACATACAAAATTTGTATTATTATCAGCATTATTCTTATAATTGCCATTGATGTTATTCCAGGGGCAGGTAATAAACCGCATGAGGCTTTGACCAATTTTTACCATTTTAGGTAAAAAGCTGCATTGACTGCACTTCTGCATTTTGTGGGATATGGTAGGACTGCAAGCAAATCCTGAGACAAGATATGTCAAAAACACTCCATACAGCATGCAATTTCATTTTCCAAGATAGAAACATTGGTCACGCTGAACATTGTTGAACGTTTTCGCTGCAATGCATCCTGAGACGCTTGGATCCAGGTTCTATCATTCATGCTGCGCCATTTCAACCAACCTGTGTGGCTCATATTCACTTTGGGTTGACGAGTTGCATGGTCATGGTGTAGGCCGAGCCTTTTTTGCCACTTCATCCGCCTCCGATCAAGCATAATGCCTTGCCCATAAGCATTCCCCACCCTGGAATATCTTAACCTACCCATTCCCCTATCTGGAATAACTGTACCTCCCTCAAAAGAAGTGATAAGCAGCGATCAATTTGACTGTTGTAGGCTGCCGTCTCCCGCTTAAGGGCGAATTTCAAACGTTGTCCATCACAGAGACAAATGATCTGGCTCCAGCAGCGTCTATAGGAGTATCTGTCTGCTCACTTCTAGCTCCAGTGGAGACTGATGGAAAAATGGCCGCTAACAACCTGTGGTCCTTGTTCCGGGTGCGCGTGTCACCATCGAGCCTTAATGACATCATAAAGCTGCTTCAAGTGCAAGACTTGCAGGCTTATATACAGTCTATCTATCTATCTAATGTATGTTACTGCATAGATATATATCTAGCTATATAAATAGATAGCTATATATCAATATAGATATTTCTACAAATATCTAGCTTTACGTATAAATTTAAACTTCTATAGTTATGGTTTTGTAGGGCTGAAAACATACATACAAAATTTGTATTATTATCAGCATTATTCTTATAATTGCCATTGATGTTATTCCAGGGGCAGGTAATAAACCGCATGAGGCTTTGACCAATTTTTACCATTTTAGGTAAAAAGCTGCATTGACTGCACTTCTGCATTTTGTGGGATATGGTAGGACTGCAAGCAAATCCTGAGACAAGATATATCAAAAACACTCCATACAGCATGCGATTTCATTTTCCAAGATAGAAACATTGGTCACGCTGAACATTGTTGAACGTTTTTGCTGCAATGCATCCTGAGACGCTTGGATCCAGGTTCTATCATTCATGCTGCGCCATTTCAACCAACCTGTGTGGCTCATATTCACTTTGGGTTGACGAGTTGCATGGTCATGGTGTAGGCCGAGCCTTTTTTGCCACTTCATCCGCCTCCGATCAAGCATAATGCCTTGCCCATAAGCATTCCCCACCCTGGAATATCTTAACCTACCCATTCCCCTATCTGGAATAACTGTACCTCCCTCAAAAGAAGTGATAAGCCGCAATATATTTGACTGTTGTAGGCTGCCGTCTCCCGCTTAAGGGCGAATTTCAAACGTTGTCCATCACAGAGACAAATGATCTGGCTCCAGCCGCGTCTATAGGAGTATCTGTCTGCTCACTTCTAGCTCCAGTGGAGACTGATGGAAAAATGGCCGCTAACAACCTGTGGTCCTTGTTCCGGGTGCGCGTGTCACCATCGAGCCTTAATGACATCATAAAGCTGCTTCAAGTGCAAGACTTGCAGGCTTATATACAGTCTATCTATCTATCTATCTATCTATCTATCTATCTATCTATCTATCTATCTATCTAATGTATGTTACTGCATAGATATATATCTAGCTATATAAATAGATAGTTATATATCAATATAGATATTTCTACAAATATCTAGCTTTACGTATAAATTTAAACTTGTATAGTTATGGTTTTGTAGGGCTGAAAACATACATACAAAATTTGTATTATTATCAGCATTATTCTTATAATTGCCATTGATGTTATTCCAGGGGCAGGTAATAAACCGCATGAGTCTTTGACCAATTTTTACCATTTTAGGTAAAAAGCTGCATTGACTGCACTTCTGCATTTTGTGGGATATGGTAGGACTGCAAGCAAATCCTGAGACAAGATATGTCAAAAACACTCCATACAGCATGCAATTTCATTTTCCAAGATAGAAACATTGGTCACGCTGAACATTGTTGAACGTTTTCGCTGCAATGCATCCTGAGACGCTTGGATCCAGGTTCTATCATTCATGCTGCGCCATTTCAACCAACCTGTGTGGCTCATATTCACTTTGGGTTGACGAGTTGCATGGTCATGGTGTAGGCCGAGCCTTTTTTGCCACTTCATCCGCCTCCGATCAAGCATAATGCCTTGCCCATAAGCATTCCCCACCCTGGAATATCTTAACCTACCCATTCCCCTATCTGGAATAACTGTACCTCCCTCAAAAGAAGTGATAAGCAGCGATCAATTTGACTGTTGTAGGCTGCCGTCTCCCGCTTAAGGGCGAATTTCAAACGTTGTCCATCACAGAGACAAATGATCTGGCTCCAGCAGCGTCTATAGGAGTATCTGTCTGCTCACTTCTAGCTCCAGTGGAGACTGATGGAAAAATGGCCGCTAACAACCTGTGATCCTTGTTCCGGGTGCGCGTGTCACCATCGAGCCTTAATGACATCATAAAGCTGCTTCAAGTGCAAGACTTGCAGGCTTATATACAGTCTATCTATCTATCTATCTATCTAATGTATGTTACTGCATAGATATATATCTAGCTATATAAATAGATAGCTATATATCAATATAGATATTTCTACAAATATCTAGCTTTACGTATAAATTTAAACTTGTATAGTTATGGTTTTGTAGGGCTGAAAACATACATACAAAATTTGTATTATTATCAGCATTATTCTTATAATTGCCATTGATGTTATTCCAGGGGCAGGTAATAAACCGCATGAGGCTTTGACCAATTTTTACCATTTTAGGTAAAAAGCTGCATTGACTGCACTTCTGCATTTTGTGGGATATGGTAGGACTGCAAGCAAATCCTGAGACAAGATATGTCAAAAACACTCCATACAGCATGCAATTTCATTTTCCAAGATAGAAACATTGGTCACGCTGAACATTGTTGAACGTTTTCGCTGCAATGCATCCTGAGACGCTTGGATCCAGGTTCTATCATTCATGCTGCGCCATTTCAACCAACCTGTGTGGCTCATATTCACTTTGGGTTGACGAGTTGCATGGTCATGGTGTAGGCCGAGCCTTTTTTGCCACTTCATCCGCCTCCGATCAAGCATAATGCCTTGCCCATAAGCATTCCCCACCCTGGAATATCTTAACCTACCCATTCCCCTATCTGGAATAACTGTACCTCCCTCAAAAGAAGTGATAAGCAGCGATCAATTTGACTGTTGTAGGCTGCCGTCTCCCGCTTAAGGGCGAATTTCAAACGTTGTCCATCACAGAGACAAATGATCTGGCTCCAGCAGCGTCTATAGGAGTATCTGTCTGCTCACTTCTAGCTCCAGTGGAGACTGATGGAAAAATGGCCGCTAACAACCTGTGATCCTTGTTCCGGGTGCGCGTGTCACCATCGAGCCTTAATGACATCATAAAGCTGCTTCAAGTGCAAGACTTGCAGGCTTATATACAGTCTATCTATCTATCTATCTATCTATCTATCTATCTAATGTATGTTACTGCATAGATATATATCTAGCTATATAAATAGATAGCTATATATCAATATAGATATTTCTACAAATATCTAGCTTTACGTATAAATTTAAACTTCTATAGTTATGGTTTTGTAGGGCTGAAAACATACATACAAAATTTGTATTATTATCAGCATTATTCTTATAATTGCCATTGATGTTATTCCAGGGGCAGGTAATAAACCGCATGAGGCTTTGACCAATTTTTACCATTTTAGGTAAAAAGCTGCATTGACTGCACTTCTGCATTTTGTGGGATATGGTAGGACTGCAAGCAAATCCTGAGACAAGATATATCAAGAACACTCCATACAGCATGCGATTTCATTTTCCAAGATAGAAACATTGGTCACGCTGAACATTGTTGAACGTTTTCGCTGCAATGCATCCTGAGACGCTTGGATCCAGGTTCTATCATTCATGCTGCGCCATTTCAACCAACCTGTGTGGCTCATATTCACTTTGGGTTGACGAGTTGCATGGTCATGGTGTAGGCCGAGCCTTTTTTGCCACTTCATCCGCCTCCGATCAAGCATAATGCCTTGCCCATAAGCATTCCCCACCCTGGAATATCTTAACCTACCCATTCCCCTATCTGGAATAACTGTACCTCCCTCAAAAGAAGTGATAAGCAGCGATCAATTTGACTGTTGTAGGCTGCCGTCTCCCGCTTAAGGGCGAATTTCAAACGTTGTCCATCACAGAGACAAATGATCTGGCTCCAGCAGCGTCTATAGGAGTATCTGTCTGCTCACTTCTAGCTCCAGTGGAGACTGATGGAAAAATGGCCGCTAACAACCTGTGGTCCTTGTTCCGGGTGCGCGTGTCACCATCGAGCCTTAATGACATCATAAAGCTGCTTCAAGTGCAAGACTTGCAGGCTTATATACAGTCTATCTATCTATCTAATGTATGTTACTGCATAGATATATATCTAGCTATATAAATAGATAGCTATATATCAATATAGATATTTCTACAAATATCTAGCTTTACGTATAAATTTAAACTTCTATAGTTATGGTTTTGTAGGGCTGAAAACATACATACAAAATTTGTATTATTATCAGCATTATTCTTATAATTGCCATTGATGTTATTCCAGGGGCAGGTAATAAACCGCATGAGGCTTTGACCAATTTTTACCATTTTAGGTAAAAAGCTGCATTGACTGCACTTCTGCATTTTGTGGGATATGGTAGGACTGCAAGCAAATCCTGAGACAAGATATATCAAAAACACTCCATACAGCATGCGATTTCATTTTCCAAGATAGAAACATTGGTCACGCTGAACATTGTTGAACGTTTTTGCTGCAATGCATCCTGAGACGCTTGGATCCAGGTTCTATCATTCATGCTGCGCCATTTCAACCAACCTGTGTGGCTCATATTCACTTTGGGTTGACGAGTTGCATGGTCATGGTGTAGGCCGAGCCTTTTTTGCCACTTCATCCGCCTCCGATCAAGCATAATGCCTTGCCCATAAGCATTCCCCACCCTGGAATATCTTAACCTACCCATTCCCCTATCTGGAATAACTGTACCTCCCTCAAAAGAAGTGATAAGCCGCAATATATTTGACTGTTGTAGGCTGCCGTCTCCCGCTTAAGGGCGAATTTCAAACGTTGTCCATCACAGAGACAAATGATCTGGCTCCAGCCGCGTCTATAGGAGTATCTGTCTGCTCACTTCTAGCTCCAGTGGAGACTGATGGAAAAATGGCCGCTAACAACCTGTGGTCCTTGTTCCGGGTGCGCGTGTCACCATCGAGCCTTAATGACATCATAAAGCTGCTTCAAGTGCAAGACTTGCAGGCTTATATACAGTCTATCTATCTATCTATCTATCTATCTATCTATCTAATGTATGTTACTGCATAGATATATATCTAGCTATATAAATAGATAGTTATATATCAATATAGATATTTCTACAAATATCTAGCTTTACGTATAAATTTAAACTTGTATAGTTATGGTTTTGTAGGGCTGAAAACATACATACAAAATTTGTATTATTATCAGCATTATTCTTATAATTGCCATTGATGTTATTCCAGGGGCAGGTAATAAACCGCATGAGTCTTTGACCAATTTTTACCATTTTAGGTAAAAAGCTGCATTGACTGCACTTCTGCATTTTGTGGGATATGGTAGGACTGCAAGCAAATCC
This sequence comes from Eleutherodactylus coqui, assembly GCF_035609145.1. NCBI lineage: Eukaryota > Metazoa > Chordata > Amphibia > Anura > Eleutherodactylidae > Eleutherodactylus > Eleutherodactylus coqui. The sequence continues at coordinate 294,922 of NW_027102591.1, read as the reverse complement.
TGAGACAAGATATGTCAAAAACACTCCATACAGCATGCAATTTCATTTTCCAAGATAGAAACATTGGTCACGCTGAACATTGTTGAACGTTTTCGCTGCAATGCATCCTGAGACGCTTGGATCCAGGTTCTATCATTCATGCTGCGCCATTTCAACCAACCTGTGTGGCTCATATTCACTTTGGGTTGACGAGTTGCATGGTCATGGTGTAGGCCGAGCCTTTTTTGCCACTTCATCCGCCTCCGATCAAGCATAATGCCTTGCCCATAAGCATTCCCCACCCTGGAATATCTTAACCTACCCATTCCCCTATCTGGAATAACTGTACCTCCCTCAAAAGAAGTGATAAGCAGCGATCAATTTGACTGTTGTAGGCTGCCGTCTCCCGCTTAAGGGCGAATTTCAAACGTTGTCCATCACAGAGACAAATGATCTGGCTCCAGCAGCGTCTATAGGAGTATCTGTCTGCTCACTTCTAGCTCCAGTGGAGACTGATGGAAAAATGGCCGCTAACAACCTGTGATCCTTGTTCCGGGTGCGCGTGTCACCATCGAGCCTTAATGACATCATAAAGCTGCTTCAAGTGCAAGACTTGCAGGCTTATATACAGTCTATCTATCTATCTATCTATCTATCTATCTATCTATCTATCTAATGTATGTTACTGCATAGATATATATCTAGCTATATAAATAGATAGCTATATATCAATATAGATATTTCTACAAATATCTAGCTTTACGTATAAATTTAAACTTGTATAGTTATGGTTTTGTAGGGCTGAAAACATACATACAAAATTTGTATTATTATCAGCATTATTCTTATAATTGCCATTGATGTTATTCCAGGGGCAGGTAATAAACCGCATGAGTCTTTGACCAATTTTTACCATTTTAGGTAAAAAGCTGCATTGACTGCACTTCTGCATTTTGTGGGATATGGTAGGACTGCAAGCAAATCCTGAGACAAGATATGTCAAAAACACTCCATACAGCATGCGATTTCATTTTCCAAGATAGAAACATTGGTCACGCTGAACATTGTTGAACGTTTTCGCTGCAATGCATCCTGAGACGCTTGGATCCAGGTTCTATCATTCATGCTGCGCCATTTCAACCAACCTGTGTGGCTCATATTCACTTTGGGTTGACGAGTTGCATGGTCATGGTGTAGGCCGAGCCTTTTTTGCCACTTCATCCGCCTCCGATCAAGCATAATGCCTTGCCCATAAGCATTCCCCACCCTGGAATATCTTAACCTACCCATTCCCCTATCTGGAATAACTGTACCTCCCTCAAAAGAAGTGATAAGCAGCGATCAATTTGACTGTTGTAGGCTGCCGTCTCCCGCTTAAGGCCGAATTTCAAACGTTGTCCATCACAGAGACAAATGATCTGGCTCCAGCAGCGTCTATAGGAGTATCTGTCTGCTCACTTCTAGCTCCAGTGGAGACTGATGGAAAAATGGCCGCTAACAACCTGTGATCCTTGTTCCGGGTGCGCGTGTCACCATCGAGCCTTAATGACATCATAAAGCTGCTTCAAGTGCAAGACTTGCAGGCTTATATACAGTCTATCTATCTATCTAATGTATGTTACTGCATAGATATATATCTAGCTATATAAATAGATAGCTATATATCAATATAGATATTTCTACAAATATCTAGCTTTACGTATAAATTTAAACTTCTATAGTTATGGTTTTGTAGGGCTGAAAACATACATACAAAATTTGTATTATTATCAGCATTATTCTTATAATTGCCATTGATGTTATTCCAGGGGCAGGTAATAAACCGCATGAGTCTTTGACCAATTTTTACCATTTTAGGTAAAAAGCTGCATTGACTGCACTTCTGCATTTTGTGGGATATGGTAGGACTGCAAGCAAATCCTGAGACAAGATATGTCAAAAACACTCCATACAGCATGCGATTTCATTTTCCAAGATAGAAACATTGGTCACGCTGAACATTGTTGAACGTTTTCGCTGCAATGCATCCTGAGACGCTTGGATCCAGGTTCTATCATTCATGCTGCGCCATTTCAACCAACCTGTGTGGCTCATATTCACTTTGGGTTGACGAGTTGCATGGTCATGGTGTAGGCCGAGCCTTTTTTGCCACTTCATCCGCCTCCGATCAAGCATAATGCCTTGCCCATAAGCATTCCCCACCCTGGAATATCTTAACCTACCCATTCCCCTATCTGGAATAACTGTACCTCCCTCAAAAGAAGTGATAAGCAGCGATCAATTTGACTGTTGTAGGCTGCCGTCTCCCGCTTAAGGGCGAATTTCAAACGTTGTCCATCACAGAGACAAATGATCTGGCTCCAGCAGCGTCTATAGGAGTATCTGTCTGCTCACTTCTAGCTCCAGTGGAGACTGATGGAAAAATGGCCGCTAACAACCTGTGGTCCTTGTTCCGGGTGCGCGTGTCACCATCGAGCCTTAATGACATCATAAAGCTGCTTGAAGTGCAAGACTTGCAGGCTTATATACAGTCTATCTATCTATCTAATGTATGTTACTGCATAGATATATATCTAGCTATATAAATAGATAGCTATATATCAATATAGATATTTCTACAAATATCTAGCTTTACGTATAAATTTAAACTTCTATAGTTATGGTTTTGTAGGGCTGAAAACATACATACAAAATTTGTATTATTATCAGCATTATTCTTATAATTGCCATTGATGTTATTCCAGGGGCAGGTAATAAACCGCATGAGGCTTTGACCAATTTTTACCATTTTAGGTAAAAAGCTGCATTGACTGCACTTCTGCATTTTGTGGGATATGGTAGGACTGCAAGCAAATCCTGAGACAAGATATATCAAAAACACTCCATACAGCATGCGATTTCATTTTCCAAGATAGAAACATTGGTCACGCTGAACATTGTTGAACGTTTTTGCTGCAATGCATCCTGAGACGCTTGGATCCAGGTTCTATCATTCATGCTGCGCCATTTCAACCAACCTGTGTGGCTCATATTCACTTTGGGTTGACGAGTTGCATGGTCATGGTGTAGGCCGAGCCTTTTTTGCCACTTCATCCGCCTCCGATCAAGCATAATGCCTTGCCCATAAGCATTCCCCACCCTGGAATATCTTAACCTACCCATTCCCCTATCTGGAATAACTGTACCTCCCTCAAAAGAAGTGATAAGCCGCAATATATTTGACTGTTGTAGGCTGCCGTCTCCCGCTTAAGGGCGAATTTCAAACGTTGTCCATCACAGAGACAAATGATCTGGCTCCAGCCGCGTCTATAGGAGTATCTGTCTGCTCACTTCTAGCTCCAGTGGAGACTGATGGAAAAATGGCCGCTAACAACCTGTGGTCCTTGTTCCGGGTGCGCGTGTCACCATCGAGCCTTAATGACATCATAAAGCTGCTTCAAGTGCAAGACTTGCAGGCTTATATACAGTCTATCTATCTATCTATCTATCTATCTATCTATCTATCTATCTATCTAATGTATGTTACTGCATAGATATATATCTAGCTATATAAATAGATAGTTATATATCAATATAGATATTTCTACAAATATCTAGCTTTACGTATAAATTTAAACTTGTATAGTTATAGTTTTGTAGGGCTGAAAACATACATACAAAATTTGTATTATTATCAGCATTATTCTTATAATTGCCATTGATGTTATTCCAGGGGCAGGTAATAAACCGCATGAGTCTTTGACCAATTTTTACCATTTTAGGTAAAAAGCTGCATTGACTGCACTTCTGCATTTTGTGGGATATGGTAGGACTGCAAGCAAATCCTGAGACAAGATATGTCAAAAACACTCCATACAGCATGCAATTTCATTTTCCAAGATAGAAACATTGGTCACGCTGAACATTGTTGAACGTTTTCGCTGCAATGCATCCTGAGACGCTTGGATCCAGGTTCTATCATTCATGCTGCGCCATTTCAACCAACCTGTGTGGCTCATATTCACTTTGGGTTGACGAGTTGCATGGTCATGGTGTAGGCCGAGCCTTTTTTGCCACTTCATCCGCCTCCGATCAAGCATAATGCCTTGCCCATAAGCATTCCCCACCCTGGAATATCTTAACCTACCCATTCCCCTATCTGGAATAACTGTACCTCCCTCAAAAGAAGTGATAAGCAGCGATCAATTTGACTGTTGTAGGCTGCCGTCTCCCGCTTAAGGCTGAATTTCAAACGTTGTCCATCACAGAGACAAATGATCTGGCTCCAGCAGCGTCTATAGGAGTATCTGTCTGCTCACTTCTAGCTCCAGTGGAGACTGATGGAAAAATGGCCGCTAACAACCTGTGATCCTTGTTCCGGGTGCGCGTGTCACCATCGAGCCTTAATGACATCATAAAGCTGCTTCAAGTGCAAGACTTGCAGGCTTATATACAGTCTATCTATCTATCTAATGTATGTTACTGCATAGATATATATCTAGCTATATAAATAGATAGCTATATATCAATATAGATATTTCTACAAATATCTAGCTTTACGTATAAATTTAAACTTCTATAGTTATGGTTTTGTAGGGCTGAAAACATACATACAAAATTTGTATTATTATCAGCATTATTCTTATAATTGCCATTGATGTTATTCCAGGGGCAGGTAATAAACCGCATGAGGCTTTGACCAATTTTTACCATTTTAGGTAAAAAGCTGCATTGACTGCACTTCTGCATTTTGTGGGATATGGTAGGACTGCAAGCAAATCCTGAGACAAGATATATCAAGAACACTCCATACAGCATGCGATTTCATTTTCCAAGATAGAAACATTGGTCACGCTGAACATTGTTGAACGTTTTCGCTGCAATGCATCCTGAGACGCTTGGATCCAGGTTCTATCATTCATGCTGCGCCATTTCAACCAACCTGTGTGGCTCATATTCACTTTGGGTTGACGAGTTGCATGGTCATGGTGTAGGCCGAGCCTTTTTTGCCACTTCATCCGCCTCCGATCAAGCATAATGCCTTGCCCATAAGCATTCCCCACCCTGGAATATCTTAACCTACCCATTCCCCTATCTGGAATAACTGTACCTCCCTCAAAAGAAGTGATAAGCAGCGATCAATTTGACTGTTGTAGGCTGCCGTCTCCCGCTTAAGGGCGAATTTCAAACGTTGTCCATCACAGAGACAAATGATCTGGCTCCAGCAGCGTCTATAGGAGTATCTGTCTGCTCACTTCTAGCTCCAGTGGAGACTGATGGAAAAATGGCCGCTAACAACCTGTGATCCTTGTTCCGGGTGCGCGTGTCACCATCGAGCCTTAATGACATCATAAAGCTGCTTCAAGTGCAAGACTTGCAGGCTTATATACAGTCTATCTATCTATCTATCTATCTATCTATCTATCTAATGTATGTTACTGCATAGATATATATCTAGCTATATAAATAGATAGCTATATATCAATATAGATATTTCTACAAATATCTAGCTTTACGTATAAATTTAAACTTGTATAGTTATGGTTTTGTAGGGCTGAAAACATACATACAAAATTTGTATTATTATCAGCATTATTCTTATAATTGCCATTGATGTTATTCCAGGGGCAGGTAATAAACCGCATGAGTCTTTGACCAATTTTTACCATTTTAGGTAAAAAGCTGCATTGACTGCACTTCTGCATTTTGTGGGATATGGTAGGACTGCAAGCAAATCCTGAGACAAGATATGTCAAAAACACTCCATACAGCATGCGATTTCATTTTCCAAGATAGAAACATTGGTCACGCTGAACATTGTTGAACGTTTTTGCTGCAATGCATCCTGAGACGCTTGGATCCAGGTTCTATCATTCATGCTGCGCCATTTCAACCAACCTGTGTGGCTCATATTCACTTTGGGTTGACGAGTTGCATGGTCATGGTGTAGGCCGAGCCTTTTTTGCCACTTCATCCGCCTCCGATCAAGCATAATGCCTTGCCCATAAGCATTCCCCACCCTGGAATATCTTAACCTACCCATTCCCCTATCTGGAATAACTGTACCTCCCTCAAAAGAAGTGATAAGCCGCAATATATTTGACTGTTGTAGGCTGCCGTCTCCCGCTTAAGGGCGAATTTCAAACGTTGTCCATCACAGAGACAAATGATCTGGCTCCAGCCGCGTCTATAGGAGTATCTGTCTGCTCACTTCTAGCTCCAGTGGAGACTGATGGAAAAATGGCCGCTAACAACCTGTGGTCCTTGTTCCGGGTGCGCGTGTCACCATCGAGCCTTAATGACATCATAAAGCTGCTTCAAGTGCAAGACTTGCAGGCTTATATACAGTCTATCTATCTATCTATCTATCTATCTATCTATCTATCTATCTATCTAATGTATGTTACTGCATAGATATATATCTAGCTATATAAATAGATAGTTATATATCAATATAGATATTTCTACAAATATCTAGCTTTACGTATAAATTTAAACTTGTATAGTTATAGTTTTGTAGGGCTGAAAACATACATACAAAATTTGTATTATTATCAGCATTATTCTTATAATTGCCATTGATGTTATTCCAGGGGCAGGTAATAAACCGCATGAGTCTTTGACCAATTTTTACCATTTTAGGTAAAAAGCTGCATTGACTGCACTTCTGCATTTTGTGGGATATGGTAGGACTGCAAGCAAATCCTGAGACAAGATATGTCAAAAACACTCCATACAGCATGCAATTTCATTTTCCAAGATAGAAACATTGGTCACGCTGAACATTGTTGAACGTTTTCGCTGCAATGCATCCTGAGACGCTTGGATCCAGGTTCTATCATTCATGCTGCGCCATTTCAACCAACCTGTGTGGCTCATATTCACTTTGGGTTGACGAGTTGCATGGTCATGGTGTAGGCCGAGCCTTTTTTGCCACTTCATCCGCCTCCGATCAAGCATAATGCCTTGCCCATAAGCATTCCCCACCCTGGAATATCTTAACCTACCCATTCCCCTATCTGGAATAACTGTACCTCCCTCAAAAGAAGTGATAAGCAGCGATCAATTTGACTGTTGTAGGCTGCCGTCTCCCGCTTAAGGCCGAATTTCAAACGTTGTCCATCACAGAGACAAATGATCTGGCTCCAGCAGCGTCTATAGGAGTATCTGTCTGCTCACTTCTAGCTCCAGTGGAGACTGATGGAAAAATGGCCGCTAACAACCTGTGATCCTTGTTCCGGGTGCGCGTGTCACCATCGAGCCTTAATGACATCATAAAGCTGCTTCAAGTGCAAGACTTGCAGGCTTATATACAGTCTATCTATCTATCTAATGTATGTTACTGCATAGATATATATCTAGCTATATAAATAGATAGCTATATATCAATATAGATATTTCTACAAATATCTAGCTTTACGTATAAATTTAAACTTCTATAGTTATGGTTTTGTAGGGCTGAAAACATACATACAAAATTTGTATTATTATCAGCATTATTCTTATAATTGCCATTGATGTTATTCCAGGGGCAGGTAATAAACCGCATGAGGCTTTGACCAATTTTTACCATTTTAGGTAAAAAGCTGCATTGACTGCACTTCTGCATTTTGTGGGATATGGTAGGACTGCAAGCAAATCCTGAGACAAGATATATCAAGAACACTCCATACAGCATGCGATTTCATTTTCCAAGATAGAAACATTGGTCACGCTGAACATTGTTGAACGTTTTCGCTGCAATGCATCCTGAGACGCTTGGATCCAGGTTCTATCATTCATGCTGCGCCATTTCAACCAACCTGTGTGGCTCATATTCACTTTGGGTTGACGAGTTGCATGGTCATGGTGTAGGCCGAGCCTTTTTTGCCACTTCATCCGCCTCCGATCAAGCATAATGCCTTGCCCATAAGCATTCCCCACCCTGGAATATCTTAACCTACCCATTCCCCTATCTGGAATAACTGTACCTCCCTCAAAAGAAGTGATAAGCAGCGATCAATTTGACTGTTGTAGGCTGCCGTCTCCCGCTTAAGGGCGAATTTCAAACGTTGTCCATCACAGAGACAAATGATCTGGCTCCAGCAGCGTCTATAGGAGTATCTGTCTGCTCACTTCTAGCTCCAGTGGAGACTGATGGAAAAATGGCCGCTAACAACCTGTGATCCTTGTTCCGGGTGCGCGTGTCACCATCGAGCCTTAATGACATCATAAAGCTGCTTCAAGTGCAAGACTTGCAGGCTTATATACAGTCTATCTATCTATCTATCTATCTATCTATCTATCTATCTAATGTATGTTACTGCATAGATATATATCTAGCTATATAAATAGATAGCTATATATCAATATAGATATTTCTACAAATATCTAGCTTTACGTATAAATTTAAACTTGTATAGTTATGGTTTTGTAGGGCTGAAAACATACATACAAAATTTGTATTATTATCAGCATTATTCTTATAATTGCCATTGATGTTATTCCAGGGGCAGGTAATAAACCGCATGAGTCTTTGACCAATTTTTACCATTTTAGGTAAAAAGCTGCATTGACTGCACTTCTGCATTTTGTGGGATATGGTAGGACTGCAAGCAAATCCTGAGACAAGATATGTCAAAAACACTCCATACAGCATGCGATTTCATTTTCCAAGATAGAAACATTGGTCACGCTGAACATTGTTGAACGTTTTCGCTGCAATGCATCCTGAGACGCTTGGATCCAGGTTCTATCATTCATGCTGCGCCATTTCAACCAACCTGTGTGGCTCATATTCACTTTGGGTTGACGAGTTGCATGGTCATGGTGTAGGCCGAGCCTTTTTTGCCACTTCATCCGCCTCCGATCAAGCATAATGCCTTGCCCATAAGCATTCCCCACCCTGGAATATCTTAACCTACCCATTCCCCTATCTGGAATAACTGTACCTCCCTCAAAAGAAGTGATAAGCAGCGATCAATTTGACTGTTGTAGGCTGCCGTCTCCCGCTTAAGGGCGAATTTCAAACGTTGTCCATCACAGAGACAAATGATCTGGCTCCAGCAGCGTCTATAGGAGTATCTGTCTGCTCACTTCTAGCTCCAGTGGAGACTGATGGAAAAATGGCCGCTAACAACCTGTGATCCTTGTTCCGGGTGCGCGTGTCACCATCGAGCCTTAATGACATCATAAAGCTGCTTCAAGTGCAAGACTTGCAGGCTTATATACAGTCTATCTATCTATCTATCTATCTATCTATCTATCTATCTATCTATCTATCTATCTAATGTATCTTACTGCATAGATATATATCTAGCTATATAAATAGATAGCTATATATCAATATAGATATTTCTACAAATATCTAGCTTTACGTATAAATTTAAACTTCTATAGTTATGGTTTTGTAGGGCTGAAAACATACATACAAAATTTGTATTATTATCAGCATTATTCTTATAATTGCCATTGATGTTATTCCAGGGGCAGGTAATAAACCGCATGAGGCTTTGACCAATTTTTACCATTTTAGGTAAAAAGCTGCATTGACTGCACTTCTGCATTTTGTGGGATATGGTAGGACTGCAAGCAAATCCTGAGACAAGATATATCAAGAACACTCCATACAGCATGCGATTTCATTTTCCAAGATAGAAACATTGGTCACGCTGAACATTGTTGAACGTTTTCGCTGCAATGCATCCTGAGACGCTTGGATCCAGGTTCTATCATTCATGCTACGCCATTTCAACCAACCTGTGTGGCTCATATTCACTTTGGGTTGACGAGTTGCATGGTCATGGTGTAGGCCGAGCCTTTTTTGCCACTTCATCCGCCTCCGATCAAGCATAATGCCTTGCCCATAAGCATTCCCCACCCTGGAATATCTTAACCTACCCATTCCCCTATCTGGAATAACTGTACCTCCCTCAAAAGAAGTGATAAGCAGCGATCAATTTGACTGTTGTAGGCTGCCGTCTCCCGCTTAAGGGCGAATTTCAAACGTTGTCCATCACAGAGACAAATGATCTGGCTCCAGCAGCGTCTATAGGAGTATCTGTCTGCTCACTTCTAGCTCCAGTGGAGACTGATGGAAAAATGGCCGCTAACAACCTGTGGTCCTTGTTCCGGGTGCGCGTGTCACCATCGAGCCTTAATGACATCATAAAGCTGCTTGAAGTGCAAGACTTGCAGGCTTATATACAGTCTATCTATCTATCTAATGTATGTTACTGCATAGATATATATCTAGCTATATAAATAGATAGCTATATATCAATATAGATATTTCTACAAATATCTAGCTTTACGTATAAATTTAAACTTCTATAGTTATGGTTTTGTAGGGCTGAAAACATACATACAAAATTTGTATTATTATCAGCATTATTCTTATAATTGCCATTGATGTTATTCCAGGGGCAGGTAATAAACCGCATGAGGCTTTGACCAATTTTTACCATTTTAGGTAAAAAGCTGCATTGACTGCACTTCTGCATTTTGTGGGATATGGTAGGACTGCAAGCAAATCCTGAGACAAGATATATCAAAAACACTCCATACAGCATGCGATTTCATTTTCCAAGATAGAAACATTGGTCACGCTGAACATTGTTGAACGTTTTTGCTGCAATGCATCCTGAGACGCTTGGATCCAGGTTCTATCATTCATGCTGCGCCATTTCAACCAACCTGTGTGGCTCATATTCACTTTGGGTTGACGAGTTGCATGGTCATGGTGTAGGCCGAGCCTTTTTTGCCACTTCATCCGCCTCCGATCAAGCATAATGCCTTGCCCATAAGCATTCCCCACCCTGGAATATCTTAACCTACCCATTCCCCTATCTGGAATAACTGTACCTCCCTCAAAAGAAGTGATAAGCCGCAATATATTTGACTGTTGTAGGCTGCCGTCTCCCGCTTAAGGCTGAATTTCAAACGTTGTCCATCACAGAGACAAATGATCTGGCTCCAGCAGCGTCTATAGGAGTATCTGTCTGCTCACTTCTAGCTCCAGTGGAGACTGATGGAAAAATGGCCGCTAACAACCTGTGATCCTTGTTCCGGGTGCGCGTGTCACCATCGAGCCTTAATGACATCATAAAGCTGCTTCAAGTGCAAGACTTGCAGGCTTATATACAGTCTATCTATCTATCTAATGTATGTTACTGCATAGATATATATCTAGCTATATAAATAGATAGCTATATATCAATATAGATATTTCTACAAATATCTAGCTTTACGTATAAATTTAAACTTCTATAGTTATGGTTTTGTAGGGCTGAAAACATACATACAAAATTTGTATTATTATCAGCATTATTCTTATAATTGCCATTGATGTTATTCCAGGGGCAGGTAATAAACCGCATGAGGCTTTGACCAATTTTTACCATTTTAGGTAAAAAGCTGCATTGACTGCACTTCTGCATTTTGTGGGATATGGTAGGACTGCAAGCAAATCCTGAGACAAGATATATCAAGAACACTCCATACAGCATGCGATTTCATTTTCCAAGATAGAAACATTGGTCACGCTGAACATTGTTGAACGTTTTCGCTGCAATGCATCCTGAGACGCTTGGATCCAGGTTCTATCATTCATGCTGCGCCATTTCAACCAACCTGTGTGGCTCATATTCACTTTGGGTTGACGAGTTGCATGGTCATGGTGTAGGCCGAGCCTTTTTTGCCACTTCATCCGCCTCCGATCAAGCATAATGCCTTGCCCATAAGCATTCCCCACCCTGGAATATCTTAACCTACCCATTCCCCTATCTGGAATAACTGTACCTCCCTCAAAAGAAGTGATAAGCAGCGATCAATTTGACTGTTGTAGGCTGCCGTCTCCCGCTTAAGGGCGAATTTCAAACGTTGTCCATCACAGAGACAAATGATCTGGCTCCAGCAGCGTCTATAGGAGTATCTGTCTGCTCACTTCTAGCTCCAGTGGAGACTGATGGAAAAATGGCCGCTAACAACCTGTGATCCTTGTTCCGGGTGCGCGTGTCACCATCGAGCCTTAATGACATCATAAAGCTGCTTCAAGTGCAAGACTTGCAGGCTTATATACAGTCTATCTATCTATCTATCTATCTATCTATCTATCTAATGTATGTTACTGCATAGATATATATCTAGCTATATAAATAGATAGCTATATATCAATATAGATATTTCTACAAATATCTAGCTTTACGTATAAATTTAAACTTGTATAGTTATGGTTTTGTAGGGCTGAAAACATACATACAAAATTTGTATTATTATCAGCATTATTCTTATAATTGCCATTGATGTTATTCCAGGGGCAGGTAATAAACCGCATGAGTCTTTGACCAATTTTTACCATTTTAGGTAAAAAGCTGCATTGACTGCACTTCTGCATTTTGTGGGATATGGTAGGACTGCAAGCAAATCCTGAGACAAGATATGTCAAAAACACTCCATACAGCATGCGATTTCATTTTCCAAGATAGAAACATTGGTCACGCTGAACATTGTTGAACGTTTTTGCTGCAATGCATCCTGAGACGCTTGGATCCAGGTTCTATCATTCATGCTGCGCCATTTCAACCAACCTGTGTGGCTCATATTCACTTTGGGTTGACGAGTTGCATGGTCATGGTGTAGGCCGAGCCTTTTTTGCCACTTCATCCGCCTCCGATCAAGCATAATGCCTTGCCCATAAGCATTCCCCACCCTGGAATATCTTAACCTACCCATTCCCCTATCTGGAATAACTGTACCTCCCTCAAAAGAAGTGATAAGCCGCAATATATTTGACTGTTGTAGGCTGCCGTCTCCCGCTTAAGGGCGAATTTCAAACGTTGTCCATCACAGAGACAAATGATCTGGCTCCAGCCGCGTCTATAGGAGTATCTGTCTGCTCACTTCTAGCTCCAGTGGAGACTGATGGAAAAATGGCCGCTAACAACCTGTGGTCCTTGTTCCGGGTGCGCGTGTCACCATCGAGCCTTAATGACATCATAAAGCTGCTTCAAGTGCAAGACTTGCAGGCTTATATACAGTCTATCTATCTATCTATCTATCTATCTATCTATCTATCTATCTATCTATCTATCTATCTAATGTATGTTACTGCATAGATATATATCTAGCTATATAAATAGATAGTTATATATCAATATAGATATTTCTACAAATATCTAGCTTTACGTATAAATTTAAACTTGTATAGTTATAGTTTTGTAGGGCTGAAAACATACATACAAAATTTGTATTATTATCAGCATTATTCTTATAATTGCCATTGATGTTATTCCAGGGGCAGGTAATAAACCGCATGAGTCTTTGACCAATTTTTACCATTTTAGGTAAAAAGCTGCATTGACTGCACTTCTGCATTTTGTGGGATATGGTAGGACTGCAAGCAAATCCTGAGACAAGATATGTCAAAAACACTCCATACAGCATGCAATTTCATTTTCCAAGATAGAAACATTGGTCACGCTGAACATTGTTGAACGTTTTCGCTGCAATGCATCCTGAGACGCTTGGATCCAGGTTCTATCATTCATGCTGCGCCATTTCAACCAACCTGTGTGGCTCATATTCACTTTGGGTTGACGAGTTGCATGGTCATGGTGTAGGCCGAGCCTTTTTTGCCACTTCATCCGCCTCCGATCAAGCATAATGCCTTGCCCATAAGCATTCCCCACCCTGGAATATCTTAACCTACCCATTCCCCTATCTGGAATAACTGTACCTCCCTCAAAAGAAGTGATAAGCAGCGATCAATTTGACTGTTGTAGGCTGCCGTCTCCCGCTTAAGGCCGAATTTCAAACGTTGTCCATCACAGAGACAAATGATCTGGCTCCAGCAGCGTCTATAGGAGTATCTGTCTGCTCACTTCTAGCTCCAGTGGAGACTGATGGAAAAATGGCCGCTAACAACCTGTGATCCTTGTTCCGGGTGCGCGTGTCACCATCGAGCCTTAATGACATCATAAAGCTGCTTCAAGTGCAAGACTTGCAGGCTTATATACAGTCTATCTATCTATCTAATGTATGTTACTGCATAGATATATATCTAGCTATATAAATAGATAGCTATATATCAATATAGATATTTCTACAAATATCTAGCTTTACGTATAAATTTAAACTTCTATAGTTATGGTTTTGTAGGGCTGAAAACATACATACAAAATTTGTATTATTATCAGCATTATTCTTATAATTGCCATTGATGTTATTCCAGGGGCAGGTAATAAACCGCATGAGGCTTTGACCAATTTTTACCATTTTAGGTAAAAAGCTGCATTGACTGCACTTCTGCATTTTGTGGGATATGGTAGGACTGCAAGCAAATCCTGAGACAAGATATATCAAGAACACTCCATACAGCATGCGATTTCATTTTCCAAGATAGAAACATTGGTCACGCTGAACATTGTTGAACGTTTTCGCTGCAATGCATCCTGAGACGCTTGGATCCAGGTTCTATCATTCATGCTGCGCCATTTCAACCAACCTGTGTGGCTCATATTCACTTTGGGTTGACGAGTTGCATGGTCATGGTGTAGGCCGAGCCTTTTTTGCCACTTCATCCGCCTCCGATCAAGCATAATGCCTTGCCCATAAGCATTCCCCACCCTGGAATATCTTAACCTACCCATTCCCCTATCTGGAATAACTGTACCTCCCTCAAAAGAAGTGATAAGCAGCGATCAATTTGACTGTTGTAGGCTGCCGTCTCCCGCTTAAGGGCGAATTTCAAACGTTGTCCATCACAGAGACAAATGATCTGGCTCCAGCAGCGTCTATAGGAGTATCTGTCTGCTCACTTCTAGCTCCAGTGGAGACTGATGGAAAAATGGCCGCTAACAACCTGTGATCCTTGTTCCGGGTGCGCGTGTCACCATCGAGCCTTAATGACATCATAAAGCTGCTTCAAGTGCAAGACTTGCAGGCTTATATACAGTCTATCTATCTATCTATCTATCTATCTATCTATCTATCTATCTAATGTATGTTACTGCATAGATATATATCTAGCTATATAAATAGATAGCTATATATCAATATAGATATTTCTACAAATATCTAGCTTTACGTATAAATTTAAACTTGTATAGTTATGGTTTTGTAGGGCTGAAAACATACATACAAAATTTGTATTATTATCAGCATTATTCTTATAATTGCCATTGATGTTATTCCAGGGGCAGGTAATAAACCGCATGAGTCTTTGACCAATTTTTACCATTTTAGGTAAAAAGCTGCATTGACTGCACTTCTGCATTTTGTGGGATATGGTAGGACTGCAAGCAAATCCTGAGACAAGATATGTCAAAAACACTCCATACAGCATGCGATTTCATTTTCCAAGATAGAAACATTGGTCACGCTGAACATTGTTGAACGTTTTCGCTGCAATGCATCCTGAGACGCTTGGATCCAGGTTCTATCATTCATGCTGCGCCATTTCAACCAACCTGTGTGGCTCATATTCACTTTGGGTTGACGAGTTGCATGGTCATGGTGTAGGCCGAGCCTTTTTTGCCACTTCATCCGCCTCCGATCAAGCATAATGCCTTGCCCATAAGCATTCCCCACCCTGGAATATCTTAACCTACCCATTCCCCTATCTGGAATAACTGTACCTCCCTCAAAAGAAGTGATAAGCAGCGATCAATTTGACTGTTGTAGGCTGCCGTCTCCCGCTTAAGGGCGAATTTCAAACGTTGTCCATCACAGAGACAAATGATCTGGCTCCAGCAGCGTCTATAGGAGTATCTGTCTGCTCACTTCTAGCTCCAGTGGAGACTGATGGAAAAATGGCCGCTAACAACCTGTGATCCTTGTTCCGGGTGCGCGTGTCACCATCGAGCCTTAATGACATCATAAAGCTGCTTCAAGTGCAAGACTTGCAGGCTTATATACAGTCTATCTATCTATCTATCTATCTATCTATCTATCTATCTATCTATCTATCTAATGTATCTTACTGCATAGATATATATCTAGCTATATAAATAGATAGCTATATATCAATATAGATATTTCTACAAATATCTAGCTTTACGTATAAATTTAAACTTCTATAGTTATGGTTTTGTAGGGCTGAAAACATACATACAAAATTTGTATTATTATCAGCATTATTCTTATAATTGCCATTGATGTTATTCCAGGGGCAGGTAATAAACCGCATGAGGCTTTGACCAATTTTTACCATTTTAGGTAAAAAGCTGCATTGACTGCACTTCTGCATTTTGTGGGATATGGTAGGACTGCAAGCAAATCCTGAGACAAGATATATCAAGAACACTCCATACAGCATGCGATTTCATTTTCCAAGATAGAAACATTGGTCACGCTGAACATTGTTGAACGTTTTCGCTGCAATGCATCCTGAGACGCTTGGATCCAGGTTCTATCATTCATGCTACGCCATTTCAACCAACCTGTGTGGCTCATATTCACTTTGGGTTGACGAGTTGCATGGTCATGGTGTAGGCCGAGCCTTTTTTGCCACTTCATCCGCCTCCGATCAAGCATAATGCCTTGCCCATAAGCATTCCCCACCCTGGAATATCTTAACCTACCCATTCCCCTATCTGGAATAACTGTACCTCCCTCAAAAGAAGTGATAAGCAGCGATCAATTTGACTGTTGTAGGCTGCCGTCTCCCGCTTAAGGGCGAATTTCAAACGTTGTCCATCACAGAGACAAATGATCTGGCTCCAGCAGCGTCTATAGGAGTATCTGTCTGCTCACTTCTAGCTCCAGTGGAGACTGATGGAAAAATGGCCGCTAACAACCTGTGGTCCTTGTTCCGGGTGCGCGTGTCACCATCGAGCCTTAATGACATCATAAAGCTGCTTGAAGTGCAAGACTTGCAGGCTTATATACAGTCTATCTATCTATCTAATGTATGTTACTGCATAGATATATATCTAGCTATATAAATAGATAGCTATATATCAATATAGATATTTCTACAAATATCTAGCTTTACGTATAAATTTAAACTTCTATAGTTATGGTTTTGTAGGGCTGAAAACATACATACAAAATTTGTATTATTATCAGCATTATTCTTATAATTGCCATTGATGTTATTCCAGGGGCAGGTAATAAACCGCATGAGGCTTTGACCAATTTTTACCATTTTAGGTAAAAAGCTGCATTGACTGCACTTCTGCATTTTGTGGGATATGGTAGGACTGCAAGCAAATCCTGAGACAAGATATATCAAAAACACTCCATACAGCATGCGATTTCATTTTCCAAGATAGAAACATTGGTCACGCTGAACATTGTTGAACGTTTTTGCTGCAATGCATCCTGAGACGCTTGGATCCAGGTTCTATCATTCATGCTGCGCCATTTCAACCAACCTGTGTGGCTCATATTCACTTTGGGTTGACGAGTTGCATGGTCATGGTGTAGGCCGAGCCTTTTTTGCCACTTCATCCGCCTCCGATCAAGCATAATGCCTTGCCCATAAGCATTCCCCACCCTGGAATATCTTAACCTACCCATTCCCCTATCTGGAATAACTGTACCTCCCTCAAAAGAAGTGATAAGCCGCAATATATTTGACTGTTGTAGGCTGCCGTCTCCCGCTTAAGGGCGAATTTCAAACGTTGTCCATCACAGAGACAAATGATCTGGCTCCAGCCGCGTCTATAGGAGTATCTGTCTGCTCACTTCTAGCTCCAGTGGAGACTGATGGAAAAATGGCCGCTAACAACCTGTGGTCCTTGTTCCGGGTGCGCGTGTCACCATCGAGCCTTAATGACATCATAAAGCTGCTTCAAGTGCAAGACTTGCAGGCTTATATACAGTCTATCTATCTATCTATCTATCTATCTATCTAATGTATGTTACTGCATAGATATATATCTAGCTATATAAATAGATAGTTATATATCAATATAGATATTTCTACAAATATCTAGCTTTACGTATAAATTTAAACTTGTATAGTTATAGTTTTGTAGGGCTGAAAACATACATACAAAATTTGTATTATTATCAGCATTATTCTTATAATTGCCATTGATGTTATTCCAGGGGCAGGTAATAAACCGCATGAGTCTTTGACCAATTTTTACCATTTTAGGTAAAAAGCTGCATTGACTGCACTTCTGCATTTTGTGGGATATGGTAGGACTGCAAGCAAATCCTGAGACAAGATATGTCAAAAACACTCCATACAGCATGCAATTTCATTTTCCAAGATAGAAACATTGGTCACGCTGAACATTGTTGAACGTTTTCGCTGCAATGCATCCTGAGACGCTTGGATCCAGGTTCTATCATTCATGCTGCGCCATTTCAACCAACCTGTGTGGCTCATATTCACTTTGGGTTGACGAGTTGCATGGTCATGGTGTAGGCCGAGCCTTTTTTGCCACTTCATCCGCCTCCGATCAAGCATAATGCCTTGCCCATAAGCATTCCCCACCCTGGAATATCTTAACCTACCCATTCCCCTATCTGGAATAACTGTACCTCCCTCAAAAGAAGTGATAAGCAGCGATCAATTTGACTGTTGTAGGCTGCCGTCTCCCGCTTAAGGGCGAATTTCAAACGTTGTCCATCACAGAGACAAATGATCTGGCTCCAGCAGCGTCTATAGGAGTATCTGTCTGCTCACTTCTAGCTCCAGTGGAGACTGATGGAAAAATGGCCGCTAACAACCTGTGATCCTTGTTCCGGGTGCGCGTGTCACCATCGAGCCTTAATGACATCATAAAGCTGCTTCAAGTGCAAGACTTGCAGGCTTATATACAGTCTATCTATCTATCTATCTATCTATCTATCTATCTATCTATCTATCTAATGTATGTTACTGCATAGATATATATCTAGCTATATAAATAGATAGCTATATATCAATATAGATATTTCTACAAATATCTAGCTTTACGTATAAATTTAAACTTGTATAGTTATGGTTTTGTAGGGCTGAAAACATACATACAAAATTTGTATTATTATCAGCATTATTCTTATAATTGCCATTGATGTTATTCCAGGGGCAGGTAATAAACCGCATGAGTCTTTGACCAATTTTTACCATTTTAGGTAAAAAGCTGCATTGACTGCACTTCTGCATTTTGTGGGATATGGTAGGACTGCAAGCAAATCCTGAGACAAGATATGTCAAAAACACTCCATACAGCATGCGATTTCATTTTCCAAGATAGAAACATTGGTCACGCTGAACATTGTTGAACGTTTTCGCTGCAATGCATCCTGAGACGCTTGGATCCAGGTTCTATCATTCATGCTGCGCCATTTCAACCAACCTGTGTGGCTCATATTCACTTTGGGTTGACGAGTTGCATGGTCATGGTGTAGGCCGAGCCTTTTTTGCCACTTCATCCGCCTCCGATCAAGCATAATGCCTTGCCCATAAGCATTCCCCACCCTGGAATATCTTAACCTACCCATTCCCCTATCTGGAATAACTGTACCTCCCTCAAAAGAAGTGATAAGCAGCGATCAATTTGACTGTTGTAGGCTGCCGTCTCCCGCTTAAGGGCGAATTTCAAACGTTGTCCATCACAGAGACAAATGATCTGGCTCCAGCAGCGTCTATAGGAGTATCTGTCTGCTCACTTCTAGCTCCAGTGGAGACTGATGGAAAAATGGCCGCTAACAACCTGTGATCCTTGTTCCGGGTGCGCGTGTCACCATCGAGCCTTAATGACATCATAAAGCTGCTTCAAGTGCAAGACTTGCAGGCTTATATACAGTCTATCTATCTATCTATCTATCTATCTAATGTATGTTACTGCATAGATATATATCTAGCTATATAAATAGATAGCTATATATCAATATAGATATTTCTACAAATATCTAGCTTTACGTATAAATTTAAACTTCTATAGTTATGGTTTTGTAGGGCTGAAAACATACATACAAAATTTGTATTATTATCAGCATTATTCTTATAATTGCCATTGATGTTATTCCAGGGGCAGGTAATAAACCGCATGAGGCTTTGACCAATTTTTACCATTTTAGGTAAAAAGCTGCATTGACTGCACTTCTGCATTTTGTGGGATATGGTAGGACTGCAAGCAAATCCTGAGACAAGATATATCAAGAACACTCCATACAGCATGCGATTTCATTTTCCAAGATAGAAACATTGGTCACGCTGAACATTGTTGAACGTTTTCGCTGCAATGCATCCTGAGACGCTTGGATCCAGGTTCTATCATTCATGCTGCGCCATTTCAACCAACCTGTGTGGCTCATATTCACTTTGGGTTGACGAGTTGCATGGTCATGGTGTAGGCCGAGCCTTTTTTGCCACTTCATCCGCCTCCGATCAAGCATAATGCCTTGCCCATAAGCATTCCCCACCCTGGAATATCTTAACCTACCCATTCCCCTATCTGGAATAACTGTACCTCCCTCAAAAGAAGTGATAAGCAGCGATCAATTTGACTGTTGTAGGCTGCCGTCTCCCGCTTAAGGGCGAATTTCAAACGTTGTCCATCACAGAGACAAATGATCTGGCTCCAGCAGCGTCTATAGGAGTATCTGTCTGCTCACTTCTAGCTCCAGTGGAGACTGATGGAAAAATGGCCGCTAACAACCTGTGGTCCTTGTTCCGGGTGCGCGTGTCACCATCGAGCCTTAATGACATCATAAAGCTGCTTGAAGTGCAAGACTTGCAGGCTTATATACAGTCTATCTATCTATCTAATGTATGTTACTGCATAGATATATATCTAGCTATATAAATAGATAGCTATATATCAATATAGATATTTCTACAAATATCTAGCTTTACGTATAAATTTAAACTTCTATAGTTATGGTTTTGTAGGGCTGAAAACATACATACAAAATTTGTATTATTATCAGCATTATTCTTATAATTGCCATTGATGTTATTCCAGGGGCAGGTAATAAACCGCATGAGGCTTTGACCAATTTTTACCATTTTAGGTAAAAAGCTGCATTGACTGCACTTCTGCATTTTGTGGGATATGGTAGGACTGCAAGCAAATCCTGAGACAAGATATATCAAAAACACTCCATACAGCATGCGATTTCATTTTCCAAGATAGAAACATTGGTCACGCTGAACATTGTTGAACGTTTTTGCTGCAATGCATCCTGAGACGCTTGGATCCAGGTTCTATCATTCATGCTGCGCCATTTCAACCAACCTGTGTGGCTCATATTCACTTTGGGTTGACGAGTTGCATGGTCATGGTGTAGGCCGAGCCTTTTTTGCCACTTCATCCGCCTCCGATCAAGCATAATGCCTTGCCCATAAGCATTCCCCACCCTGGAATATCTTAACCTACCCATTCCCCTATCTGGAATAACTGTACCTCCCTCAAAAGAAGTGATAAGCCGCAATATATTTGACTGTTGTAGGCTGCCGTCTCCCGCTTAAGGGCGAATTTCAAACGTTGTCCATCACAGAGACAAATGATCTGGCTCCAGCCGCGTCTATAGGAGTATCTGTCTGCTCACTTCTAGCTCCAGTGGAGACTGATGGAAAAATGGCCGCTAACAACCTGTGGTCCTTGTTCCGGGTGCGCGTGTCACCATCGAGCCTTAATGACATCATAAAGCTGCTTCAAGTGCAAGACTTGCAGGCTTATATACAGTCTATCTATCTATCTATCTATCTATCTATCTATCTAATGTATGTTACTGCATAGATATATATCTAGCTATATAAATAGATAGTTATATATCAATATAGATATTTCTACAAATATCTAGCTTTACGTATAAATTTAAACTTGTATAGTTATAGTTTTGTAGGGCTGAAAACATACATACAAAATTTGTATTATTATCAGCATTATTCTTATAATTGCCATTGATGTTATTCCAGGGGCAGGTAATAAACCGCATGAGTCTTTGACCAATTTTTACCATTTTAGGTAAAAAGCTGCATTGACTGCACTTCTGCATTTTGTGGGATATGGTAGGACTGCAAGCAAATCCTGAGACAAGATATGTCAAAAACACTCCATACAGCATGCGATTTCATTTTCCAAGATAGAAACATTGGTCACGCTGAACATTGTTGAACGTTTTCGCTGCAATGCATCCTGAGACGCTTGGATCCAGGTTCTATCATTCATGCTGCGCCATTTCAACCAACCTGTGTGGCTCATATTCACTTTGGGTTGACGAGTTGCATGGTCATGGTGTAGGCCGAGCCTTTTTTGCCACTTCATCCGCCTCCGATCAAGCATAATGCCTTGCCCATAAGCATTCCCCACCCTGGAATATCTTAACCTACCCATTCCCCTATCTGGAATAACTGTACCTCCCTCAAAAGAAGTGATAAGCAGCGATCAATTTGACTGTTGTAGGCTGCCGTCTCCCGCTTAAGGGCGAATTTCAAACGTTGTCCATCACAGAGACAAATGATCTGGCTCCAGCAGCGTCTATAGGAGTATCTGTCTGCTCACTTCTAGCTCCAGTGGAGACTGATGGAAAAATGGCCGCTAACAACCTGTGGTCCTTGTTCCGGGTGCGCGTGTCACCATCGAGCCTTAATGACATCATAAAGCTGCTTGAAGTGCAAGACTTGCAGGCTTATATACAGTCTATCTATCTATCTAATGTATGTTACTGCATAGATATATATCTAGCTATATAAATAGATAGCTATATATCAATATAGATATTTCTACAAATATCTAGCTTTACGTATAAATTTAAACTTCTATAGTTATGGTTTTGTAGGGCTGAAAACATACATACAAAATTTGTATTATTATCAGCATTATTCTTATAATTGCCATTGATGTTATTCCAGGGGCAGGTAATAAACCGCATGAGGCTTTGACCAATTTTTACCATTTTAGGTAAAAAGCTGCATTGACTGCACTTCTGCATTTTGTGGGATATGGTAGGACTGCAAGCAAATCCTGAGACAAGATATATCAAAAACACTCCATACAGCATGCGATTTCATTTTCCAAGATAGAAACATTGGTCACGCTGAACATTGTTGAACGTTTTTGCTGCAATGCATCCTGAGACGCTTGGATCCAGGTTCTATCATTCATGCTGCGCCATTTCAACCAACCTGTGTGGCTCATATTCACTTTGGGTTGACGAGTTGCATGGTCATGGTGTAGGCCGAGCCTTTTTTGCCACTTCATCCGCCTCCGATCAAGCATAATGCCTTGCCCATAAGCATTCCCCACCCTGGAATATCTTAACCTACCCATTCCCCTATCTGGAATAACTGTACCTCCCTCAAAAGAAGTGATAAGCCGCAATATATTTGACTGTTGTAGGCTGCCGTCTCCCGCTTAAGGGCGAATTTCAAACGTTGTCCATCACAGAGACAAATGATCTGGCTCCAGCCGCGTCTATAGGAGTATCTGTCTGCTCACTTCTAGCTCCAGTGGAGACTGATGGAAAAATGGCCGCTAACAACCTGTGGTCCTTGTTCCGGGTGCGCGTGTCACCATCGAGCCTTAATGACATCATAAAGCTGCTTCAAGTGCAAGACTTGCAGGCTTATATACAGTCTATCTATCTATCTATCTATCTATCTATCTATCTAATGTATGTTACTGCATAGATATATATCTAGCTATATAAATAGATAGTTATATATCAATATAGATATTTCTACAAATATCTAGCTTTACGTATAAATTTAAACTTGTATAGTTATAGTTTTGTAGGGCTGAAAACATACATACAAAATTTGTATTATTATCAGCATTATTCTTATAATTGCCATTGATGTTATTCCAGGGGCAGGTAATAAACCGCATGAGTCTTTGACCAATTTTTACCATTTTAGGTAAAAAGCTGCATTGACTGCACTTCTGCATTTTGTGGGATATGGTAGGACTGCAAGCAAATCCTGAGACAAGATATGTCAAAAACACTCCATACAGCATGCAATTTCATTTTCCAAGATAGAAACATTGGTCACGCTGAACATTGTTGAACGTTTTCGCTGCAATGCATCCTGAGACGCTTGGATCCAGGTTCTATCATTCATGCTGCGCCATTTCAACCAACCTGTGTGGCTCATATTCACTTTGGGTTGACGAGTTGCATGGTCATGGTGTAGGCCGAGCCTTTTTTGCCACTTCATCCGCCTCCGATCAAGCATAATGCCTTGCCCATAAGCATTCCCCACCCTGGAATATCTTAACCTACCCATTCCCCTATCTGGAATAACTGTACCTCCCTCAAAAGAAGTGATAAGCAGCGATCAATTTGACTGTTGTAGGCTGCCGTCTCCCGCTTAAGGGCGAATTTCAAACGTTGTCCATCACAGAGACAAATGATCTGGCTCCAGCAGCGTCTATAGGAGTATCTGTCTGCTCACTTCTAGCTCCAGTGGAGACTGATGGAAAAATGGCCGCTAACAACCTGTGATCCTTGTTCCGGGTGCGCGTGTCACCATCGAGCCTTAATGACATCATAAAGCTGCTTCAAGTGCAAGACTTGCAGGCTTATATACAGTCTATCTATCTATCTATCTATCTATCTATCTATCTATCTATCTATCTATCTATCTAATGTATGTTACTGCATAGATATATATCTAGCTATATAAATAGATAGCTATATATCAATATAGATATTTCTACAAATATCTAGCTTTACGTATAAATTTAAACTTGTATAGTTATGGTTTTGTAGGGCTGAAAACATACATACAAAATTTGTATTATTATCAGCATTATTCTTATAATTGCCATTGATGTTATTCCAGGGGCAGGTAATAAACCGCATGAGTCTTTGACCAATTTTTACCATTTTAGGTAAAAAGCTGCATTGACTGCACTTCTGCATTTTGTGGGATATGGTAGGACTGCAAGCAAATCCTGAGACAAGATATGTCAAAAACACTCCATACAGCATGCGATTTCATTTTCCAAGATAGAAACATTGGTCACGCTGAACATTGTTGAACGTTTTCGCTGCAATGCATCCTGAGACGCTTGGATCCAGGTTCTATCATTCATGCTGCGCCATTTCAACCAACCTGTGTGGCTCATATTCACTTTGGGTTGACGAGTTGCATGGTCATGGTGTAGGCCGAGCCTTTTTTGCCACTTCATCCGCCTCCGATCAAGCATAATGCCTTGCCCATAAGCATTCCCCACCCTGGAATATCTTAACCTACCCATTCCCCTATCTGGAATAACTGTACCTCCCTCAAAAGAAGTGATAAGCAGCGATCAATTTGACTGTTGTAGGCTGCCGTCTCCCGCTTAAGGGCGAATTTCAAACGTTGTCCATCACAGAGACAAATGATCTGGCTCCAGCAGCGTCTATAGGAGTATCTGTCTGCTCACTTCTAGCTCCAGTGGAGACTGATGGAAAAATGGCCGCTAACAACCTGTGATCCTTGTTCCGGGTGCGCGTGTCACCATCGAGCCTTAATGACATCATAAAGCTGCTTCAAGTGCAAGACTTGCAGGCTTATATACAGTCTATCTATCTATCTATCTATCTATCTATCTATCTAATGTATGTTACTGCATAGATATATATCTAGCTATATAAATAGATAGCTATATATCAATATAGATATTTCTACAAATATCTAGCTTTACGTATAAATTTAAACTTCTATAGTTATGGTTTTGTAGGGCTGAAAACATACATACAAAATTTGTATTATTATCAGCATTATTCTTATAATTGCCATTGATGTTATTCCAGGGGCAGGTAATAAACCGCATGAGGCTTTGACCAATTTTTACCATTTTAGGTAAAAAGCTGCATTGACTGCACTTCTGCATTTTGTGGGATATGGTAGGACTGCAAGCAAATCCTGAGACAAGATATATCAAGAACACTCCATACAGCATGCGATTTCATTTTCCAAGATAGAAACATTGGTCACGCTGAACATTGTTGAACGTTTTCGCTGCAATGCATCCTGAGACGCTTGGATCCAGGTTCTATCATTCATGCTGCGCCATTTCAACCAACCTGTGTGGCTCATATTCACTTTGGGTTGACGAGTTGCATGGTCATGGTGTAGGCCGAGCCTTTTTTGCCACTTCATCCGCCTCCGATCAAGCATAATGCCTTGCCCATAAGCATTCCCCACCCTGGAATATCTTAACCTACCCATTCCCCTATCTGGAATAACTGTACCTCCCTCAAAAGAAGTGATAAGCAGCGATCAATTTGACTGTTGTAGGCTGCCGTCTCCCGCTTAAGGGCGAATTTCAAACGTTGTCCATCACAGAGACAAATGATCTGGCTCCAGCAGCGTCTATAGGAGTATCTGTCTGCTCACTTCTAGCTCCAGTGGAGACTGATGGAAAAATGGCCGCTAACAACCTGTGGTCCTTGTTCCGGGTGCGCGTGTCACCATCGAGCCTTAATGACATCATAAAGCTGCTTGAAGTGCAAGACTTGCAGGCTTATATACAGTCTATCTATCTATCTAATGTATGTTACTGCATAGATATATATCTAGCTATATAAATAGATAGCTATATATCAATATAGATATTTCTACAAATATCTAGCTTTACGTATAAATTTAAACTTCTATAGTTATGGTTTTGTAGGGCTGAAAACATACATACAAAATTTGTATTATTATCAGCATTATTCTTATAATTGCCATTGATGTTATTCCAGGGGCAGGTAATAAACCGCATGAGGCTTTGACCAATTTTTACCATTTTAGGTAAAAAGCTGCATTGACTGCACTTCTGCATTTTGTGGGATATGGTAGGACTGCAAGCAAATCCTGAGACAAGATATATCAAAAACACTCCATACAGCATGCGATTTCATTTTCCAAGATAGAAACATTGGTCACGCTGAACATTGTTGAACGTTTTTGCTGCAATGCATCCTGAGACGCTTGGATCCAGGTTCTATCATTCATGCTGCGCCATTTCAACCAACCTGTGTGGCTCATATTCACTTTGGGTTGACGAGTTGCATGGTCATGGTGTAGGCCGAGCCTTTTTTGCCACTTCATCCGCCTCCGATCAAGCATAATGCCTTGCCCATAAGCATTCCCCACCCTGGAATATCTTAACCTACCCATTCCCCTATCTGGAATAACTGTACCTCCCTCAAAAGAAGTGATAAGCCGCAATATATTTGACTGTTGTAGGCTGCCGTCTCCCGCTTAAGGGCGAATTTCAAACGTTGTCCATCACAGAGACAAATGATCTGGCTCCAGCCGCGTCTATAGGAGTATCTGTCTGCTCACTTCTAGCTCCAGTGGAGACTGATGGAAAAATGGCCGCTAACAACCTGTGGTCCTTGTTCCGGGTGCGCGTGTCACCATCGAGCCTTAATGACATCATAAAGCTGCTTCAAGTGCAAGACTTGCAGGCTTATATACAGTCTATCTATCTATCTATCTATCTATCTATCTATCTATCTATCTAATGTATGTTACTGCATAGATATATATCTAGCTATATAAATAGATAGTTATATATCAATATAGATATTTCTACAAATATCTAGCTTTACGTATAAATTTAAACTTGTATAGTTATAGTTTTGTAGGGCTGAAAACATACATACAAAATTTGTATTATTATCAGCATTATTCTTATAATTGCCATTGATGTTATTCCAGGGGCAGGTAATAAACCGCATGAGTCTTTGACCAATTTTTACCATTTTAGGTAAAAAGCTGCATTGACTGCACTTCTGCATTTTGTGGGATATGGTAGGACTGCAAGCAAATCCTGAGACAAGATATGTCAAAAACACTCCATACAGCATGCAATTTCATTTTCCAAGATAGAAACATTGGTCACGCTGAACATTGTTGAACGTTTTCGCTGCAATGCATCCTGAGACGCTTGGATCCAGGTTCTATCATTCATGCTGCGCCATTTCAACCAACCTGTGTGGCTCATATTCACTTTGGGTTGACGAGTTGCATGGTCATGGTGTAGGCCGAGCCTTTTTTGCCACTTCATCCGCCTCCGATCAAGCATAATGCCTTGCCCATAAGCATTCCCCACCCTGGAATATCTTAACCTACCCATTCCCCTATCTGGAATAACTGTACCTCCCTCAAAAGAAGTGATAAGCAGCGATCAATTTGACTGTTGTAGGCTGCCGTCTCCCGCTTAAGGGCGAATTTCAAACGTTGTCCATCACAGAGACAAATGATCTGGCTCCAGCAGCGTCTATAGGAGTATCTGTCTGCTCACTTCTAGCTCCAGTGGAGACTGATGGAAAAATGGCCGCTAACAACCTGTGATCCTTGTTCCGGGTGCGCGTGTCACCATCGAGCCTTAATGACATCATAAAGCTGCTTCAAGTGCAAGACTTGCAGGCTTATATACAGTCTATCTATCTATCTATCTATCTATCTATCTATCTATCTATCTATCTATCTATCTATCTATCTATCTAATGTATGTTACTGCATAGATATATATCTAGCTATATAAATAGATAGCTATATATCAATATAGATATTTCTACAAATATCTAGCTTTACGTATAAATTTAAACTTGTATAGTTATGGTTTTGTAGGGCTGAAAACATACATACAAAATTTGTATTATTATCAGCATTATTCTTATAATTGCCATTGATGTTATTCCAGGGGCAGGTAATAAACCGCATGAGTCTTTGACCAATTTTTACCATTTTAGGTAAAAAGCTGCATTGACTGCACTTCTGCATTTTGTGGGATATGGTAGGACTGCAAGCAAATCCTGAGACAAGATATGTCAAAAACACTCCATACAGCATGCGATTTCATTTTCCAAGATAGAAACATTGGTCACGCTGAACATTGTTGAACGTTTTCGCTGCAATGCATCCTGAGACGCTTGGATCCAGGTTCTATCATTCATGCTGCGCCATTTCAACCAACCTGTGTGGCTCATATTCACTTTGGGTTGACGAGTTGCATGGTCATGGTGTAGGCCGAGCCTTTTTTGCCACTTCATCCGCCTCCGATCAAGCATAATGCCTTGCCCATAAGCATTCCCCACCCTGGAATATCTTAACCTACCCATTCCCCTATCTGGAATAACTGTACCTCCCTCAAAAGAAGTGATAAGCAGCGATCAATTTGACTGTTGTAGGCTGCCGTCTCCCGCTTAAGGGCGAATTTCAAACGTTGTCCATCACAGAGACAAATGATCTGGCTCCAGCAGCGTCTATAGGAGTATCTGTCTGCTCACTTCTAGCTCCAGTGGAGACTGATGGAAAAATGGCCGCTAACAACCTGTGATCCTTGTTCCGGGTGCGCGTGTCACCATCGAGCCTTAATGACATCATAAAGCTGCTTCAAGTGCAAGACTTGCAGGCTTATATACAGTCTATCTATCTATCTAATGTATGTTACTGCATAGATATATATCTAGCTATATAAATAGATAGCTATATATCAATATAGATATTTCTACAAATATCTAGCTTTACGTATAAATTTAAACTTCTATAGTTATGGTTTTGTAGGGCTGAAAACATACATACAAAATTTGTATTATTATCAGCATTATTCTTATAATTGCCATTGATGTTATTCCAGGGGCAGGTAATAAACCGCATGAGGCTTTGACCAATTTTTACCATTTTAGGTAAAAAGCTGCATTGACTGCACTTCTGCATTTTGTGGGATATGGTAGGACTGCAAGCAAATCCTGAGACAAGATATATCAAGAACACTCCATACAGCATGCGATTTCATTTTCCAAGATAGAAACATTGGTCACGCTGAACATTGTTGAACGTTTTCGCTGCAATGCATCCTGAGACGCTTGGATCCAGGTTCTATCATTCATGCTGCGCCATTTCAACCAACCTGTGTGGCTCATATTCACTTTGGGTTGACGAGTTGCATGGTCATGGTGTAGGCCGAGCCTTTTTTGCCACTTCATCCGCCTCCGATCAAGCATAATGCCTTGCCCATAAGCATTCCCCACCCTGGAATATCTTAACCTACCCATTCCCCTATCTGGAATAACTGTACCTCCCTCAAAAGAAGTGATAAGCAGCGATCAATTTGACTGTTGTAGGCTGCCGTCTCCCGCTTAAGGGCGAATTTCAAACGTTGTCCATCACAGAGACAAATGATCTGGCTCCAGCAGCGTCTATAGGAGTATCTGTCTGCTCACTTCTAGCTCCAGTGGAGACTGATGGAAAAATGGCCGCTAACAACCTGTGATCCTTGTTCCGGGTGCGCGTGTCACCATCGAGCCTTAATGACATCATAAAGCTGCTTCAAGTGCAAGACTTGCAGGCTTATATACAGTCTATCTATCTATCTATCTATCTATCTATCTAATGTATGTTACTGCATAGATATATATCTAGCTATATAAATAGATAGCTATATATCAATATAGATATTTCTACAAATATCTAGCTTTACGTATAAATTTAAACTTGTATAGTTATGGTTTTGTAGGGCTGAAAACATACATACAAAATTTGTATTATTATCAGCATTATTCTTATAATTGCCATTGATGTTATTCCAGGGGCAGGTAATAAACCGCATGAGTCTTTGACCAATTTTTACCATTTTAGGTAAAAAGCTGCATTGACTGCACTTCTGCATTTTGTGGGATATGGTAGGACTGCAAGCAAATCCTGAGACAAGATATGTCAAAAACACTCCATACAGCATGCGATTTCATTTTCCAAGATAGAAACATTGGTCACGCTGAACATTGTTGAACGTTTTCGCTGCAATGCATCCTGAGACGCTTGGATCCAGGTTCTATCATTCATGCTGCGCCATTTCAACCAACCTGTGTGGCTCATATTCACTTTGGGTTGACGAGTTGCATGGTCATGGTGTAGGCCGAGCCTTTTTTGCCACTTCATCCGCCTCCGATCAAGCATAATGCCTTGCCCATAAGCATTCCCCACCCTGGAATATCTTAACCTACCCATTCCCCTATCTGGAATAACTGTACCTCCCTCAAAAGAAGTGATAAGCAGCGATCAATTTGACTGTTGTAGGCTGCCGTCTCCCGCTTAAGGGCGAATTTCAAACGTTGTCCATCACAGAGACAAATGATCTGGCTCCAGCAGCGTCTATAGGAGTATCTGTCTGCTCACTTCTAGCTCCAGTGGAGACTGATGGAAAAATGGCCGCTAACAACCTGTGATCCTTGTTCCGGGTGCGCGTGTCACCATCGAGCCTTAATGACATCATAAAGCTGCTTCAAGTGCAAGACTTGCAGGCTTATATACAGTCTATCTATCTATCTATCTATCTATCTATCTATCTATCTATCTATCTATCTATCTAATGTATGTTACTGCATAGATATATATCTAGCTATATAAATAGATAGCTATATATCAATATAGATATTTCTACAAATATCTAGCTTTACGTATAAATTTAAACTTGTATAGTTATGGTTTTGTAGGGCTGAAAACATACATACAAAATTTGTATTATTATCAGCATTATTCTTATAATTGCCATTGATGTTATTCCAGGGGCAGGTAATAAACCGCATGAGTCTTTGACCAATTTTTACCATTTTAGGTAAAAAGCTGCATTGACTGCACTTCTGCATTTTGTGGGATATGGTAGGACTGCAAGCAAATCCTGAGACAAGATATGTCAAAAACACTCCATACAGCATGCGATTTCATTTTCCAAGATAGAAACATTGGTCACGCTGAACATTGTTGAACGTTTTCGCTGCAATGCATCCTGAGACGCTTGGATCCAGGTTCTATCATTCATGCTGCGCCATTTCAACCAACCTGTGTGGCTCATATTCACTTTGGGTTGACGAGTTGCATGGTCATGGTGTAGGCCGAGCCTTTTTTGCCACTTCATCCGCCTCCGATCAAGCATAATGCCTTGCCCATAAGCATTCCCCACCCTGGAATATCTTAACCTACCCATTCCCCTATCTGGAATAACTGTACCTCCCTCAAAAGAAGTGATAAGCAGCGATCAATTTGACTGTTGTAGGCTGCCGTCTCCCGCTTAAGGGCGAATTTCAAACGTTGTCCATCACAGAGACAAATGATCTGGCTCCAGCAGCGTCTATAGGAGTATCTGTCTGCTCACTTCTAGCTCCAGTGGAGACTGATGGAAAAATGGCCGCTAACAACCTGTGATCCTTGTTCCGGGTGCGCGTGTCACCATCGAGCCTTAATGACATCATAAAGCTGCTTCAAGTGCAAGACTTGCAGGCTTATATACAGTCTATCTATCTATCTAATGTATGTTACTGCATAGATATATATCTAGCTATATAAATAGATAGCTATATATCAATATAGATATTTCTACAAATATCTAGCTTTACGTATAAATTTAAACTTGTATAGTTATGGTTTTGTAGGGCTGAAAACATACATACAAAATTTGTATTATTATCAGCATTATTCTTATAATTGCCATTGATGTTATTCCAGGGGCAGGTAATAAACCGCATGAGTCTTTGACCAATTTTTACCATTTTAGGTAAAAAGCTGCATTGACTGCACTTCTGCATTTTGTGGGATATGGTAGGACTGCAAGCAAATCCTGAGACAAGATATGTCAAAAACACTCCATACAGCATGCGATTTCATTTTCCAAGATAGAAACATTGGTCACGCTGAACATTGTTGAACGTTTTCGCTGCAATGCATCCTGAGACGCTTGGATCCAGGTTCTATCATTCATGCTGCGCCATTTCAACCAACCTGTGTGGCTCATATTCACTTTGGGTTGACGAGTTGCATGGTCATGGTGTAGGCCGAGCCTTTTTTGCCACTTCATCCGCCTCCGATCAAGCATAATGCCTTGCCCATAAGCATTCCCCACCCTGGAATATCTTAACCTACCCATTCCCCTATCTGGAATAACTGTACCTCCCTCAAAAGAAGTGATAAGCAGCGATCAATTTGACTGTTGTAGGCTGCCGTCTCCCGCTTAAGGGCGAATTTCAAACGTTGTCCATCACAGAGACAAATGATCTGGCTCCAGCAGCGTCTATAGGAGTATCTGTCTGCTCACTTCTAGCTCCAGTGGAGACTGATGGAAAAATGGCCGCTAACAACCTGTGGTCCTTGTTCCGGGTGCGCGTGTCACCATCGAGCCTTAATGACATCATAAAGCTGCTTGAAGTGCAAGACTTGCAGGCTTATATACAGTCTATCTATCTATCTAATGTATGTTACTGCATAGATATATATCTAGCTATATAAATAGATAGCTATATATCAATATAGATATTTCTACAAATATCTAGCTTTACGTATAAATTTAAACTTCTATAGTTATGGTTTTGTAGGGCTGAAAACATACATACAAAATTTGTATTATTATCAGCATTATTCTTATAATTGCCATTGATGTTATTCCAGGGGCAGGTAATAAACCGCATGAGGCTTTGACCAATTTTTACCATTTTAGGTAAAAAGCTGCATTGACTGCACTTCTGCATTTTGTGGGATATGGTAGGACTGCAAGCAAATCCTGAGACAAGATATATCAAAAACACTCCATACAGCATGCGATTTCATTTTCCAAGATAGAAACATTGGTCACGCTGAACATTGTTGAACGTTTTTGCTGCAATGCATCCTGAGACGCTTGGATCCAGGTTCTATCATTCATGCTGCGCCATTTCAACCAACCTGTGTGGCTCATATTCACTTTGGGTTGACGAGTTGCATGGTCATGGTGTAGGCCGAGCCTTTTTTGCCACTTCATCCGCCTCCGATCAAGCATAATGCCTTGCCCATAAGCATTCCCCACCCTGGAATATCTTAACCTACCCATTCCCCTATCTGGAATAACTGTACCTCCCTCAAAAGAAGTGATAAGCCGCAATATATTTGACTGTTGTAGGCTGCCGTCTCCCGCTTAAGGGCGAATTTCAAACGTTGTCCATCACAGAGACAAATGATCTGGCTCCAGCCGCGTCTATAGGAGTATCTGTCTGCTCACTTCTAGCTCCAGTGGAGACTGATGGAAAAATGGCCGCTAACAACCTGTGGTCCTTGTTCCGGGTGCGCGTGTCACCATCGAGCCTTAATGACATCATAAAGCTGCTTCAAGTGCAAGACTTGCAGGCTTATATACAGTCTATCTATCTATCTATCTATCTATCTATCTATCTATCTATCTATCTATCTATCTATCTATCTAATGTATGTTACTGCATAGATATATATCTAGCTATATAAATAGATAGTTATATATCAATATAGATATTTCTACAAATATCTAGCTTTACGTATAAATTTAAACTTGTATAGTTATAGTTTTGTAGGGCTGAAAACATACATACAAAATTTGTATTATTATCAGCATTATTCTTATAATTGCCATTGATGTTATTCCAGGGGCAGGTAATAAACCGCATGAGTCTTTGACCAATTTTTACCATTTTAGGTAAAAAGCTGCATTGACTGCACTTCTGCATTTTGTGGGATATGGTAGGACTGCAAGCAAATCCTGAGACAAGATATGTCAAAAACACTCCATACAGCATGCAATTTCATTTTCCAAGATAGAAACATTGGTCACGCTGAACATTGTTGAACGTTTTCGCTGCAATGCATCCTGAGACGCTTGGATCCAGGTTCTATCATTCATGCTGCGCCATTTCAACCAACCTGTGTGGCTCATATTCACTTTGGGTTGACGAGTTGCATGGTCATGGTGTAGGCCGAGCCTTTTTTGCCACTTCATCCGCCTCCGATCAAGCATAATGCCTTGCCCATAAGCATTCCCCACCCTGGAATATCTTAACCTACCCATTCCCCTATCTGGAATAACTGTACCTCCCTCAAAAGAAGTGATAAGCAGCGATCAATTTGACTGTTGTAGGCTGCCGTCTCCCGCTTAAGGCCGAATTTCAAACGTTGTCCATCACAGAGACAAATGATCTGGCTCCAGCAGCGTCTATAGGAGTATCTGTCTGCTCACTTCTAGCTCCAGTGGAGACTGATGGAAAAATGGCCGCTAACAACCTGTGATCCTTGTTCCGGGTGCGCGTGTCACCATCGAGCCTTAATGACATCATAAAGCTGCTTCAAGTGCAAGACTTGCAGGCTTATATACAGTCTATCTATCTATCTAATGTATGTTACTGCATAGATATATATCTAGCTATATAAATAGATAGCTATATATCAATATAGATATTTCTACAAATATCTAGCTTTACGTATAAATTTAAACTTCTATAGTTATGGTTTTGTAGGGCTGAAAACATACATACAAAATTTGTATTATTATCAGCATTATTCTTATAATTGCCATTGATGTTATTCCAGGGGCAGGTAATAAACCGCATGAGTCTTTGACCAATTTTTACCATTTTAGGTAAAAAGCTGCATTGACTGCACTTCTGCATTTTGTGGGATATGGTAGGACTGCAAGCAAATCCTGAGACAAGATATGTCAAAAACACTCCATACAGCATGCGATTTCATTTTCCAAGATAGAAACATTGGTCACGCTGAACATTGTTGAACGTTTTCGCTGCAATGCATCCTGAGACGCTTGGATCCAGGTTCTATCATTCATGCTGCGCCATTTCAACCAACCTGTGTGGCTCATATTCACTTTGGGTTGACGAGTTGCATGGTCATGGTGTAGGCCGAGCCTTTTTTGCCACTTCATCCGCCTCCGATCAAGCATAATGCCTTGCCCATAAGCATTCCCCACCCTGGAATATCTTAACCTACCCATTCCCCTATCTGGAATAACTGTACCTCCCTCAAAAGAAGTGATAAGCAGCGATCAATTTGACTGTTGTAGGCTGCCGTCTCCCGCTTAAGGGCGAATTTCAAACGTTGTCCATCACAGAGACAAATGATCTGGCTCCAGCAGCGTCTATAGGAGTATCTGTCTGCTCACTTCTAGCTCCAGTGGAGACTGATGGAAAAATGGCCGCTAACAACCTGTGATCCTTGTTCCGGGTGCGCGTGTCACCATCGAGCCTTAATGACATCATAAAGCTGCTTCAAGTGCAAGACTTGCAGGCTTATATACAGTCTATCTATCTATCTATCTATCTATCTATCTATCTATCTAATGTATGTTACTGCATAGATATATATCTAGCTATATAAATAGATAGCTATATATCAATATAGATATTTCTACAAATATCTAGCTTTACGTATAAATTTAAACTTCTATAGTTATGGTTTTGTAGGGCTGAAAACATACATACAAAATTTGTATTATTATCAGCATTATTCTTATAATTGCCATTGATGTTATTCCAGGGGCAGGTAATAAACCGCATGAGGCTTTGACCAATTTTTACCATTTTAGGTAAAAAGCTGCATTGACTGCACTTCTGCATTTTGTGGGATATGGTAGGACTGCAAGCAAATCCTGAGACAAGATATATCAAGAACACTCCATACAGCATGCGATTTCATTTTCCAAGATAGAAACATTGGTCACGCTGAACATTGTTGAACGTTTTCGCTGCAATGCATCCTGAGACGCTTGGATCCAGGTTCTATCATTCATGCTGCGCCATTTCAACCAACCTGTGTGGCTCATATTCACTTTGGGTTGACGAGTTGCATGGTCATGGTGTAGGCCGAGCCTTTTTTGCCACTTCATCCGCCTCCGATCAAGCATAATGCCTTGCCCATAAGCATTCCCCACCCTGGAATATCTTAACCTACCCATTCCCCTATCTGGAATAACTGTACCTCCCTCAAAAGAAGTGATAAGCAGCGATCAATTTGACTGTTGTAGGCTGCCGTCTCCCGCTTAAGGGCGAATTTCAAACGTTGTCCATCACAGAGACAAATGATCTGGCTCCAGCAGCGTCTATAGGAGTATCTGTCTGCTCACTTCTAGCTCCAGTGGAGACTGATGGAAAAATGGCCGCTAACAACCTGTGGTCCTTGTTCCGGGTGCGCGTGTCACCATCGAGCCTTAATGACATCATAAAGCTGCTTGAAGTGCAAGACTTGCAGGCTTATATACAGTCTATCTATCTATCTATCTAATGTATGTTACTGCATAGATATATATCTAGCTATATAAATAGATAGCTATATATCAATATAGATATTTCTACAAATATCTAGCTTTACGTATAAATTTAAACTTCTATAGTTATGGTTTTGTAGGGCTGAAAACATACATACAAAATTTGTATTATTATCAGCATTATTCTTATAATTGCCATTGATGTTATTCCAGGGGCAGGTAATAAACCGCATGAGGCTTTGACCAATTTTTACCATTTTAGGTAAAAAGCTGCATTGACTGCACTTCTGCATTTTGTGGGATATGGTAGGACTGCAAGCAAATCCTGAGACAAGATATATCAAAAACACTCCATACAGCATGCGATTTCATTTTCCAAGATAGAAACATTGGTCACGCTGAACATTGTTGAACGTTTTTGCTGCAATGCATCCTGAGACGCTTGGATCCAGGTTCTATCATTCATGCTGCGCCATTTCAACCAACCTGTGTGGCTCATATTCACTTTGGGTTGACGAGTTGCATGGTCATGGTGTAGGCCGAGCCTTTTTTGCCACTTCATCCGCCTCCGATCAAGCATAATGCCTTGCCCATAAGCATTCCCCACCCTGGAATATCTTAACCTACCCATTCCCCTATCTGGAATAACTGTACCTCCCTCAAAAGAAGTGATAAGCCGCAATATATTTGACTGTTGTAGGCTGCCGTCTCCCGCTTAAGGGCGAATTTCAAACGTTGTCCATCACAGAGACAAATGATCTGGCTCCAGCCGCGTCTATAGGAGTATCTGTCTGCTCACTTCTAGCTCCAGTGGAGACTGATGGAAAAATGGCCGCTAACAACCTGTGGTCCTTGTTCCGGGTGCGCGTGTCACCATCGAGCCTTAATGACATCATAAAGCTGCTTCAAGTGCAAGACTTGCAGGCTTATATACAGTCTATCTATCTATCTATCTATCTATCTATCTATCTATCTATCTATCTATCTAATGTATGTTACTGCATAGATATATATCTAGCTATATAAATAGATAGTTATATATCAATATAGATATTTCTACAAATATCTAGCTTTACGTATAAATTTAAACTTGTATAGTTATAGTTTTGTAGGGCTGAAAACATACATACAAAATTTGTATTATTATCAGCATTATTCTTATAATTGCCATTGATGTTATTCCAGGGGCAGGTAATAAACCGCATGAGTCTTTGACCAATTTTTACCATTTTAGGTAAAAAGCTGCATTGACTGCACTTCTGCATTTTGTGGGATATGGTAGGACTGCAAGCAAATCCTGAGACAAGATATGTCAAAAACACTCCATACAGCATGCAATTTCATTTTCCAAGATAGAAACATTGGTCACGCTGAACATTGTTGAACGTTTTCGCTGCAATGCATCCTGAGACGCTTGGATCCAGGTTCTATCATTCATGCTGCGCCATTTCAACCAACCTGTGTGGCTCATATTCACTTTGGGTTGACGAGTTGCATGGTCATGGTGTAGGCCGAGCCTTTTTTGCCACTTCATCCGCCTCCGATCAAGCATAATGCCTTGCCCATAAGCATTCCCCACCCTGGAATATCTTAACCTACCCATTCCCCTATCTGGAATAACTGTACCTCCCTCAAAAGAAGTGATAAGCAGCGATCAATTTGACTGTTGTAGGCTGCCGTCTCCCGCTTAAGGCCGAATTTCAAACGTTGTCCATCACAGAGACAAATGATCTGGCTCCAGCAGCGTCTATAGGAGTATCTGTCTGCTCACTTCTAGCTCCAGTGGAGACTGATGGAAAAATGGCCGCTAACAACCTGTGATCCTTGTTCCGGGTGCGCGTGTCACCATCGAGCCTTAATGACATCATAAAGCTGCTTCAAGTGCAAGACTTGCAGGCTTATATACAGTCTATCTATCTATCTAATGTATGTTACTGCATAGATATATATCTAGCTATATAAATAGATAGCTATATATCAATATAGATATTTCTACAAATATCTAGCTTTACGTATAAATTTAAACTTCTATAGTTATGGTTTTGTAGGGCTGAAAACATACATACAAAATTTGTATTATTATCAGCATTATTCTTATAATTGCCATTGATGTTATTCCAGGGGCAGGTAATAAACCGCATGAGGCTTTGACCAATTTTTACCATTTTAGGTAAAAAGCTGCATTGACTGCACTTCTGCATTTTGTGGGATATGGTAGGACTGCAAGCAAATCCTGAGACAAGATATATCAAGAACACTCCATACAGCATGCGATTTCATTTTCCAAGATAGAAACATTGGTCACGCTGAACATTGTTGAACGTTTTCGCTGCAATGCATCCTGAGACGCTTGGATCCAGGTTCTATCATTCATGCTGCGCCATTTCAACCAACCTGTGTGGCTCATATTCACTTTGGGTTGACGAGTTGCATGGTCATGGTGTAGGCCGAGCCTTTTTTGCCACTTCATCCGCCTCCGATCAAGCATAATGCCTTGCCCATAAGCATTCCCCACCCTGGAATATCTTAACCTACCCATTCCCCTATCTGGAATAACTGTACCTCCCTCAAAAGAAGTGATAAGCAGCGATCAATTTGACTGTTGTAGGCTGCCGTCTCCCGCTTAAGGGCGAATTTCAAACGTTGTCCATCACAGAGACAAATGATCTGGCTCCAGCAGCGTCTATAGGAGTATCTGTCTGCTCACTTCTAGCTCCAGTGGAGACTGATGGAAAAATGGCCGCTAACAACCTGTGATCCTTGTTCCGGGTGCGCGTGTCACCATCGAGCCTTAATGACATCATAAAGCTGCTTCAAGTGCAAGACTTGCAGGCTTATATACAGTCTATCTATCTATCTATCTATCTATCTATCTATCTATCTATCTAATGTATGTTACTGCATAGATATATATCTAGCTATATAAATAGATAGCTATATATCAATATAGATATTTCTACAAATATCTAGCTTTACGTATAAATTTAAACTTGTATAGTTATGGTTTTGTAGGGCTGAAAACATACATACAAAATTTGTATTATTATCAGCATTATTCTTATAATTGCCATTGATGTTATTCCAGGGGCAG
This sequence comes from Eleutherodactylus coqui, assembly GCF_035609145.1. Classification (NCBI taxonomy): domain Eukaryota; kingdom Metazoa; phylum Chordata; class Amphibia; order Anura; family Eleutherodactylidae; genus Eleutherodactylus; species Eleutherodactylus coqui. Next base: position 254,977 of record NW_027102591.1, on the reverse strand, counting down.
GTAATAAACCGCATGAGTCTTTGACCAATTTTTACCATTTTAGGTAAAAAGCTGCATTGACTGCACTTCTGCATTTTGTGGGATATGGTAGGACTGCAAGCAAATCCTGAGACAAGATATGTCAAAAACACTCCATACAGCATGCGATTTCATTTTCCAAGATAGAAACATTGGTCACGCTGAACATTGTTGAACGTTTTCGCTGCAATGCATCCTGAGACGCTTGGATCCAGGTTCTATCATTCATGCTGCGCCATTTCAACCAACCTGTGTGGCTCATATTCACTTTGGGTTGACGAGTTGCATGGTCATGGTGTAGGCCGAGCCTTTTTTGCCACTTCATCCGCCTCCGATCAAGCATAATGCCTTGCCCATAAGCATTCCCCACCCTGGAATATCTTAACCTACCCATTCCCCTATCTGGAATAACTGTACCTCCCTCAAAAGAAGTGATAAGCCGCAATATATTTGACTGTTGTAGGCTGCCGTCTCCCGCTTAAGGGCGAATTTCAAACGTTGTCCATCACAGAGACAAATGATCTGGCTCCAGCCGCGTCTATAGGAGTATCTGTCTGCTCACTTCTAGCTCCAGTGGAGACTGATGGAAAAATGGCCGCTAACAACCTGTGGTCCTTGTTCCGGGTGCGCGTGTCACCATCGAGCCTTAATGACATCATAAAGCTGCTTCAAGTGCAAGACTTGCAGGCTTATATACAGTCTATCTATCTATCTATCTATCTATCTATCTATCTATCTAATGTATGTTACTGCATAGATATATATCTAGCTATATAAATAGATAGTTATATATCAATATAGATATTTCTACAAATATCTAGCTTTACGTATAAATTTAAACTTGTATAGTTATAGTTTTGTAGGGCTGAAAACATACATACAAAATTTGTATTATTATCAGCATTATTCTTATAATTGCCATTGATGTTATTCCAGGGGCAGGTAATAAACCGCATGAGTCTTTGACCAATTTTTACCATTTTAGGTAAAAAGCTGCATTGACTGCACTTCTGCATTTTGTGGGATATGGTAGGACTGCAAGCAAATCCTGAGACAAGATATGTCAAAAACACTCCATACAGCATGCAATTTCATTTTCCAAGATAGAAACATTGGTCACGCTGAACATTGTTGAACGTTTTCGCTGCAATGCATCCTGAGACGCTTGGATCCAGGTTCTATCATTCATGCTGCGCCATTTCAACCAACCTGTGTGGCTCATATTCACTTTGGGTTGACGAGTTGCATGGTCATGGTGTAGGCCGAGCCTTTTTTGCCACTTCATCCGCCTCCGATCAAGCATAATGCCTTGCCCATAAGCATTCCCCACCCTGGAATATCTTAACCTACCCATTCCCCTATCTGGAATAACTGTACCTCCCTCAAAAGAAGTGATAAGCAGCGATCAATTTGACTGTTGTAGGCTGCCGTCTCCCGCTTAAGGCCGAATTTCAAACGTTGTCCATCACAGAGACAAATGATCTGGCTCCAGCAGCGTCTATAGGAGTATCTGTCTGCTCACTTCTAGCTCCAGTGGAGACTGATGGAAAAATGGCCGCTAACAACCTGTGATCCTTGTTCCGGGTGCGCGTGTCACCATCGAGCCTTAATGACATCATAAAGCTGCTTCAAGTGCAAGACTTGCAGGCTTATATACAGTCTATCTATCTATCTATCTATCTATCTAATGTATGTTACTGCATAGATATATATCTAGCTATATAAATAGATAGCTATATATCAATATAGATATTTCTACAAATATCTAGCTTTACGTATAAATTTAAACTTGTATAGTTATGGTTTTGTAGGGCTGAAAACATACATACAAAATTTGTATTATTATCAGCATTATTCTTATAATTGCCATTGATGTTATTCCAGGGGCAGGTAATAAACCGCATGAGTCTTTGACCAATTTTTACCATTTTAGGTAAAAAGCTGCATTGACTGCACTTCTGCATTTTGTGGGATATGGTAGGACTGCAAGCAAATCCTGAGACAAGATATGTCAAAAACACTCCATACAGCATGCGATTTCATTTTCCAAGATAGAAACATTGGTCACGCTGAACATTGTTGAACGTTTTCGCTGCAATGCATCCTGAGACGCTTGGATCCAGGTTCTATCATTCATGCTGCGCCATTTCAACCAACCTGTGTGGCTCATATTCACTTTGGGTTGACGAGTTGCATGGTCATGGTGTAGGCCGAGCCTTTTTTGCCACTTCATCCGCCTCCGATCAAGCATAATGCCTTGCCCATAAGCATTCCCCACCCTGGAATATCTTAACCTACCCATTCCCCTATCTGGAATAACTGTACCTCCCTCAAAAGAAGTGATAAGCAGCGATCAATTTGACTGTTGTAGGCTGCCGTCTCCCGCTTAAGGGCGAATTTCAAACGTTGTCCATCACAGAGACAAATGATCTGGCTCCAGCAGCGTCTATAGGAGTATCTGTCTGCTCACTTCTAGCTCCAGTGGAGACTGATGGAAAAATGGCCGCTAACAACCTGTGATCCTTGTTCCGGGTGCGCGTGTCACCATCGAGCCTTAATGACATCATAAAGCTGCTTCAAGTGCAAGACTTGCAGGCTTATATACAGTCTATCTATCTATCTATCTATCTATCTATCTATCTATCTATCTATCTAATGTATGTTACTGCATAGATATATATCTAGCTATATAAATAGATAGCTATATATCAATATAGATATTTCTACAAATATCTAGCTTTACGTATAAATTTAAACTTGTATAGTTATGGTTTTGTAGGGCTGAAAACATACATACAAAATTTGTATTATTATCAGCATTATTCTTATAATTGCCATTGATGTTATTCCAGGGGCAGGTAATAAACCGCATGAGTCTTTGACCAATTTTTACCATTTTAGGTAAAAAGCTGCATTGACTGCACTTCTGCATTTTGTGGGATATGGTAGGACTGCAAGCAAATCCTGAGACAAGATATGTCAAAAACACTCCATACAGCATGCGATTTCATTTTCCAAGATAGAAACATTGGTCACGCTGAACATTGTTGAACGTTTTCGCTGCAATGCATCCTGAGACGCTTGGATCCAGGTTCTATCATTCATGCTGCGCCATTTCAACCAACCTGTGTGGCTCATATTCACTTTGGGTTGACGAGTTGCATGGTCATGGTGTAGGCCGAGCCTTTTTTGCCACTTCATCCGCCTCCGATCAAGCATAATGCCTTGCCCATAAGCATTCCCCACCCTGGAATATCTTAACCTACCCATTCCCCTATCTGGAATAACTGTACCTCCCTCAAAAGAAGTGATAAGCAGCGATCAATTTGACTGTTGTAGGCTGCCGTCTCCCGCTTAAGGGCGAATTTCAAACGTTGTCCATCACAGAGACAAATGATCTGGCTCCAGCAGCGTCTATAGGAGTATCTGTCTGCTCACTTCTAGCTCCAGTGGAGACTGATGGAAAAATGGCCGCTAACAACCTGTGATCCTTGTTCCGGGTGCGCGTGTCACCATCGAGCCTTAATGACATCATAAAGCTGCTTCAAGTGCAAGACTTGCAGGCTTATATACAGTCTATCTATCTATCTAATGTATGTTACTGCATAGATATATATCTAGCTATATAAATAGATAGCTATATATCAATATAGATATTTCTACAAATATCTAGCTTTACGTATAAATTTAAACTTGTATAGTTATGGTTTTGTAGGGCTGAAAACATACATACAAAATTTGTATTATTATCAGCATTATTCTTATAATTGCCATTGATGTTATTCCAGGGGCAGGTAATAAACCGCATGAGTCTTTGACCAATTTTTACCATTTTAGGTAAAAAGCTGCATTGACTGCACTTCTGCATTTTGTGGGATATGGTAGGACTGCAAGCAAATCCTGAGACAAGATATGTCAAAAACACTCCATACAGCATGCGATTTCATTTTCCAAGATAGAAACATTGGTCACGCTGAACATTGTTGAACGTTTTCGCTGCAATGCATCCTGAGACGCTTGGATCCAGGTTCTATCATTCATGCTGCGCCATTTCAACCAACCTGTGTGGCTCATATTCACTTTGGGTTGACGAGTTGCATGGTCATGGTGTAGGCCGAGCCTTTTTTGCCACTTCATCCGCCTCCGATCAAGCATAATGCCTTGCCCATAAGCATTCCCCACCCTGGAATATCTTAACCTACCCATTCCCCTATCTGGAATAACTGTACCTCCCTCAAAAGAAGTGATAAGCAGCGATCAATTTGACTGTTGTAGGCTGCCGTCTCCCGCTTAAGGGCGAATTTCAAACGTTGTCCATCACAGAGACAAATGATCTGGCTCCAGCAGCGTCTATAGGAGTATCTGTCTGCTCACTTCTAGCTCCAGTGGAGACTGATGGAAAAATGGCCGCTAACAACCTGTGGTCCTTGTTCCGGGTGCGCGTGTCACCATCGAGCCTTAATGACATCATAAAGCTGCTTGAAGTGCAAGACTTGCAGGCTTATATACAGTCTATCTATCTATCTAATGTATGTTACTGCATAGATATATATCTAGCTATATAAATAGATAGCTATATATCAATATAGATATTTCTACAAATATCTAGCTTTACGTATAAATTTAAACTTCTATAGTTATGGTTTTGTAGGGCTGAAAACATACATACAAAATTTGTATTATTATCAGCATTATTCTTATAATTGCCATTGATGTTATTCCAGGGGCAGGTAATAAACCGCATGAGGCTTTGACCAATTTTTACCATTTTAGGTAAAAAGCTGCATTGACTGCACTTCTGCATTTTGTGGGATATGGTAGGACTGCAAGCAAATCCTGAGACAAGATATATCAAAAACACTCCATACAGCATGCGATTTCATTTTCCAAGATAGAAACATTGGTCACGCTGAACATTGTTGAACGTTTTTGCTGCAATGCATCCTGAGACGCTTGGATCCAGGTTCTATCATTCATGCTGCGCCATTTCAACCAACCTGTGTGGCTCATATTCACTTTGGGTTGACGAGTTGCATGGTCATGGTGTAGGCCGAGCCTTTTTTGCCACTTCATCCGCCTCCGATCAAGCATAATGCCTTGCCCATAAGCATTCCCCACCCTGGAATATCTTAACCTACCCATTCCCCTATCTGGAATAACTGTACCTCCCTCAAAAGAAGTGATAAGCCGCAATATATTTGACTGTTGTAGGCTGCCGTCTCCCGCTTAAGGGCGAATTTCAAACGTTGTCCATCACAGAGACAAATGATCTGGCTCCAGCCGCGTCTATAGGAGTATCTGTCTGCTCACTTCTAGCTCCAGTGGAGACTGATGGAAAAATGGCCGCTAACAACCTGTGGTCCTTGTTCCGGGTGCGCGTGTCACCATCGAGCCTTAATGACATCATAAAGCTGCTTCAAGTGCAAGACTTGCAGGCTTATATACAGTCTATCTATCTATCTATCTATCTATCTATCTATCTATCTATCTATCTATCTAATGTATGTTACTGCATAGATATATATCTAGCTATATAAATAGATAGTTATATATCAATATAGATATTTCTACAAATATCTAGCTTTACGTATAAATTTAAACTTGTATAGTTATAGTTTTGTAGGGCTGAAAACATACATACAAAATTTGTATTATTATCAGCATTATTCTTATAATTGCCATTGATGTTATTCCAGGGGCAGGTAATAAACCGCATGAGTCTTTGACCAATTTTTACCATTTTAGGTAAAAAGCTGCATTGACTGCACTTCTGCATTTTGTGGGATATGGTAGGACTGCAAGCAAATCCTGAGACAAGATATGTCAAAAACACTCCATACAGCATGCAATTTCATTTTCCAAGATAGAAACATTGGTCACGCTGAACATTGTTGAACGTTTTCGCTGCAATGCATCCTGAGACGCTTGGATCCAGGTTCTATCATTCATGCTGCGCCATTTCAACCAACCTGTGTGGCTCATATTCACTTTGGGTTGACGAGTTGCATGGTCATGGTGTAGGCCGAGCCTTTTTTGCCACTTCATCCGCCTCCGATCAAGCATAATGCCTTGCCCATAAGCATTCCCCACCCTGGAATATCTTAACCTACCCATTCCCCTATCTGGAATAACTGTACCTCCCTCAAAAGAAGTGATAAGCAGCGATCAATTTGACTGTTGTAGGCTGCCGTCTCCCGCTTAAGGCCGAATTTCAAACGTTGTCCATCACAGAGACAAATGATCTGGCTCCAGCAGCGTCTATAGGAGTATCTGTCTGCTCACTTCTAGCTCCAGTGGAGACTGATGGAAAAATGGCCGCTAACAACCTGTGATCCTTGTTCCGGGTGCGCGTGTCACCATCGAGCCTTAATGACATCATAAAGCTGCTTCAAGTGCAAGACTTGCAGGCTTATATACAGTCTATCTATCTATCTAATGTATGTTACTGCATAGATATATATCTAGCTATATAAATAGATAGCTATATATCAATATAGATATTTCTACAAATATCTAGCTTTACGTATAAATTTAAACTTCTATAGTTATGGTTTTGTAGGGCTGAAAACATACATACAAAATTTGTATTATTATCAGCATTATTCTTATAATTGCCATTGATGTTATTCCAGGGGCAGGTAATAAACCGCATGAGTCTTTGACCAATTTTTACCATTTTAGGTAAAAAGCTGCATTGACTGCACTTCTGCATTTTGTGGGATATGGTAGGACTGCAAGCAAATCCTGAGACAAGATATGTCAAAAACACTCCATACAGCATGCGATTTCATTTTCCAAGATAGAAACATTGGTCACGCTGAACATTGTTGAACGTTTTCGCTGCAATGCATCCTGAGACGCTTGGATCCAGGTTCTATCATTCATGCTGCGCCATTTCAACCAACCTGTGTGGCTCATATTCACTTTGGGTTGACGAGTTGCATGGTCATGGTGTAGGCCGAGCCTTTTTTGCCACTTCATCCGCCTCCGATCAAGCATAATGCCTTGCCCATAAGCATTCCCCACCCTGGAATATCTTAACCTACCCATTCCCCTATCTGGAATAACTGTACCTCCCTCAAAAGAAGTGATAAGCAGCGATCAATTTGACTGTTGTAGGCTGCCGTCTCCCGCTTAAGGGCGAATTTCAAACGTTGTCCATCACAGAGACAAATGATCTGGCTCCAGCAGCGTCTATAGGAGTATCTGTCTGCTCACTTCTAGCTCCAGTGGAGACTGATGGAAAAATGGCCGCTAACAACCTGTGATCCTTGTTCCGGGTGCGCGTGTCACCATCGAGCCTTAATGACATCATAAAGCTGCTTCAAGTGCAAGACTTGCAGGCTTATATACAGTCTATCTATCTATCTATCTATCTATCTATCTAATGTATGTTACTGCATAGATATATATCTAGCTATATAAATAGATAGCTATATATCAATATAGATATTTCTACAAATATCTAGCTTTACGTATAAATTTAAACTTCTATAGTTATGGTTTTGTAGGGCTGAAAACATACATACAAAATTTGTATTATTATCAGCATTATTCTTATAATTGCCATTGATGTTATTCCAGGGGCAGGTAATAAACCGCATGAGGCTTTGACCAATTTTTACCATTTTAGGTAAAAAGCTGCATTGACTGCACTTCTGCATTTTGTGGGATATGGTAGGACTGCAAGCAAATCCTGAGACAAGATATATCAAGAACACTCCATACAGCATGCGATTTCATTTTCCAAGATAGAAACATTGGTCACGCTGAACATTGTTGAACGTTTTCGCTGCAATGCATCCTGAGACGCTTGGATCCAGGTTCTATCATTCATGCTGCGCCATTTCAACCAACCTGTGTGGCTCATATTCACTTTGGGTTGACGAGTTGCATGGTCATGGTGTAGGCCGAGCCTTTTTTGCCACTTCATCCGCCTCCGATCAAGCATAATGCCTTGCCCATAAGCATTCCCCACCCTGGAATATCTTAACCTACCCATTCCCCTATCTGGAATAACTGTACCTCCCTCAAAAGAAGTGATAAGCAGCGATCAATTTGACTGTTGTAGGCTGCCGTCTCCCGCTTAAGGGCGAATTTCAAACGTTGTCCATCACAGAGACAAATGATCTGGCTCCAGCAGCGTCTATAGGAGTATCTGTCTGCTCACTTCTAGCTCCAGTGGAGACTGATGGAAAAATGGCCGCTAACAACCTGTGGTCCTTGTTCCGGGTGCGCGTGTCACCATCGAGCCTTAATGACATCATAAAGCTGCTTGAAGTGCAAGACTTGCAGGCTTATATACAGTCTATCTATCTATCTATCTAATGTATGTTACTGCATAGATATATATCTAGCTATATAAATAGATAGCTATATATCAATATAGATATTTCTACAAATATCTAGCTTTACGTATAAATTTAAACTTCTATAGTTATGGTTTTGTAGGGCTGAAAACATACATACAAAATTTGTATTATTATCAGCATTATTCTTATAATTGCCATTGATGTTATTCCAGGGGCAGGTAATAAACCGCATGAGGCTTTGACCAATTTTTACCATTTTAGGTAAAAAGCTGCATTGACTGCACTTCTGCATTTTGTGGGATATGGTAGGACTGCAAGCAAATCCTGAGACAAGATATATCAAAAACACTCCATACAGCATGCGATTTCATTTTCCAAGATAGAAACATTGGTCACGCTGAACATTGTTGAACGTTTTTGCTGCAATGCATCCTGAGACGCTTGGATCCAGGTTCTATCATTCATGCTGCGCCATTTCAACCAACCTGTGTGGCTCATATTCACTTTGGGTTGACGAGTTGCATGGTCATGGTGTAGGCCGAGCCTTTTTTGCCACTTCATCCGCCTCCGATCAAGCATAATGCCTTGCCCATAAGCATTCCCCACCCTGGAATATCTTAACCTACCCATTCCCCTATCTGGAATAACTGTACCTCCCTCAAAAGAAGTGATAAGCCGCAATATATTTGACTGTTGTAGGCTGCCGTCTCCCGCTTAAGGGCGAATTTCAAACGTTGTCCATCACAGAGACAAATGATCTGGCTCCAGCCGCGTCTATAGGAGTATCTGTCTGCTCACTTCTAGCTCCAGTGGAGACTGATGGAAAAATGGCCGCTAACAACCTGTGGTCCTTGTTCCGGGTGCGCGTGTCACCATCGAGCCTTAATGACATCATAAAGCTGCTTCAAGTGCAAGACTTGCAGGCTTATATACAGTCTATCTATCTATCTATCTATCTATCTATCTATCTATCTATCTATCTATCTATCTATCTAATGTATGTTACTGCATAGATATATATCTAGCTATATAAATAGATAGTTATATATCAATATAGATATTTCTACAAATATCTAGCTTTACGTATAAATTTAAACTTGTATAGTTATAGTTTTGTAGGGCTGAAAACATACATACAAAATTTGTATTATTATCAGCATTATTCTTATAATTGCCATTGATGTTATTCCAGGGGCAGGTAATAAACCGCATGAGTCTTTGACCAATTTTTACCATTTTAGGTAAAAAGCTGCATTGACTGCACTTCTGCATTTTGTGGGATATGGTAGGACTGCAAGCAAATCCTGAGACAAGATATGTCAAAAACACTCCATACAGCATGCAATTTCATTTTCCAAGATAGAAACATTGGTCACGCTGAACATTGTTGAACGTTTTCGCTGCAATGCATCCTGAGACGCTTGGATCCAGGTTCTATCATTCATGCTGCGCCATTTCAACCAACCTGTGTGGCTCATATTCACTTTGGGTTGACGAGTTGCATGGTCATGGTGTAGGCCGAGCCTTTTTTGCCACTTCATCCGCCTCCGATCAAGCATAATGCCTTGCCCATAAGCATTCCCCACCCTGGAATATCTTAACCTACCCATTCCCCTATCTGGAATAACTGTACCTCCCTCAAAAGAAGTGATAAGCAGCGATCAATTTGACTGTTGTAGGCTGCCGTCTCCCGCTTAAGGCCGAATTTCAAACGTTGTCCATCACAGAGACAAATGATCTGGCTCCAGCAGCGTCTATAGGAGTATCTGTCTGCTCACTTCTAGCTCCAGTGGAGACTGATGGAAAAATGGCCGCTAACAACCTGTGATCCTTGTTCCGGGTGCGCGTGTCACCATCGAGCCTTAATGACATCATAAAGCTGCTTCAAGTGCAAGACTTGCAGGCTTATATACAGTCTATCTATCTATCTAATGTATGTTACTGCATAGATATATATCTAGCTATATAAATAGATAGCTATATATCAATATAGATATTTCTACAAATATCTAGCTTTACGTATAAATTTAAACTTCTATAGTTATGGTTTTGTAGGGCTGAAAACATACATACAAAATTTGTATTATTATCAGCATTATTCTTATAATTGCCATTGATGTTATTCCAGGGGCAGGTAATAAACCGCATGAGGCTTTGACCAATTTTTACCATTTTAGGTAAAAAGCTGCATTGACTGCACTTCTGCATTTTGTGGGATATGGTAGGACTGCAAGCAAATCCTGAGACAAGATATATCAAGAACACTCCATACAGCATGCGATTTCATTTTCCAAGATAGAAACATTGGTCACGCTGAACATTGTTGAACGTTTTCGCTGCAATGCATCCTGAGACGCTTGGATCCAGGTTCTATCATTCATGCTGCGCCATTTCAACCAACCTGTGTGGCTCATATTCACTTTGGGTTGACGAGTTGCATGGTCATGGTGTAGGCCGAGCCTTTTTTGCCACTTCATCCGCCTCCGATCAAGCATAATGCCTTGCCCATAAGCATTCCCCACCCTGGAATATCTTAACCTACCCATTCCCCTATCTGGAATAACTGTACCTCCCTCAAAAGAAGTGATAAGCAGCGATCAATTTGACTGTTGTAGGCTGCCGTCTCCCGCTTAAGGGCGAATTTCAAACGTTGTCCATCACAGAGACAAATGATCTGGCTCCAGCAGCGTCTATAGGAGTATCTGTCTGCTCACTTCTAGCTCCAGTGGAGACTGATGGAAAAATGGCCGCTAACAACCTGTGATCCTTGTTCCGGGTGCGCGTGTCACCATCGAGCCTTAATGACATCATAAAGCTGCTTCAAGTGCAAGACTTGCAGGCTTATATACAGTCTATCTATCTATCTATCTATCTATCTATCTATCTATCTAATGTATGTTACTGCATAGATATATATCTAGCTATATAAATAGATAGCTATATATCAATATAGATATTTCTACAAATATCTAGCTTTACGTATAAATTTAAACTTGTATAGTTATGGTTTTGTAGGGCTGAAAACATACATACAAAATTTGTATTATTATCAGCATTATTCTTATAATTGCCATTGATGTTATTCCAGGGGCAGGTAATAAACCGCATGAGTCTTTGACCAATTTTTACCATTTTAGGTAAAAAGCTGCATTGACTGCACTTCTGCATTTTGTGGGATATGGTAGGACTGCAAGCAAATCCTGAGACAAGATATGTCAAAAACACTCCATACAGCATGCGATTTCATTTTCCAAGATAGAAACATTGGTCACGCTGAACATTGTTGAACGTTTTCGCTGCAATGCATCCTGAGACGCTTGGATCCAGGTTCTATCATTCATGCTGCGCCATTTCAACCAACCTGTGTGGCTCATATTCACTTTGGGTTGACGAGTTGCATGGTCATGGTGTAGGCCGAGCCTTTTTTGCCACTTCATCCGCCTCCGATCAAGCATAATGCCTTGCCCATAAGCATTCCCCACCCTGGAATATCTTAACCTACCCATTCCCCTATCTGGAATAACTGTACCTCCCTCAAAAGAAGTGATAAGCCGCAATATATTTGACTGTTGTAGGCTGCCGTCTCCCGCTTAAGGGCGAATTTCAAACGTTGTCCATCACAGAGACAAATGATCTGGCTCCAGCCGCGTCTATAGGAGTATCTGTCTGCTCACTTCTAGCTCCAGTGGAGACTGATGGAAAAATGGCCGCTAACAACCTGTGGTCCTTGTTCCGGGTGCGCGTGTCACCATCGAGCCTTAATGACATCATAAAGCTGCTTCAAGTGCAAGACTTGCAGGCTTATATACAGTCTATCTATCTATCTATCTATCTATCTATCTATCTATCTAATGTATGTTACTGCATAGATATATATCTAGCTATATAAATAGATAGTTATATATCAATATAGATATTTCTACAAATATCTAGCTTTACGTATAAATTTAAACTTGTATAGTTATAGTTTTGTAGGGCTGAAAACATACATACAAAATTTGTATTATTATCAGCATTATTCTTATAATTGCCATTGATGTTATTCCAGGGGCAGGTAATAAACCGCATGAGTCTTTGACCAATTTTTACCATTTTAGGTAAAAAGCTGCATTGACTGCACTTCTGCATTTTGTGGGATATGGTAGGACTGCAAGCAAATCCTGAGACAAGATATGTCAAAAACACTCCATACAGCATGCAATTTCATTTTCCAAGATAGAAACATTGGTCACGCTGAACATTGTTGAACGTTTTCGCTGCAATGCATCCTGAGACGCTTGGATCCAGGTTCTATCATTCATGCTGCGCCATTTCAACCAACCTGTGTGGCTCATATTCACTTTGGGTTGACGAGTTGCATGGTCATGGTGTAGGCCGAGCCTTTTTTGCCACTTCATCCGCCTCCGATCAAGCATAATGCCTTGCCCATAAGCATTCCCCACCCTGGAATATCTTAACCTACCCATTCCCCTATCTGGAATAACTGTACCTCCCTCAAAAGAAGTGATAAGCAGCGATCAATTTGACTGTTGTAGGCTGCCGTCTCCCGCTTAAGGCCGAATTTCAAACGTTGTCCATCACAGAGACAAATGATCTGGCTCCAGCAGCGTCTATAGGAGTATCTGTCTGCTCACTTCTAGCTCCAGTGGAGACTGATGGAAAAATGGCCGCTAACAACCTGTGATCCTTGTTCCGGGTGCGCGTGTCACCATCGAGCCTTAATGACATCATAAAGCTGCTTCAAGTGCAAGACTTGCAGGCTTATATACAGTCTATCTATCTATCTAATGTATGTTACTGCATAGATATATATCTAGCTATATAAATAGATAGCTATATATCAATATAGATATTTCTACAAATATCTAGCTTTACGTATAAATTTAAACTTCTATAGTTATGGTTTTGTAGGGCTGAAAACATACATACAAAATTTGTATTATTATCAGCATTATTCTTATAATTGCCATTGATGTTATTCCAGGGGCAGGTAATAAACCGCATGAGGCTTTGACCAATTTTTACCATTTTAGGTAAAAAGCTGCATTGACTGCACTTCTGCATTTTGTGGGATATGGTAGGACTGCAAGCAAATCCTGAGACAAGATATATCAAGAACACTCCATACAGCATGCGATTTCATTTTCCAAGATAGAAACATTGGTCACGCTGAACATTGTTGAACGTTTTCGCTGCAATGCATCCTGAGACGCTTGGATCCAGGTTCTATCATTCATGCTGCGCCATTTCAACCAACCTGTGTGGCTCATATTCACTTTGGGTTGACGAGTTGCATGGTCATGGTGTAGGCCGAGCCTTTTTTGCCACTTCATCCGCCTCCGATCAAGCATAATGCCTTGCCCATAAGCATTCCCCACCCTGGAATATCTTAACCTACCCATTCCCCTATCTGGAATAACTGTACCTCCCTCAAAAGAAGTGATAAGCAGCGATCAATTTGACTGTTGTAGGCTGCCGTCTCCCGCTTAAGGGCGAATTTCAAACGTTGTCCATCACAGAGACAAATGATCTGGCTCCAGCAGCGTCTATAGGAGTATCTGTCTGCTCACTTCTAGCTCCAGTGGAGACTGATGGAAAAATGGCCGCTAACAACCTGTGATCCTTGTTCCGGGTGCGCGTGTCACCATCGAGCCTTAATGACATCATAAAGCTGCTTCAAGTGCAAGACTTGCAGGCTTATATACAGTCTATCTATCTATCTATCTATCTATCTAATGTATGTTACTGCATAGATATATATCTAGCTATATAAATAGATAGCTATATATCAATATAGATATTTCTACAAATATCTAGCTTTACGTATAAATTTAAACTTGTATAGTTATGGTTTTGTAGGGCTGAAAACATACATACAAAATTTGTATTATTATCAGCATTATTCTTATAATTGCCATTGATGTTATTCCAGGGGCAGGTAATAAACCGCATGAGTCTTTGACCAATTTTTACCATTTTAGGTAAAAAGCTGCATTGACTGCACTTCTGCATTTTGTGGGATATGGTAGGACTGCAAGCAAATCCTGAGACAAGATATGTCAAAAACACTCCATACAGCATGCGATTTCATTTTCCAAGATAGAAACATTGGTCACGCTGAACATTGTTGAACGTTTTCGCTGCAATGCATCCTGAGACGCTTGGATCCAGGTTCTATCATTCATGCTGCGCCATTTCAACCAACCTGTGTGGCTCATATTCACTTTGGGTTGACGAGTTGCATGGTCATGGTGTAGGCCGAGCCTTTTTTGCCACTTCATCCGCCTCCGATCAAGCATAATGCCTTGCCCATAAGCATTCCCCACCCTGGAATATCTTAACCTACCCATTCCCCTATCTGGAATAACTGTACCTCCCTCAAAAGAAGTGATAAGCAGCGATCAATTTGACTGTTGTAGGCTGCCGTCTCCCGCTTAAGGGCGAATTTCAAACGTTGTCCATCACAGAGACAAATGATCTGGCTCCAGCAGCGTCTATAGGAGTATCTGTCTGCTCACTTCTAGCTCCAGTGGAGACTGATGGAAAAATGGCCGCTAACAACCTGTGATCCTTGTTCCGGGTGCGCGTGTCACCATCGAGCCTTAATGACATCATAAAGCTGCTTCAAGTGCAAGACTTGCAGGCTTATATACAGTCTATCTATCTATCTATCTATCTATCTATCTAATGTATGTTACTGCATAGATATATATCTAGCTATATAAATAGATAGCTATATATCAATATAGATATTTCTACAAATATCTAGCTTTACGTATAAATTTAAACTTCTATAGTTATGGTTTTGTAGGGCTGAAAACATACATACAAAATTTGTATTATTATCAGCATTATTCTTATAATTGCCATTGATGTTATTCCAGGGGCAGGTAATAAACCGCATGAGGCTTTGACCAATTTTTACCATTTTAGGTAAAAAGCTGCATTGACTGCACTTCTGCATTTTGTGGGATATGGTAGGACTGCAAGCAAATCCTGAGACAAGATATATCAAGAACACTCCATACAGCATGCGATTTCATTTTCCAAGATAGAAACATTGGTCACGCTGAACATTGTTGAACGTTTTCGCTGCAATGCATCCTGAGACGCTTGGATCCAGGTTCTATCATTCATGCTGCGCCATTTCAACCAACCTGTGTGGCTCATATTCACTTTGGGTTGACGAGTTGCATGGTCATGGTGTAGGCCGAGCCTTTTTTGCCACTTCATCCGCCTCCGATCAAGCATAATGCCTTGCCCATAAGCATTCCCCACCCTGGAATATCTTAACCTACCCATTCCCCTATCTGGAATAACTGTACCTCCCTCAAAAGAAGTGATAAGCAGCGATCAATTTGACTGTTGTAGGCTGCCGTCTCCCGCTTAAGGGCGAATTTCAAACGTTGTCCATCACAGAGACAAATGATCTGGCTCCAGCAGCGTCTATAGGAGTATCTGTCTGCTCACTTCTAGCTCCAGTGGAGACTGATGGAAAAATGGCCGCTAACAACCTGTGGTCCTTGTTCCGGGTGCGCGTGTCACCATCGAGCCTTAATGACATCATAAAGCTGCTTGAAGTGCAAGACTTGCAGGCTTATATACAGTCTATCTATCTATCTATCTAATGTATGTTACTGCATAGATATATATCTAGCTATATAAATAGATAGCTATATATCAATATAGATATTTCTACAAATATCTAGCTTTACGTATAAATTTAAACTTCTATAGTTATGGTTTTGTAGGGCTGAAAACATACATACAAAATTTGTATTATTATCAGCATTATTCTTATAATTGCCATTGATGTTATTCCAGGGGCAGGTAATAAACCGCATGAGGCTTTGACCAATTTTTACCATTTTAGGTAAAAAGCTGCATTGACTGCACTTCTGCATTTTGTGGGATATGGTAGGACTGCAAGCAAATCCTGAGACAAGATATATCAAAAACACTCCATACAGCATGCGATTTCATTTTCCAAGATAGAAACATTGGTCACGCTGAACATTGTTGAACGTTTTTGCTGCAATGCATCCTGAGACGCTTGGATCCAGGTTCTATCATTCATGCTGCGCCATTTCAACCAACCTGTGTGGCTCATATTCACTTTGGGTTGACGAGTTGCATGGTCATGGTGTAGGCCGAGCCTTTTTTGCCACTTCATCCGCCTCCGATCAAGCATAATGCCTTGCCCATAAGCATTCCCCACCCTGGAATATCTTAACCTACCCATTCCCCTATCTGGAATAACTGTACCTCCCTCAAAAGAAGTGATAAGCCGCAATATATTTGACTGTTGTAGGCTGCCGTCTCCCGCTTAAGGGCGAATTTCAAACGTTGTCCATCACAGAGACAAATGATCTGGCTCCAGCCGCGTCTATAGGAGTATCTGTCTGCTCACTTCTAGCTCCAGTGGAGACTGATGGAAAAATGGCCGCTAACAACCTGTGGTCCTTGTTCCGGGTGCGCGTGTCACCATCGAGCCTTAATGACATCATAAAGCTGCTTCAAGTGCAAGACTTGCAGGCTTATATACAGTCTATCTATCTATCTATCTATCTATCTATCTATCTATCTATCTAATGTATGTTACTGCATAGATATATATCTAGCTATATAAATAGATAGTTATATATCAATATAGATATTTCTACAAATATCTAGCTTTACGTATAAATTTAAACTTGTATAGTTATAGTTTTGTAGGGCTGAAAACATACATACAAAATTTGTATTATTATCAGCATTATTCTTATAATTGCCATTGATGTTATTCCAGGGGCAGGTAATAAACCGCATGAGTCTTTGACCAATTTTTACCATTTTAGGTAAAAAGCTGCATTGACTGCACTTCTGCATTTTGTGGGATATGGTAGGACTGCAAGCAAATCCTGAGACAAGATATGTCAAAAACACTCCATACAGCATGCAATTTCATTTTCCAAGATAGAAACATTGGTCACGCTGAACATTGTTGAACGTTTTCGCTGCAATGCATCCTGAGACGCTTGGATCCAGGTTCTATCATTCATGCTGCGCCATTTCAACCAACCTGTGTGGCTCATATTCACTTTGGGTTGACGAGTTGCATGGTCATGGTGTAGGCCGAGCCTTTTTTGCCACTTCATCCGCCTCCGATCAAGCATAATGCCTTGCCCATAAGCATTCCCCACCCTGGAATATCTTAACCTACCCATTCCCCTATCTGGAATAACTGTACCTCCCTCAAAAGAAGTGATAAGCAGCGATCAATTTGACTGTTGTAGGCTGCCGTCTCCCGCTTAAGGCCGAATTTCAAACGTTGTCCATCACAGAGACAAATGATCTGGCTCCAGCAGCGTCTATAGGAGTATCTGTCTGCTCACTTCTAGCTCCAGTGGAGACTGATGGAAAAATGGCCGCTAACAACCTGTGATCCTTGTTCCGGGTGCGCGTGTCACCATCGAGCCTTAATGACATCATAAAGCTGCTTCAAGTGCAAGACTTGCAGGCTTATATACAGTCTATCTATCTATCTAATGTATGTTACTGCATAGATATATATCTAGCTATATAAATAGATAGCTATATATCAATATAGATATTTCTACAAATATCTAGCTTTACGTATAAATTTAAACTTCTATAGTTATGGTTTTGTAGGGCTGAAAACATACATACAAAATTTGTATTATTATCAGCATTATTCTTATAATTGCCATTGATGTTATTCCAGGGGCAGGTAATAAACCGCATGAGGCTTTGACCAATTTTTACCATTTTAGGTAAAAAGCTGCATTGACTGCACTTCTGCATTTTGTGGGATATGGTAGGACTGCAAGCAAATCCTGAGACAAGATATATCAAGAACACTCCATACAGCATGCGATTTCATTTTCCAAGATAGAAACATTGGTCACGCTGAACATTGTTGAACGTTTTCGCTGCAATGCATCCTGAGACGCTTGGATCCAGGTTCTATCATTCATGCTGCGCCATTTCAACCAACCTGTGTGGCTCATATTCACTTTGGGTTGACGAGTTGCATGGTCATGGTGTAGGCCGAGCCTTTTTTGCCACTTCATCCGCCTCCGATCAAGCATAATGCCTTGCCCATAAGCATTCCCCACCCTGGAATATCTTAACCTACCCATTCCCCTATCTGGAATAACTGTACCTCCCTCAAAAGAAGTGATAAGCAGCGATCAATTTGACTGTTGTAGGCTGCCGTCTCCCGCTTAAGGGCGAATTTCAAACGTTGTCCATCACAGAGACAAATGATCTGGCTCCAGCAGCGTCTATAGGAGTATCTGTCTGCTCACTTCTAGCTCCAGTGGAGACTGATGGAAAAATGGCCGCTAACAACCTGTGATCCTTGTTCCGGGTGCGCGTGTCACCATCGAGCCTTAATGACATCATAAAGCTGCTTCAAGTGCAAGACTTGCAGGCTTATATACAGTCTATCTATCTATCTATCTATCTATCTATCTATCTATCTAATGTATGTTACTGCATAGATATATATCTAGCTATATAAATAGATAGCTATATATCAATATAGATATTTCTACAAATATCTAGCTTTACGTATAAATTTAAACTTGTATAGTTATGGTTTTGTAGGGCTGAAAACATACATACAAAATTTGTATTATTATCAGCATTATTCTTATAATTGCCATTGATGTTATTCCAGGGGCAGGTAATAAAC
Source organism: Eleutherodactylus coqui (assembly GCF_035609145.1). Taxonomy (NCBI): domain Eukaryota; kingdom Metazoa; phylum Chordata; class Amphibia; order Anura; family Eleutherodactylidae; genus Eleutherodactylus; species Eleutherodactylus coqui. Next base: position 235,948 of record NW_027102591.1, on the reverse strand, counting down.
CGCATGAGTCTTTGACCAATTTTTACCATTTTAGGTAAAAAGCTGCATTGACTGCACTTCTGCATTTTGTGGGATATGGTAGGACTGCAAGCAAATCCTGAGACAAGATATGTCAAAAACACTCCATACAGCATGCGATTTCATTTTCCAAGATAGAAACATTGGTCACGCTGAACATTGTTGAACGTTTTCGCTGCAATGCATCCTGAGACGCTTGGATCCAGGTTCTATCATTCATGCTGCGCCATTTCAACCAACCTGTGTGGCTCATATTCACTTTGGGTTGACGAGTTGCATGGTCATGGTGTAGGCCGAGCCTTTTTTGCCACTTCATCCGCCTCCGATCAAGCATAATGCCTTGCCCATAAGCATTCCCCACCCTGGAATATCTTAACCTACCCATTCCCCTATCTGGAATAACTGTACCTCCCTCAAAAGAAGTGATAAGCAGCGATCAATTTGACTGTTGTAGGCTGCCGTCTCCCGCTTAAGGGCGAATTTCAAACGTTGTCCATCACAGAGACAAATGATCTGGCTCCAGCAGCGTCTATAGGAGTATCTGTCTGCTCACTTCTAGCTCCAGTGGAGACTGATGGAAAAATGGCCGCTAACAACCTGTGATCCTTGTTCCGGGTGCGCGTGTCACCATCGAGCCTTAATGACATCATAAAGCTGCTTCAAGTGCAAGACTTGCAGGCTTATATACAGTCTATCTATCTATCTATCTATCTATCTATCTATCTATCTATCTATCTATCTATCTAATGTATGTTACTGCATAGATATATATCTAGCTATATAAATAGATAGCTATATATCAATATAGATATTTCTACAAATATCTAGCTTTACGTATAAATTTAAACTTCTATAGTTATGGTTTTGTAGGGCTGAAAACATACATACAAAATTTGTATTATTATCAGCATTATTCTTATAATTGCCATTGATGTTATTCCAGGGGCAGGTAATAAACCGCATGAGGCTTTGACCAATTTTTACCATTTTAGGTAAAAAGCTGCATTGACTGCACTTCTGCATTTTGTGGGATATGGTAGGACTGCAAGCAAATCCTGAGACAAGATATATCAAGAACACTCCATACAGCATGCGATTTCATTTTCCAAGATAGAAACATTGGTCACGCTGAACATTGTTGAACGTTTTCGCTGCAATGCATCCTGAGACGCTTGGATCCAGGTTCTATCATTCATGCTGCGCCATTTCAACCAACCTGTGTGGCTCATATTCACTTTGGGTTGACGAGTTGCATGGTCATGGTGTAGGCCGAGCCTTTTTTGCCACTTCATCCGCCTCCGATCAAGCATAATGCCTTGCCCATAAGCATTCCCCACCCTGGAATATCTTAACCTACCCATTCCCCTATCTGGAATAACTGTACCTCCCTCAAAAGAAGTGATAAGCAGCGATCAATTTGACTGTTGTAGGCTGCCGTCTCCCGCTTAAGGGCGAATTTCAAACGTTGTCCATCACAGAGACAAATGATCTGGCTCCAGCAGCGTCTATAGGAGTATCTGTCTGCTCACTTCTAGCTCCAGTGGAGACTGATGGAAAAATGGCCGCTAACAACCTGTGGTCCTTGTTCCGGGTGCGCGTGTCACCATCGAGCCTTAATGACATCATAAAGCTGCTTGAAGTGCAAGACTTGCAGGCTTATATACAGTCTATCTATCTATCTAATGTATGTTACTGCATAGATATATATCTAGCTATATAAATAGATAGCTATATATCAATATAGATATTTCTACAAATATCTAGCTTTACGTATAAATTTAAACTTCTATAGTTATGGTTTTGTAGGGCTGAAAACATACATACAAAATTTGTATTATTATCAGCATTATTCTTATAATTGCCATTGATGTTATTCCAGGGGCAGGTAATAAACCGCATGAGGCTTTGACCAATTTTTACCATTTTAGGTAAAAAGCTGCATTGACTGCACTTCTGCATTTTGTGGGATATGGTAGGACTGCAAGCAAATCCTGAGACAAGATATATCAAGAACACTCCATACAGCATGCGATTTCATTTTCCAAGATAGAAACATTGGTCACGCTGAACATTGTTGAACGTTTTCGCTGCAATGCATCCTGAGACGCTTGGATCCAGGTTCTATCATTCATGCTGCGCCATTTCAACCAACCTGTGTGGCTCATATTCACTTTGGGTTGACGAGTTGCATGGTCATGGTGTAGGCCGAGCCTTTTTTGCCACTTCATCCGCCTCCGATCAAGCATAATGCCTTGCCCATAAGCATTCCCCACCCTGGAATATCTTAACCTACCCATTCCCCTATCTGGAATAACTGTACCTCCCTCAAAAGAAGTGATAAGCAGCGATCAATTTGACTGTTGTAGGCTGCCGTCTCCCGCTTAAGGGCGAATTTCAAACGTTGTCCATCACAGAGACAAATGATCTGGCTCCAGCAGCGTCTATAGGAGTATCTGTCTGCTCACTTCTAGCTCCAGTGGAGACTGATGGAAAAATGGCCGCTAACAACCTGTGATCCTTGTTCCGGGTGCGCGTGTCACCATCGAGCCTTAATGACATCATAAAGCTGCTTCAAGTGCAAGACTTGCAGGCTTATATACAGTCTATCTATCTATCTATCTATCTATCTATCTATCTAATGTATGTTACTGCATAGATATATATCTAGCTATATAAATAGATAGCTATATATCAATATAGATATTTCTACAAATATCTAGCTTTACGTATAAATTTAAACTTGTATAGTTATGGTTTTGTAGGGCTGAAAACATACATACAAAATTTGTATTATTATCAGCATTATTCTTATAATTGCCATTGATGTTATTCCAGGGGCAGGTAATAAACCGCATGAGTCTTTGACCAATTTTTACCATTTTAGGTAAAAAGCTGCATTGACTGCACTTCTGCATTTTGTGGGATATGGTAGGACTGCAAGCAAATCCTGAGACAAGATATGTCAAAAACACTCCATACAGCATGCGATTTCATTTTCCAAGATAGAAACATTGGTCACGCTGAACATTGTTGAACGTTTTCGCTGCAATGCATCCTGAGACGCTTGGATCCAGGTTCTATCATTCATGCTGCGCCATTTCAACCAACCTGTGTGGCTCATATTCACTTTGGGTTGACGAGTTGCATGGTCATGGTGTAGGCCGAGCCTTTTTTGCCACTTCATCCGCCTCCGATCAAGCATAATGCCTTGCCCATAAGCATTCCCCACCCTGGAATATCTTAACCTACCCATTCCCCTATCTGGAATAACTGTACCTCCCTCAAAAGAAGTGATAAGCAGCGATCAATTTGACTGTTGTAGGCTGCCGTCTCCCGCTTAAGGGCGAATTTCAAACGTTGTCCATCACAGAGACAAATGATCTGGCTCCAGCAGCGTCTATAGGAGTATCTGTCTGCTCACTTCTAGCTCCAGTGGAGACTGATGGAAAAATGGCCGCTAACAACCTGTGATCCTTGTTCCGGGTGCGCGTGTCACCATCGAGCCTTAATGACATCATAAAGCTGCTTCAAGTGCAAGACTTGCAGGCTTATATACAGTCTATCTATCTATCTATCTATCTATCTATCTATCTATCTATCTATCTATCTATCTATCTATCTAATGTATGTTACTGCATAGATATATATCTAGCTATATAAATAGATAGCTATATATCAATATAGATATTTCTACAAATATCTAGCTTTACGTATAAATTTAAACTTCTATAGTTATGGTTTTGTAGGGCTGAAAACATACATACAAAATTTGTATTATTATCAGCATTATTCTTATAATTGCCATTGATGTTATTCCAGGGGCAGGTAATAAACCGCATGAGGCTTTGACCAATTTTTACCATTTTAGGTAAAAAGCTGCATTGACTGCACTTCTGCATTTTGTGGGATATGGTAGGACTGCAAGCAAATCCTGAGACAAGATATATCAAGAACACTCCATACAGCATGCGATTTCATTTTCCAAGATAGAAACATTGGTCACGCTGAACATTGTTGAACGTTTTCGCTGCAATGCATCCTGAGACGCTTGGATCCAGGTTCTATCATTCATGCTGCGCCATTTCAACCAACCTGTGTGGCTCATATTCACTTTGGGTTGACGAGTTGCATGGTCATGGTGTAGGCCGAGCCTTTTTTGCCACTTCATCCGCCTCCGATCAAGCATAATGCCTTGCCCATAAGCATTCCCCACCCTGGAATATCTTAACCTACCCATTCCCCTATCTGGAATAACTGTACCTCCCTCAAAAGAAGTGATAAGCAGCGATCAATTTGACTGTTGTAGGCTGCCGTCTCCCGCTTAAGGGCGAATTTCAAACGTTGTCCATCACAGAGACAAATGATCTGGCTCCAGCAGCGTCTATAGGAGTATCTGTCTGCTCACTTCTAGCTCCAGTGGAGACTGATGGAAAAATGGCCGCTAACAACCTGTGGTCCTTGTTCCGGGTGCGCGTGTCACCATCGAGCCTTAATGACATCATAAAGCTGCTTGAAGTGCAAGACTTGCAGGCTTATATACAGTCTATCTATCTATCTAATGTATGTTACTGCATAGATATATATCTAGCTATATAAATAGATAGCTATATATCAATATAGATATTTCTACAAATATCTAGCTTTACGTATAAATTTAAACTTCTATAGTTATGGTTTTGTAGGGCTGAAAACATACATACAAAATTTGTATTATTATCAGCATTATTCTTATAATTGCCATTGATGTTATTCCAGGGGCAGGTAATAAACCGCATGAGGCTTTGACCAATTTTTACCATTTTAGGTAAAAAGCTGCATTGACTGCACTTCTGCATTTTGTGGGATATGGTAGGACTGCAAGCAAATCCTGAGACAAGATATATCAAGAACACTCCATACAGCATGCGATTTCATTTTCCAAGATAGAAACATTGGTCACGCTGAACATTGTTGAACGTTTTCGCTGCAATGCATCCTGAGACGCTTGGATCCAGGTTCTATCATTCATGCTGCGCCATTTCAACCAACCTGTGTGGCTCATATTCACTTTGGGTTGACGAGTTGCATGGTCATGGTGTAGGCCGAGCCTTTTTTGCCACTTCATCCGCCTCCGATCAAGCATAATGCCTTGCCCATAAGCATTCCCCACCCTGGAATATCTTAACCTACCCATTCCCCTATCTGGAATAACTGTACCTCCCTCAAAAGAAGTGATAAGCAGCGATCAATTTGACTGTTGTAGGCTGCCGTCTCCCGCTTAAGGGCGAATTTCAAACGTTGTCCATCACAGAGACAAATGATCTGGCTCCAGCAGCGTCTATAGGAGTATCTGTCTGCTCACTTCTAGCTCCAGTGGAGACTGATGGAAAAATGGCCGCTAACAACCTGTGATCCTTGTTCCGGGTGCGCGTGTCACCATCGAGCCTTAATGACATCATAAAGCTGCTTCAAGTGCAAGACTTGCAGGCTTATATACAGTCTATCTATCTATCTATCTATCTATCTATCTATCTATCTATCTATCTATCTATCTATCTAATGTATGTTACTGCATAGATATATATCTAGCTATATAAATAGATAGCTATATATCAATATAGATATTTCTACAAATATCTAGCTTTACGTATAAATTTAAACTTGTATAGTTATGGTTTTGTAGGGCTGAAAACATACATACAAAATTTGTATTATTATCAGCATTATTCTTATAATTGCCATTGATGTTATTCCAGGGGCAGGTAATAAACCGCATGAGTCTTTGACCAATTTTTACCATTTTAGGTAAAAAGCTGCATTGACTGCACTTCTGCATTTTGTGGGATATGGTAGGACTGCAAGCAAATCCTGAGACAAGATATGTCAAAAACACTCCATACAGCATGCGATTTCATTTTCCAAGATAGAAACATTGGTCACGCTGAACATTGTTGAACGTTTTCGCTGCAATGCATCCTGAGACGCTTGGATCCAGGTTCTATCATTCATGCTGCGCCATTTCAACCAACCTGTGTGGCTCATATTCACTTTGGGTTGACGAGTTGCATGGTCATGGTGTAGGCCGAGCCTTTTTTGCCACTTCATCCGCCTCCGATCAAGCATAATGCCTTGCCCATAAGCATTCCCCACCCTGGAATATCTTAACCTACCCATTCCCCTATCTGGAATAACTGTACCTCCCTCAAAAGAAGTGATAAGCAGCGATCAATTTGACTGTTGTAGGCTGCCGTCTCCCGCTTAAGGGCGAATTTCAAACGTTGTCCATCACAGAGACAAATGATCTGGCTCCAGCAGCGTCTATAGGAGTATCTGTCTGCTCACTTCTAGCTCCAGTGGAGACTGATGGAAAAATGGCCGCTAACAACCTGTGATCCTTGTTCCGGGTGCGCGTGTCACCATCGAGCCTTAATGACATCATAAAGCTGCTTCAAGTGCAAGACTTGCAGGCTTATATACAGTCTATCTATCTATCTATCTATCTATCTATCTATCTAATGTATGTTACTGCATAGATATATATCTAGCTATATAAATAGATAGCTATATATCAATATAGATATTTCTACAAATATCTAGCTTTACGTATAAATTTAAACTTGTATAGTTATGGTTTTGTAGGGCTGAAAACATACATACAAAATTTGTATTATTATCAGCATTATTCTTATAATTGCCATTGATGTTATTCCAGGGGCAGGTAATAAACCGCATGAGTCTTTGACCAATTTTTACCATTTTAGGTAAAAAGCTGCATTGACTGCACTTCTGCATTTTGTGGGATATGGTAGGACTGCAAGCAAATCCTGAGACAAGATATGTCAAAAACACTCCATACAGCATGCGATTTCATTTTCCAAGATAGAAACATTGGTCACGCTGAACATTGTTGAACGTTTTCGCTGCAATGCATCCTGAGACGCTTGGATCCAGGTTCTATCATTCATGCTGCGCCATTTCAACCAACCTGTGTGGCTCATATTCACTTTGGGTTGACGAGTTGCATGGTCATGGTGTAGGCCGAGCCTTTTTTGCCACTTCATCCGCCTCCGATCAAGCATAATGCCTTGCCCATAAGCATTCCCCACCCTGGAATATCTTAACCTACCCATTCCCCTATCTGGAATAACTGTACCTCCCTCAAAAGAAGTGATAAGCAGCGATCAATTTGACTGTTGTAGGCTGCCGTCTCCCGCTTAAGGGCGAATTTCAAACGTTGTCCATCACAGAGACAAATGATCTGGCTCCAGCAGCGTCTATAGGAGTATCTGTCTGCTCACTTCTAGCTCCAGTGGAGACTGATGGAAAAATGGCCGCTAACAACCTGTGATCCTTGTTCCGGGTGCGCGTGTCACCATCGAGCCTTAATGACATCATAAAGCTGCTTCAAGTGCAAGACTTGCAGGCTTATATACAGTCTATCTATCTATCTATCTATCTATCTAATGTATGTTACTGCATAGATATATATCTAGCTATATAAATAGATAGCTATATATCAATATAGATATTTCTACAAATATCTAGCTTTACGTATAAATTTAAACTTCTATAGTTATGGTTTTGTAGGGCTGAAAACATACATACAAAATTTGTATTATTATCAGCATTATTCTTATAATTGCCATTGATGTTATTCCAGGGGCAGGTAATAAACCGCATGAGGCTTTGACCAATTTTTACCATTTTAGGTAAAAAGCTGCATTGACTGCACTTCTGCATTTTGTGGGATATGGTAGGACTGCAAGCAAATCCTGAGACAAGATATATCAAGAACACTCCATACAGCATGCGATTTCATTTTCCAAGATAGAAACATTGGTCACGCTGAACATTGTTGAACGTTTTCGCTGCAATGCATCCTGAGACGCTTGGATCCAGGTTCTATCATTCATGCTGCGCCATTTCAACCAACCTGTGTGGCTCATATTCACTTTGGGTTGACGAGTTGCATGGTCATGGTGTAGGCCGAGCCTTTTTTGCCACTTCATCCGCCTCCGATCAAGCATAATGCCTTGCCCATAAGCATTCCCCACCCTGGAATATCTTAACCTACCCATTCCCCTATCTGGAATAACTGTACCTCCCTCAAAAGAAGTGATAAGCAGCGATCAATTTGACTGTTGTAGGCTGCCGTCTCCCGCTTAAGGGCGAATTTCAAACGTTGTCCATCACAGAGACAAATGATCTGGCTCCAGCAGCGTCTATAGGAGTATCTGTCTGCTCACTTCTAGCTCCAGTGGAGACTGATGGAAAAATGGCCGCTAACAACCTGTGGTCCTTGTTCCGGGTGCGCGTGTCACCATCGAGCCTTAATGACATCATAAAGCTGCTTGAAGTGCAAGACTTGCAGGCTTATATACAGTCTATCTATCTATCTATCTAATGTATGTTACTGCATAGATATATATCTAGCTATATAAATAGATAGCTATATATCAATATAGATATTTCTACAAATATCTAGCTTTACGTATAAATTTAAACTTCTATAGTTATGGTTTTGTAGGGCTGAAAACATACATACAAAATTTGTATTATTATCAGCATTATTCTTATAATTGCCATTGATGTTATTCCAGGGGCAGGTAATAAACCGCATGAGGCTTTGACCAATTTTTACCATTTTAGGTAAAAAGCTGCATTGACTGCACTTCTGCATTTTGTGGGATATGGTAGGACTGCAAGCAAATCCTGAGACAAGATATATCAAAAACACTCCATACAGCATGCGATTTCATTTTCCAAGATAGAAACATTGGTCACGCTGAACATTGTTGAACGTTTTTGCTGCAATGCATCCTGAGACGCTTGGATCCAGGTTCTATCATTCATGCTGCGCCATTTCAACCAACCTGTGTGGCTCATATTCACTTTGGGTTGACGAGTTGCATGGTCATGGTGTAGGCCGAGCCTTTTTTGCCACTTCATCCGCCTCCGATCAAGCATAATGCCTTGCCCATAAGCATTCCCCACCCTGGAATATCTTAACCTACCCATTCCCCTATCTGGAATAACTGTACCTCCCTCAAAAGAAGTGATAAGCCGCAATATATTTGACTGTTGTAGGCTGCCGTCTCCCGCTTAAGGGCGAATTTCAAACGTTGTCCATCACAGAGACAAATGATCTGGCTCCAGCCGCGTCTATAGGAGTATCTGTCTGCTCACTTCTAGCTCCAGTGGAGACTGATGGAAAAATGGCCGCTAACAACCTGTGGTCCTTGTTCCGGGTGCGCGTGTCACCATCGAGCCTTAATGACATCATAAAGCTGCTTCAAGTGCAAGACTTGCAGGCTTATATACAGTCTATCTATCTATCTATCTATCTATCTATCTATCTATCTATCTAATGTATGTTACTGCATAGATATATATCTAGCTATATAAATAGATAGTTATATATCAATATAGATATTTCTACAAATATCTAGCTTTACGTATAAATTTAAACTTGTATAGTTATAGTTTTGTAGGGCTGAAAACATACATACAAAATTTGTATTATTATCAGCATTATTCTTATAATTGCCATTGATGTTATTCCAGGGGCAGGTAATAAACCGCATGAGTCTTTGACCAATTTTTACCATTTTAGGTAAAAAGCTGCATTGACTGCACTTCTGCATTTTGTGGGATATGGTAGGACTGCAAGCAAATCCTGAGACAAGATATGTCAAAAACACTCCATACAGCATGCAATTTCATTTTCCAAGATAGAAACATTGGTCACGCTGAACATTGTTGAACGTTTTCGCTGCAATGCATCCTGAGACGCTTGGATCCAGGTTCTATCATTCATGCTGCGCCATTTCAACCAACCTGTGTGGCTCATATTCACTTTGGGTTGACGAGTTGCATGGTCATGGTGTAGGCCGAGCCTTTTTTGCCACTTCATCCGCCTCCGATCAAGCATAATGCCTTGCCCATAAGCATTCCCCACCCTGGAATATCTTAACCTACCCATTCCCCTATCTGGAATAACTGTACCTCCCTCAAAAGAAGTGATAAGCAGCGATCAATTTGACTGTTGTAGGCTGCCGTCTCCCGCTTAAGGCCGAATTTCAAACGTTGTCCATCACAGAGACAAATGATCTGGCTCCAGCAGCGTCTATAGGAGTATCTGTCTGCTCACTTCTAGCTCCAGTGGAGACTGATGGAAAAATGGCCGCTAACAACCTGTGATCCTTGTTCCGGGTGCGCGTGTCACCATCGAGCCTTAATGACATCATAAAGCTGCTTCAAGTGCAAGACTTGCAGGCTTATATACAGTCTATCTATCTATCTAATGTATGTTACTGCATAGATATATATCTAGCTATATAAATAGATAGCTATATATCAATATAGATATTTCTACAAATATCTAGCTTTACGTATAAATTTAAACTTCTATAGTTATGGTTTTGTAGGGCTGAAAACATACATACAAAATTTGTATTATTATCAGCATTATTCTTATAATTGCCATTGATGTTATTCCAGGGGCAGGTAATAAACCGCATGAGGCTTTGACCAATTTTTACCATTTTAGGTAAAAAGCTGCATTGACTGCACTTCTGCATTTTGTGGGATATGGTAGGACTGCAAGCAAATCCTGAGACAAGATATATCAAGAACACTCCATACAGCATGCGATTTCATTTTCCAAGATAGAAACATTGGTCACGCTGAACATTGTTGAACGTTTTCGCTGCAATGCATCCTGAGACGCTTGGATCCAGGTTCTATCATTCATGCTGCGCCATTTCAACCAACCTGTGTGGCTCATATTCACTTTGGGTTGACGAGTTGCATGGTCATGGTGTAGGCCGAGCCTTTTTTGCCACTTCATCCGCCTCCGATCAAGCATAATGCCTTGCCCATAAGCATTCCCCACCCTGGAATATCTTAACCTACCCATTCCCCTATCTGGAATAACTGTACCTCCCTCAAAAGAAGTGATAAGCAGCGATCAATTTGACTGTTGTAGGCTGCCGTCTCCCGCTTAAGGGCGAATTTCAAACGTTGTCCATCACAGAGACAAATGATCTGGCTCCAGCAGCGTCTATAGGAGTATCTGTCTGCTCACTTCTAGCTCCAGTGGAGACTGATGGAAAAATGGCCGCTAACAACCTGTGATCCTTGTTCCGGGTGCGCGTGTCACCATCGAGCCTTAATGACATCATAAAGCTGCTTCAAGTGCAAGACTTGCAGGCTTATATACAGTCTATCTATCTATCTATCTATCTATCTATCTATCTATCTAATGTATGTTACTGCATAGATATATATCTAGCTATATAAATAGATAGCTATATATCAATATAGATATTTCTACAAATATCTAGCTTTACGTATAAATTTAAACTTGTATAGTTATGGTTTTGTAGGGCTGAAAACATACATACAAAATTTGTATTATTATCAGCATTATTCTTATAATTGCCATTGATGTTATTCCAGGGGCAGGTAATAAACCGCATGAGTCTTTGACCAATTTTTACCATTTTAGGTAAAAAGCTGCATTGACTGCACTTCTGCATTTTGTGGGATATGGTAGGACTGCAAGCAAATCCTGAGACAAGATATGTCAAAAACACTCCATACAGCATGCGATTTCATTTTCCAAGATAGAAACATTGGTCACGCTGAACATTGTTGAACGTTTTCGCTGCAATGCATCCTGAGACGCTTGGATCCAGGTTCTATCATTCATGCTGCGCCATTTCAACCAACCTGTGTGGCTCATATTCACTTTGGGTTGACGAGTTGCATGGTCATGGTGTAGGCCGAGCCTTTTTTGCCACTTCATCCGCCTCCGATCAAGCATAATGCCTTGCCCATAAGCATTCCCCACCCTGGAATATCTTAACCTACCCATTCCCCTATCTGGAATAACTGTACCTCCCTCAAAAGAAGTGATAAGCAGCGATCAATTTGACTGTTGTAGGCTGCCGTCTCCCGCTTAAGGGCGAATTTCAAACGTTGTCCATCACAGAGACAAATGATCTGGCTCCAGCAGCGTCTATAGGAGTATCTGTCTGCTCACTTCTAGCTCCAGTGGAGACTGATGGAAAAATGGCCGCTAACAACCTGTGATCCTTGTTCCGGGTGCGCGTGTCACCATCGAGCCTTAATGACATCATAAAGCTGCTTCAAGTGCAAGACTTGCAGGCTTATATACAGTCTATCTATCTATCTATCTATCTATCTATCTATCTATCTATCTATCTAATGTATGTTACTGCATAGATATATATCTAGCTATATAAATAGATAGCTATATATCAATATAGATATTTCTACAAATATCTAGCTTTACGTATAAATTTAAACTTCTATAGTTATGGTTTTGTAGGGCTGAAAACATACATACAAAATTTGTATTATTATCAGCATTATTCTTATAATTGCCATTGATGTTATTCCAGGGGCAGGTAATAAACCGCATGAGGCTTTGACCAATTTTTACCATTTTAGGTAAAAAGCTGCATTGACTGCACTTCTGCATTTTGTGGGATATGGTAGGACTGCAAGCAAATCCTGAGACAAGATATATCAAGAACACTCCATACAGCATGCGATTTCATTTTCCAAGATAGAAACATTGGTCACGCTGAACATTGTTGAACGTTTTCGCTGCAATGCATCCTGAGACGCTTGGATCCAGGTTCTATCATTCATGCTGCGCCATTTCAACCAACCTGTGTGGCTCATATTCACTTTGGGTTGACGAGTTGCATGGTCATGGTGTAGGCCGAGCCTTTTTTGCCACTTCATCCGCCTCCGATCAAGCATAATGCCTTGCCCATAAGCATTCCCCACCCTGGAATATCTTAACCTACCCATTCCCCTATCTGGAATAACTGTACCTCCCTCAAAAGAAGTGATAAGCAGCGATCAATTTGACTGTTGTAGGCTGCCGTCTCCCGCTTAAGGGCGAATTTCAAACGTTGTCCATCACAGAGACAAATGATCTGGCTCCAGCAGCGTCTATAGGAGTATCTGTCTGCTCACTTCTAGCTCCAGTGGAGACTGATGGAAAAATGGCCGCTAACAACCTGTGGTCCTTGTTCCGGGTGCGCGTGTCACCATCGAGCCTTAATGACATCATAAAGCTGCTTGAAGTGCAAGACTTGCAGGCTTATATACAGTCTATCTATCTATCTAATGTATGTTACTGCATAGATATATATCTAGCTATATAAATAGATAGCTATATATCAATATAGATATTTCTACAAATATCTAGCTTTACGTATAAATTTAAACTTGTATAGTTATGGTTTTGTAGGGCTGAAAACATACATACAAAATTTGTATTATTATCAGCATTATTCTTATAATTGCCATTGATGTTATTCCAGGGGCAGGTAATAAACCGCATGAGTCTTTGACCAATTTTTACCATTTTAGGTAAAAAGCTGCATTGACTGCACTTCTGCATTTTGTGGGATATGGTAGGACTGCAAGCAAATCCTGAGACAAGATATGTCAAAAACACTCCATACAGCATGCGATTTCATTTTCCAAGATAGAAACATTGGTCACGCTGAACATTGTTGAACGTTTTCGCTGCAATGCATCCTGAGACGCTTGGATCCAGGTTCTATCATTCATGCTGCGCCATTTCAACCAACCTGTGTGGCTCATATTCACTTTGGGTTGACGAGTTGCATGGTCATGGTGTAGGCCGAGCCTTTTTTGCCACTTCATCCGCCTCCGATCAAGCATAATGCCTTGCCCATAAGCATTCCCCACCCTGGAATATCTTAACCTACCCATTCCCCTATCTGGAATAACTGTACCTCCCTCAAAAGAAGTGATAAGCAGCGATCAATTTGACTGTTGTAGGCTGCCGTCTCCCGCTTAAGGGCGAATTTCAAACGTTGTCCATCACAGAGACAAATGATCTGGCTCCAGCAGCGTCTATAGGAGTATCTGTCTGCTCACTTCTAGCTCCAGTGGAGACTGATGGAAAAATGGCCGCTAACAACCTGTGATCCTTGTTCCGGGTGCGCGTGTCACCATCGAGCCTTAATGACATCATAAAGCTGCTTCAAGTGCAAGACTTGCAGGCTTATATACAGTCTATCTATCTATCTATCTATCTATCTATCTATCTATCTATCTAATGTATGTTACTGCATAGATATATATCTAGCTATATAAATAGATAGCTATATATCAATATAGATATTTCTACAAATATCTAGCTTTACGTATAAATTTAAACTTCTATAGTTATGGTTTTGTAGGGCTGAAAACATACATACAAAATTTGTATTATTATCAGCATTATTCTTATAATTGCCATTGATGTTATTCCAGGGGCAGGTAATAAACCGCATGAGGCTTTGACCAATTTTTACCATTTTAGGTAAAAAGCTGCATTGACTGCACTTCTGCATTTTGTGGGATATGGTAGGACTGCAAGCAAATCCTGAGACAAGATATATCAAGAACACTCCATACAGCATGCGATTTCATTTTCCAAGATAGAAACATTGGTCACGCTGAACATTGTTGAACGTTTTCGCTGCAATGCATCCTGAGACGCTTGGATCCAGGTTCTATCATTCATGCTGCGCCATTTCAACCAACCTGTGTGGCTCATATTCACTTTGGGTTGACGAGTTGCATGGTCATGGTGTAGGCCGAGCCTTTTTTGCCACTTCATCCGCCTCCGATCAAGCATAATGCCTTGCCCATAAGCATTCCCCACCCTGGAATATCTTAACCTACCCATTCCCCTATCTGGAATAACTGTACCTCCCTCAAAAGAAGTGATAAGCAGCGATCAATTTGACTGTTGTAGGCTGCCGTCTCCCGCTTAAGGGCGAATTTCAAACGTTGTCCATCACAGAGACAAATGATCTGGCTCCAGCAGCGTCTATAGGAGTATCTGTCTGCTCACTTCTAGCTCCAGTGGAGACTGATGGAAAAATGGCCGCTAACAACCTGTGGTCCTTGTTCCGGGTGCGCGTGTCACCATCGAGCCTTAATGACATCATAAAGCTGCTTGAAGTGCAAGACTTGCAGGCTTATATACAGTCTATCTATCTATCTAATGTATGTTACTGCATAGATATATATCTAGCTATATAAATAGATAGCTATATATCAATATAGATATTTCTACAAATATCTAGCTTTACGTATAAATTTAAACTTCTATAGTTATGGTTTTGTAGGGCTGAAAACATACATACAAAATTTGTATTATTATCAGCATTATTCTTATAATTGCCATTGATGTTATTCCAGGGGCAGGTAATAAACCGCATGAGGCTTTGACCAATTTTTACCATTTTAGGTAAAAAGCTGCATTGACTGCACTTCTGCATTTTGTGGGATATGGTAGGACTGCAAGCAAATCCTGAGACAAGATATATCAAGAACACTCCATACAGCATGCGATTTCATTTTCCAAGATAGAAACATTGGTCACGCTGAACATTGTTGAACGTTTTCGCTGCAATGCATCCTGAGACGCTTGGATCCAGGTTCTATCATTCATGCTGCGCCATTTCAACCAACCTGTGTGGCTCATATTCACTTTGGGTTGACGAGTTGCATGGTCATGGTGTAGGCCGAGCCTTTTTTGCCACTTCATCCGCCTCCGATCAAGCATAATGCCTTGCCCATAAGCATTCCCCACCCTGGAATATCTTAACCTACCCATTCCCCTATCTGGAATAACTGTACCTCCCTCAAAAGAAGTGATAAGCAGCGATCAATTTGACTGTTGTAGGCTGCCGTCTCCCGCTTAAGGGCGAATTTCAAACGTTGTCCATCACAGAGACAAATGATCTGGCTCCAGCAGCGTCTATAGGAGTATCTGTCTGCTCACTTCTAGCTCCAGTGGAGACTGATGGAAAAATGGCCGCTAACAACCTGTGATCCTTGTTCCGGGTGCGCGTGTCACCATCGAGCCTTAATGACATCATAAAGCTGCTTCAAGTGCAAGACTTGCAGGCTTATATACAGTCTATCTATCTATCTATCTATCTATCTATCTATCTATCTATCTAATGTATGTTACTGCATAGATATATATCTAGCTATATAAATAGATAGCTATATATCAATATAGATATTTCTACAAATATCTAGCTTTACGTATAAATTTAAACTTCTATAGTTATGGTTTTGTAGGGCTGAAAACATACATACAAAATTTGTATTATTATCAGCATTATTCTTATAATTGCCATTGATGTTATTCCAGGGGCAGGTAATAAACCGCATGAGGCTTTGACCAATTTTTACCATTTTAGGTAAAAAGCTGCATTGACTGCACTTCTGCATTTTGTGGGATATGGTAGGACTGCAAGCAAATCCTGAGACAAGATATATCAAGAACACTCCATACAGCATGCGATTTCATTTTCCAAGATAGAAACATTGGTCACGCTGAACATTGTTGAACGTTTTCGCTGCAATGCATCCTGAGACGCTTGGATCCAGGTTCTATCATTCATGCTGCGCCATTTCAACCAACCTGTGTGGCTCATATTCACTTTGGGTTGACGAGTTGCATGGTCATGGTGTAGGCCGAGCCTTTTTTGCCACTTCATCCGCCTCCGATCAAGCATAATGCCTTGCCCATAAGCATTCCCCACCCTGGAATATCTTAACCTACCCATTCCCCTATCTGGAATAACTGTACCTCCCTCAAAAGAAGTGATAAGCAGCGATCAATTTGACTGTTGTAGGCTGCCGTCTCCCGCTTAAGGGCGAATTTCAAACGTTGTCCATCACAGAGACAAATGATCTGGCTCCAGCAGCGTCTATAGGAGTATCTGTCTGCTCACTTCTAGCTCCAGTGGAGACTGATGGAAAAATGGCCGCTAACAACCTGTGGTCCTTGTTCCGGGTGCGCGTGTCACCATCGAGCCTTAATGACATCATAAAGCTGCTTGAAGTGCAAGACTTGCAGGCTTATATACAGTCTATCTATCTATCTAATGTATGTTACTGCATAGATATATATCTAGCTATATAAATAGATAGCTATATATCAATATAGATATTTCTACAAATATCTAGCTTTACGTATAAATTTAAACTTGTATAGTTATGGTTTTGTAGGGCTGAAAACATACATACAAAATTTGTATTATTATCAGCATTATTCTTATAATTGCCATTGATGTTATTCCAGGGGCAGGTAATAAACCGCATGAGTCTTTGACCAATTTTTACCATTTTAGGTAAAAAGCTGCATTGACTGCACTTCTGCATTTTGTGGGATATGGTAGGACTGCAAGCAAATCCTGAGACAAGATATGTCAAAAACACTCCATACAGCATGCGATTTCATTTTCCAAGATAGAAACATTGGTCACGCTGAACATTGTTGAACGTTTTCGCTGCAATGCATCCTGAGACGCTTGGATCCAGGTTCTATCATTCATGCTGCGCCATTTCAACCAACCTGTGTGGCTCATATTCACTTTGGGTTGACGAGTTGCATGGTCATGGTGTAGGCCGAGCCTTTTTTGCCACTTCATCCGCCTCCGATCAAGCATAATGCCTTGCCCATAAGCATTCCCCACCCTGGAATATCTTAACCTACCCATTCCCCTATCTGGAATAACTGTACCTCCCTCAAAAGAAGTGATAAGCAGCGATCAATTTGACTGTTGTAGGCTGCCGTCTCCCGCTTAAGGGCGAATTTCAAACGTTGTCCATCACAGAGACAAATGATCTGGCTCCAGCAGCGTCTATAGGAGTATCTGTCTGCTCACTTCTAGCTCCAGTGGAGACTGATGGAAAAATGGCCGCTAACAACCTGTGATCCTTGTTCCGGGTGCGCGTGTCACCATCGAGCCTTAATGACATCATAAAGCTGCTTCAAGTGCAAGACTTGCAGGCTTATATACAGTCTATCTATCTATCTATCTATCTATCTATCTATCTAATGTATGTTACTGCATAGATATATATCTAGCTATATAAATAGATAGCTATATATCAATATAGATATTTCTACAAATATCTAGCTTTACGTATAAATTTAAACTTCTATAGTTATGGTTTTGTAGGGCTGAAAACATACATACAAAATTTGTATTATTATCAGCATTATTCTTATAATTGCCATTGATGTTATTCCAGGGGCAGGTAATAAACCGCATGAGGCTTTGACCAATTTTTACCATTTTAGGTAAAAAGCTGCATTGACTGCACTTCTGCATTTTGTGGGATATGGTAGGACTGCAAGCAAATCCTGAGACAAGATATATCAAGAACACTCCATACAGCATGCGATTTCATTTTCCAAGATAGAAACATTGGTCACGCTGAACATTGTTGAACGTTTTCGCTGCAATGCATCCTGAGACGCTTGGATCCAGGTTCTATCATTCATGCTGCGCCATTTCAACCAACCTGTGTGGCTCATATTCACTTTGGGTTGACGAGTTGCATGGTCATGGTGTAGGCCGAGCCTTTTTTGCCACTTCATCCGCCTCCGATCAAGCATAATGCCTTGCCCATAAGCATTCCCCACCCTGGAATATCTTAACCTACCCATTCCCCTATCTGGAATAACTGTACCTCCCTCAAAAGAAGTGATAAGCAGCGATCAATTTGACTGTTGTAGGCTGCCGTCTCCCGCTTAAGGGCGAATTTCAAACGTTGTCCATCACAGAGACAAATGATCTGGCTCCAGCAGCGTCTATAGGAGTATCTGTCTGCTCACTTCTAGCTCCAGTGGAGACTGATGGAAAAATGGCCGCTAACAACCTGTGGTCCTTGTTCCGGGTGCGCGTGTCACCATCGAGCCTTAATGACATCATAAAGCTGCTTGAAGTGCAAGACTTGCAGGCTTATATACAGTCTATCTATCTATCTAATGTATGTTACTGCATAGATATATATCTAGCTATATAAATAGATAGCTATATATCAATATAGATATTTCTACAAATATCTAGCTTTACGTATAAATTTAAACTTCTATAGTTATGGTTTTGTAGGGCTGAAAACATACATACAAAATTTGTATTATTATCAGCATTATTCTTATAATTGCCATTGATGTTATTCCAGGGGCAGGTAATAAACCGCATGAGGCTTTGACCAATTTTTACCATTTTAGGTAAAAAGCTGCATTGACTGCACTTCTGCATTTTGTGGGATATGGTAGGACTGCAAGCAAATCCTGAGACAAGATATATCAAGAACACTCCATACAGCATGCGATTTCATTTTCCAAGATAGAAACATTGGTCACGCTGAACATTGTTGAACGTTTTCGCTGCAATGCATCCTGAGACGCTTGGATCCAGGTTCTATCATTCATGCTGCGCCATTTCAACCAACCTGTGTGGCTCATATTCACTTTGGGTTGACGAGTTGCATGGTCATGGTGTAGGCCGAGCCTTTTTTGCCACTTCATCCGCCTCCGATCAAGCATAATGCCTTGCCCATAAGCATTCCCCACCCTGGAATATCTTAACCTACCCATTCCCCTATCTGGAATAACTGTACCTCCCTCAAAAGAAGTGATAAGCAGCGATCAATTTGACTGTTGTAGGCTGCCGTCTCCCGCTTAAGGGCGAATTTCAAACGTTGTCCATCACAGAGACAAATGATCTGGCTCCAGCAGCGTCTATAGGAGTATCTGTCTGCTCACTTCTAGCTCCAGTGGAGACTGATGGAAAAATGGCCGCTAACAACCTGTGATCCTTGTTCCGGGTGCGCGTGTCACCATCGAGCCTTAATGACATCATAAAGCTGCTTCAAGTGCAAGACTTGCAGGCTTATATACAGTCTATCTATCTATCTATCTATCTATCTATCTATCTATCTATCTATCTAATGTATGTTACTGCATAGATATATATCTAGCTATATAAATAGATAGCTATATATCAATATAGATATTTCTACAAATATCTAGCTTTACGTATAAATTTAAACTTGTATAGTTATGGTTTTGTAGGGCTGAAAACATACATACAAAATTTGTATTATTATCAGCATTATTCTTATAATTGCCATTGATGTTATTCCAGGGGCAGGTAATAAACCGCATGAGGCTTTGACCAATTTTTACCATTTTAGGTAAAAAGCTGCATTGACTGCACTTCTGCATTTTGTGGGATATGGTAGGACTGCAAGCAAATCCTGAGACAAGATATGTCAAAAACACTCCATACAGCATGCGATTTCATTTTCCAAGATAGAAACATTGGTCACGCTGAACATTGTTGAACGTTTTCGCTGCAATGCATCCTGAGACGCTTGGATCCAGGTTCTATCATTCATGCTGCGCCATTTCAACCAACCTGTGTGGCTCATATTCACTTTGGGTTGACGAGTTGCATGGTCATGGTGTAGGCCGAGCCTTTTTTGCCACTTCATCCGCCTCCGATCAAGCATAATGCCTTGCCCATAAGCATTCCCCACCCTGGAATATCTTAACCTACCCATTCCCCTATCTGGAATAACTGTACCTCCCTCAAAAGAAGTGATAAGCAGCGATCAATTTGACTGTTGTAGGCTGCCGTCTCCCGCTTAAGGGCGAATTTCAAACGTTGTCCATCACAGAGACAAATGATCTGGCTCCAGCAGCGTCTATAGGAGTATCTGTCTGCTCACTTCTAGCTCCAGTGGAGACTGATGGAAAAATGGCCGCTAACAACCTGTGATCCTTGTTCCGGGTGCGCGTGTCACCATCGAGCCTTAATGACATCATAAAGCTGCTTCAAGTGCAAGACTTGCAGGCTTATATACAGTCTATCTATCTATCTATCTATCTATCTATCTAATGTATGTTACTGCATAGATATATATCTAGCTATATAAATAGATAGCTATATATCAATATAGATATTTCTACAAATATCTAGCTTTACGTATAAATTTAAACTTCTATAGTTATGGTTTTGTAGGGCTGAAAACATACATACAAAATTTGTATTATTATCAGCATTATTCTTATAATTGCCATTGATGTTATTCCAGGGGCAGGTAATAAACCGCATGAGGCTTTGACCAATTTTTACCATTTTAGGTAAAAAGCTGCATTGACTGCACTTCTGCATTTTGTGGGATATGGTAGGACTGCAAGCAAATCCTGAGACAAGATATATCAAGAACACTCCATACAGCATGCGATTTCATTTTCCAAGATAGAAACATTGGTCACGCTGAACATTGTTGAACGTTTTCGCTGCAATGCATCCTGAGACGCTTGGATCCAGGTTCTATCATTCATGCTGCGCCATTTCAACCAACCTGTGTGGCTCATATTCACTTTGGGTTGACGAGTTGCATGGTCATGGTGTAGGCCGAGCCTTTTTTGCCACTTCATCCGCCTCCGATCAAGCATAATGCCTTGCCCATAAGCATTCCCCACCCTGGAATATCTTAACCTACCCATTCCCCTATCTGGAATAACTGTACCTCCCTCAAAAGAAGTGATAAGCAGCGATCAATTTGACTGTTGTAGGCTGCCGTCTCCCGCTTAAGGGCGAATTTCAAACGTTGTCCATCACAGAGACAAATGATCTGGCTCCAGCAGCGTCTATAGGAGTATCTGTCTGCTCACTTCTAGCTCCAGTGGAGACTGATGGAAAAATGGCCGCTAACAACCTGTGGTCCTTGTTCCGGGTGCGCGTGTCACCATCGAGCCTTAATGACATCATAAAGCTGCTTGAAGTGCAAGACTTGCAGGCTTATATACAGTCTATCTATCTATCTATCTAATGTATGTTACTGCATAGATATATATCTAGCTATATAAATAGATAGCTATATATCAATATAGATATTTCTACAAATATCTAGCTTTACGTATAAATTTAAACTTCTATAGTTATGGTTTTGTAGGGCTGAAAACATACATACAAAATTTGTATTATTATCAGCATTATTCTTATAATTGCCATTGATGTTATTCCAGGGGCAGGTAATAAACCGCATGAGGCTTTGACCAATTTTTACCATTTTAGGTAAAAAGCTGCATTGACTGCACTTCTGCATTTTGTGGGATATGGTAGGACTGCAAGCAAATCCTGAGACAAGATATATCAAAAACACTCCATACAGCATGCGATTTCATTTTCCAAGATAGAAACATTGGTCACGCTGAACATTGTTGAACGTTTTTGCTGCAATGCATCCTGAGACGCTTGGATCCAGGTTCTATCATTCATGCTGCGCCATTTCAACCAACCTGTGTGGCTCATATTCACTTTGGGTTGACGAGTTGCATGGTCATGGTGTAGGCCGAGCCTTTTTTGCCACTTCATCCGCCTCCGATCAAGCATAATGCCTTGCCCATAAGCATTCCCCACCCTGGAATATCTTAACCTACCCATTCCCCTATCTGGAATAACTGTACCTCCCTCAAAAGAAGTGATAAGCCGCAATATATTTGACTGTTGTAGGCTGCCGTCTCCCGCTTAAGGGCGAATTTCAAACGTTGTCCATCACAGAGACAAATGATCTGGCTCCAGCCGCGTCTATAGGAGTATCTGTCTGCTCACTTCTAGCTCCAGTGGAGACTGATGGAAAAATGGCCGCTAACAACCTGTGGTCCTTGTTCCGGGTGCGCGTGTCACCATCGAGCCTTAATGACATCATAAAGCTGCTTCAAGTGCAAGACTTGCAGGCTTATATACAGTCTATCTATCTATCTATCTATCTATCTATCTATCTATCTATCTATCTAATGTATGTTACTGCATAGATATATATCTAGCTATATAAATAGATAGTTATATATCAATATAGATATTTCTACAAATATCTAGCTTTACGTATAAATTTAAACTTGTATAGTTATAGTTTTGTAGGGCTGAAAACATACATACAAAATTTGTATTATTATCAGCATTATTCTTATAATTGCCATTGATGTTATTCCAGGGGCAGGTAATAAACCGCATGAGTCTTTGACCAATTTTTACCATTTTAGGTAAAAAGCTGCATTGACTGCACTTCTGCATTTTGTGGGATATGGTAGGACTGCAAGCAAATCCTGAGACAAGATATGTCAAAAACACTCCATACAGCATGCAATTTCATTTTCCAAGATAGAAACATTGGTCACGCTGAACATTGTTGAACGTTTTCGCTGCAATGCATCCTGAGACGCTTGGATCCAGGTTCTATCATTCATGCTGCGCCATTTCAACCAACCTGTGTGGCTCATATTCACTTTGGGTTGACGAGTTGCATGGTCATGGTGTAGGCCGAGCCTTTTTTGCCACTTCATCCGCCTCCGATCAAGCATAATGCCTTGCCCATAAGCATTCCCCACCCTGGAATATCTTAACCTACCCATTCCCCTATCTGGAATAACTGTACCTCCCTCAAAAGAAGTGATAAGCAGCGATCAATTTGACTGTTGTAGGCTGCCGTCTCCCGCTTAAGGCCGAATTTCAAACGTTGTCCATCACAGAGACAAATGATCTGGCTCCAGCAGCGTCTATAGGAGTATCTGTCTGCTCACTTCTAGCTCCAGTGGAGACTGATGGAAAAATGGCCGCTAACAACCTGTGATCCTTGTTCCGGGTGCGCGTGTCACCATCGAGCCTTAATGACATCATAAAGCTGCTTCAAGTGCAAGACTTGCAGGCTTATATACAGTCTATCTATCTATCTAATGTATGTTACTGCATAGATATATATCTAGCTATATAAATAGATAGCTATATATCAATATAGATATTTCTACAAATATCTAGCTTTACGTATAAATTTAAACTTCTATAGTTATGGTTTTGTAGGGCTGAAAACATACATACAAAATTTGTATTATTATCAGCATTATTCTTATAATTGCCATTGATGTTATTCCAGGGGCAGGTAATAAACCGCATGAGGCTTTGACCAATTTTTACCATTTTAGGTAAAAAGCTGCATTGACTGCACTTCTGCATTTTGTGGGATATGGTAGGACTGCAAGCAAATCCTGAGACAAGATATATCAAGAACACTCCATACAGCATGCGATTTCATTTTCCAAGATAGAAACATTGGTCACGCTGAACATTGTTGAACGTTTTCGCTGCAATGCATCCTGAGACGCTTGGATCCAGGTTCTATCATTCATGCTGCGCCATTTCAACCAACCTGTGTGGCTCATATTCACTTTGGGTTGACGAGTTGCATGGTCATGGTGTAGGCCGAGCCTTTTTTGCCACTTCATCCGCCTCCGATCAAGCATAATGCCTTGCCCATAAGCATTCCCCACCCTGGAATATCTTAACCTACCCATTCCCCTATCTGGAATAACTGTACCTCCCTCAAAAGAAGTGATAAGCAGCGATCAATTTGACTGTTGTAGGCTGCCGTCTCCCGCTTAAGGGCGAATTTCAAACGTTGTCCATCACAGAGACAAATGATCTGGCTCCAGCAGCGTCTATAGGAGTATCTGTCTGCTCACTTCTAGCTCCAGTGGAGACTGATGGAAAAATGGCCGCTAACAACCTGTGATCCTTGTTCCGGGTGCGCGTGTCACCATCGAGCCTTAATGACATCATAAAGCTGCTTCAAGTGCAAGACTTGCAGGCTTATATACAGTCTATCTATCTATCTATCTATCTATCTATCTAATGTATGTTACTGCATAGATATATATCTAGCTATATAAATAGATAGCTATATATCAATATAGATATTTCTACAAATATCTAGCTTTACGTATAAATTTAAACTTGTATAGTTATGGTTTTGTAGGGCTGAAAACATACATACAAAATTTGTATTATTATCAGCATTATTCTTATAATTGCCATTGATGTTATTCCAGGGGCAGGTAATAAACCGCATGAGTCTTTGACCAATTTTTACCATTTTAGGTAAAAAGCTGCATTGACTGCACTTCTGCATTTTGTGGGATATGGTAGGACTGCAAGCAAATCCTGAGACAAGATATGTCAAAAACACTCCATACAGCATGCGATTTCATTTTCCAAGATAGAAACATTGGTCACGCTGAACATTGTTGAACGTTTTCGCTGCAATGCATCCTGAGACGCTTGGATCCAGGTTCTATCATTCATGCTGCGCCATTTCAACCAACCTGTGTGGCTCATATTCACTTTGGGTTGACGAGTTGCATGGTCATGGTGTAGGCCGAGCCTTTTTTGCCACTTCATCCGCCTCCGATCAAGCATAATGCCTTGCCCATAAGCATTCCCCACCCTGGAATATCTTAACCTACCCATTCCCCTATCTGGAATAACTGTACCTCCCTCAAAAGAAGTGATAAGCAGCGATCAATTTGACTGTTGTAGGCTGCCGTCTCCCGCTTAAGGGCGAATTTCAAACGTTGTCCATCACAGAGACAAATGATCTGGCTCCAGCAGCGTCTATAGGAGTATCTGTCTGCTCACTTCTAGCTCCAGTGGAGACTGATGGAAAAATGGCCGCTAACAACCTGTGATCCTTGTTCCGGGTGCGCGTGTCACCATCGAGCCTTAATGACATCATAAAGCTGCTTCAAGTGCAAGACTTGCAGGCTTATATACAGTCTATCTATCTATCTATCTATCTATCTATCTATCTATCTATCTATCTATCTATCTAATGTATGTTACTGCATAGATATATATCTAGCTATATAAATAGATAGCTATATATCAATATAGATATTTCTACAAATATCTAGCTTTACGTATAAATTTAAACTTCTATAGTTATGGTTTTGTAGGGCTGAAAACATACATACAAAATTTGTATTATTATCAGCATTATTCTTATAATTGCCATTGATGTTATTCCAGGGGCAGGTAATAAACCGCATGAGGCTTTGACCAATTTTTACCATTTTAGGTAAAAAGCTGCATTGACTGCACTTCTGCATTTTGTGGGATATGGTAGGACTGCAAGCAAATCCTGAGACAAGATATATCAAGAACACTCCATACAGCATGCGATTTCATTTTCCAAGATAGAAACATTGGTCACGCTGAACATTGTTGAACGTTTTCGCTGCAATGCATCCTGAGACGCTTGGATCCAGGTTCTATCATTCATGCTGCGCCATTTCAACCAACCTGTGTGGCTCATATTCACTTTGGGTTGACGAGTTGCATGGTCATGGTGTAGGCCGAGCCTTTTTTGCCACTTCATCCGCCTCCGATCAAGCATAATGCCTTGCCCATAAGCATTCCCCACCCTGGAATATCTTAACCTACCCATTCCCCTATCTGGAATAACTGTACCTCCCTCAAAAGAAGTGATAAGCAGCGATCAATTTGACTGTTGTAGGCTGCCGTCTCCCGCTTAAGGGCGAATTTCAAACGTTGTCCATCACAGAGACAAATGATCTGGCTCCAGCAGCGTCTATAGGAGTATCTGTCTGCTCACTTCTAGCTCCAGTGGAGACTGATGGAAAAATGGCCGCTAACAACCTGTGGTCCTTGTTCCGGGTGCGCGTGTCACCATCGAGCCTTAATGACATCATAAAGCTGCTTGAAGTGCAAGACTTGCAGGCTTATATACAGTCTATCTATCTATCTAATGTATGTTACTGCATAGATATATATCTAGCTATATAAATAGATAGCTATATATCAATATAGATATTTCTACAAATATCTAGCTTTACGTATAAATTTAAACTTCTATAGTTATGGTTTTGTAGGGCTGAAAACATACATACAAAATTTGTATTATTATCAGCATTATTCTTATAATTGCCATTGATGTTATTCCAGGGGCAGGTAATAAACCGCATGAGGCTTTGACCAATTTTTACCATTTTAGGTAAAAAGCTGCATTGACTGCACTTCTGCATTTTGTGGGATATGGTAGGACTGCAAGCAAATCCTGAGACAAGATATATCAAAAACACTCCATACAGCATGCGATTTCATTTTCCAAGATAGAAACATTGGTCACGCTGAACATTGTTGAACGTTTTTGCTGCAATGCATCCTGAGACGCTTGGATCCAGGTTCTATCATTCATGCTGCGCCATTTCAACCAACCTGTGTGGCTCATATTCACTTTGGGTTGACGAGTTGCATGGTCATGGTGTAGGCCGAGCCTTTTTTGCCACTTCATCCGCCTCCGATCAAGCATAATGCCTTGCCCATAAGCATTCCCCACCCTGGAATATCTTAACCTACCCATTCCCCTATCTGGAATAACTGTACCTCCCTCAAAAGAAGTGATAAGCCGCAATATATTTGACTGTTGTAGGCTGCCGTCTCCCGCTTAAGGGCGAATTTCAAACGTTGTCCATCACAGAGACAAATGATCTGGCTCCAGCCGCGTCTATAGGAGTATCTGTCTGCTCACTTCTAGCTCCAGTGGAGACTGATGGAAAAATGGCCGCTAACAACCTGTGGTCCTTGTTCCGGGTGCGCGTGTCACCATCGAGCCTTAATGACATCATAAAGCTGCTTCAAGTGCAAGACTTGCAGGCTTATATACAGTCTATCTATCTATCTATCTATCTATCTATCTATCTATCTAATGTATGTTACTGCATAGATATATATCTAGCTATATAAATAGATAGTTATATATCAATATAGATATTTCTACAAATATCTAGCTTTACGTATAAATTTAAACTTGTATAGTTATAGTTTTGTAGGGCTGAAAACATACATACAAAATTTGTATTATTATCAGCATTATTCTTATAATTGCCATTGATGTTATTCCAGGGGCAGGTAATAAACCGCATGAGTCTTTGACCAATTTTTACCATTTTAGGTAAAAAGCTGCATTGACTGCACTTCTGCATTTTGTGGGATATGGTAGGACTGCAAGCAAATCCTGAGACAAGATATGTCAAAAACACTCCATACAGCATGCAATTTCATTTTCCAAGATAGAAACATTGGTCACGCTGAACATTGTTGAACGTTTTCGCTGCAATGCATCCTGAGACGCTTGGATCCAGGTTCTATCATTCATGCTGCGCCATTTCAACCAACCTGTGTGGCTCATATTCACTTTGGGTTGACGAGTTGCATGGTCATGGTGTAGGCCGAGCCTTTTTTGCCACTTCATCCGCCTCCGATCAAGCATAATGCCTTGCCCATAAGCATTCCCCACCCTGGAATATCTTAACCTACCCATTCCCCTATCTGGAATAACTGTACCTCCCTCAAAAGAAGTGATAAGCAGCGATCATTTTGACTGTTGTAGGCTGCCGTCTCCCGCTTAAGGGCGAATTTCAAACGTTGTCCATCACAGAGACAAATGATCTGGCTCCAGCAGCGTCTATAGGAGTATCTGTCTGCTCACTTCTAGCTCCAGTGGAGACTGATGGAAAAATGGCCGCTAACAACCTGTGATCCTTGTTCCGGGTGCGCGTGTCACCATCGAGCCTTAATGACATCATAAAGCTGCTTCAAGTGCAAGACTTGCAGGCTTATATACAGTCTATCTATCTATCTAATGTATGTTACTGCATAGATATATATCTAGCTATATAAATAGATAGCTATATATCAATATAGATATTTCTACAAATATCTAGCTTTACGTATAAATTTAAACTTCTATAGTTATGGTTTTGTAGGGCTGAAAACATACATACAAAATTTGTATTATTATCAGCATTATTCTTATAATTGCCATTGATGTTATTCCAGGGGCAGGTAATAAACCGCATGAGGCTTTGACCAATTTTTACCATTTTAGGTAAAAAGCTGCATTGACTGCACTTCTGCATTTTGTGGGATATGGTAGGACTGCAAGCAAATCCTGAGACAAGATATATCAAGAACACTCCATACAGCATGCGATTTCATTTTCCAAGATAGAAACATTGGTCACGCTGAACATTGTTGAACGTTTTCGCTGCAATGCATCCTGAGACGCTTGGATCCAGGTTCTATCATTCATGCTGCGCCATTTCAACCAACCTGTGTGGCTCATATTCACTTTGGGTTGACGAGTTGCATGGTCATGGTGTAGGCCGAGCCTTTTTTGCCACTTCATCCGCCTCCGATCAAGCATAATGCCTTGCCCATAAGCATTCCCCACCCTGGAATATCTTAACCTACCCATTCCCCTATCTGGAATAACTGTACCTCCCTCAAAAGAAGTGATAAGCAGCGATCAATTTGACTGTTGTAGGCTGCCGTCTCCCGCTTAAGGGCGAATTTCAAACGTTGTCCATCACAGAGACAAATGATCTGGCTCCAGCAGCGTCTATAGGAGTATCTGTCTGCTCACTTCTAGCTCCAGTGGAGACTGATGGAAAAATGGCCGCTAACAACCTGTGATCCTTGTTCCGGGTGCGCGTGTCACCATCGAGCCTTAATGACATCATAAAGCTGCTTCAAGTGCAAGACTTGCAGGCTTATATACAGTCTATCTATCTATCTATCTATCTATCTATCTATCTATCTATCTAATGTATGTTACTGCATAGATATATATCTAGCTATATAAATAGATAGCTATATATCAATATAGATATTTCTACAAATATCTAGCTTTACGTATAAATTTAAACTTGTATAGTTATGGTTTTGTAGGGCTGAAAACATACATACAAAATTTGTATTATTATCAGCATTATTCTTATAATTGCCATTGATGTTATTCCAGGGGCAGGTAATAAACCGCATGAGTCTTTGACCAATTTTTACCATTTTAGGTAAAAAGCTGCATTGACTGCACTTCTGCATTTTGTGGGATATGGTAGGACTGCAAGCAAATCCTGAGACAAGATATGTCAAAAACACTCCATACAGCATGCGATTTCATTTTCCAAGATAGAAACATTGGTCACGCTGAACATTGTTGAACGTTTTCGCTGCAATGCATCCTGAGACGCTTGGATCCAGGTTCTATCATTCATGCTGCGCCATTTCAACCAACCTGTGTGGCTCATATTCACTTTGGGTTGACGAGTTGCATGGTCATGGTGTAGGCCGAGCCTTTTTTGCCACTTCATCCGCCTCCGATCAAGCATAATGCCTTGCCCATAAGCATTCCCCACCCTGGAATATCTTAACCTACCCATTCCCCTATCTGGAATAACTGTACCTCCCTCAAAAGAAGTGATAAGCAGCGATCAATTTGACTGTTGTAGGCTGCCGTCTCCCGCTTAAGGGCGAATTTCAAACGTTGTCCATCACAGAGACAAATGATCTGGCTCCAGCAGCGTCTATAGGAGTATCTGTCTGCTCACTTCTAGCTCCAGTGGAGACTGATGGAAAAATGGCCGCTAACAACCTGTGATCCTTGTTCCGGGTGCGCGTGTCACCATCGAGCCTTAATGACATCATAAAGCTGCTTCAAGTGCAAGACTTGCAGGCTTATATACAGTCTATCTATCTATCTATCTATCTATCTATCTAATGTATGTTACTGCATAGATATATATCTAGCTATATAAATAGATAGCTATATATCAATATAGATATTTCTACAAATATCTAGCTTTACGTATAAATTTAAACTTCTATAGTTATGGTTTTGTAGGGCTGAAAACATACATACAAAATTTGTATTATTATCAGCATTATTCTTATAATTGCCATTGATGTTATTCCAGGGGCAGGTAATAAACCGCATGAGGCTTTGACCAATTTTTACCATTTTAGGTAAAAAGCTGCATTGACTGCACTTCTGCATTTTGTGGGATATGGTAGGACTGCAAGCAAATCCTGAGACAAGATATATCAAGAACACTCCATACAGCATGCGATTTCATTTTCCAAGATAGAAACATTGGTCACGCTGAACATTGTTGAACGTTTTCGCTGCAATGCATCCTGAGACGCTTGGATCCAGGTTCTATCATTCATGCTGCGCCATTTCAACCAACCTGTGTGGCTCATATTCACTTTGGGTTGACGAGTTGCATGGTCATGGTGTAGGCCGAGCCTTTTTTGCCACTTCATCCGCCTCCGATCAAGCATAATGCCTTGCCCATAAGCATTCCCCACCCTGGAATATCTTAACCTACCCATTCCCCTATCTGGAATAACTGTACCTCCCTCAAAAGAAGTGATAAGCAGCGATCAATTTGACTGTTGTAGGCTGCCGTCTCCCGCTTAAGGGCGAATTTCAAACGTTGTCCATCACAGAGACAAATGATCTGGCTCCAGCAGCGTCTATAGGAGTATCTGTCTGCTCACTTCTAGCTCCAGTGGAGACTGATGGAAAAATGGCCGCTAACAACCTGTGGTCCTTGTTCCGGGTGCGCGTGTCACCATCGAGCCTTAATGACATCATAAAGCTGCTTGAAGTGCAAGACTTGCAGGCTTATATACAGTCTATCTATCTATCTATCTAATGTATGTTACTGCATAGATATATATCTAGCTATATAAATAGATAGCTATATATCAATATAGATATTTCTACAAATATCTAGCTTTACGTATAAATTTAAACTTCTATAGTTATGGTTTTGTAGGGCTGAAAACATACATACAAAATTTGTATTATTATCAGCATTATTCTTATAATTGCCATTGATGTTATTCCAGGGGCAGGTAATAAACCGCATGAGGCTTTGACCAATTTTTACCATTTTAGGTAAAAAGCTGCATTGACTGCACTTCTGCATTTTGTGGGATATGGTAGGACTGCAAGCAAATCCTGAGACAAGATATATCAAAAACACTCCATACAGCATGCGATTTCATTTTCCAAGATAGAAACATTGGTCACGCTGAACATTGTTGAACGTTTTTGCTGCAATGCATCCTGAGACGCTTGGATCCAGGTTCTATCATTCATGCTGCGCCATTTCAACCAACCTGTGTGGCTCATATTCACTTTGGGTTGACGAGTTGCATGGTCATGGTGTAGGCCGAGCCTTTTTTGCCACTTCATCCGCCTCCGATCAAGCATAATGCCTTGCCCATAAGCATTCCCCACCCTGGAATATCTTAACCTACCCATTCCCCTATCTGGAATAACTGTACCTCCCTCAAAAGAAGTGATAAGCCGCAATATATTTGACTGTTGTAGGCTGCCGTCTCCCGCTTAAGGGCGAATTTCAAACGTTGTCCATCACAGAGACAAATGATCTGGCTCCAGCAGCGTCTATAGGAGTATCTGTCTGCTCACTTCTAGCTCCAGTGGAGACTGATGGAAAAATGGCCGCTAACAACCTGTGATCCTTGTTCCGGGTGCGCGTGTCACCATCGAGCCTTAATGACATCATAAAGCTGCTTCAAGTGCAAGACTTGCAGGCTTATATACAGTCTATCTATCTATCTATCTATCTATCTATCTAATGTATGTTACTGCATAGATATATATCTAGCTATATAAATAGATAGCTATATATCAATATAGATATTTCTACAAATATCTAGCTTTACGTATAAATTTAAACTTGTATAGTTATGGTTTTGTAGGGCTGAAAACATACATACAAAATTTGTATTATTATCAGCATTATTCTTATAATTGCCATTGATGTTATTCCAGGGGCAGGTAATAAACCGCATGAGTCTTTGACCAATTTTTACCATTTTAGGTAAAAAGCTGCATTGACTGCACTTCTGCATTTTGTGGGATATGGTAGGACTGCAAGCAAATCCTGAGACAAGATATGTCAAAAACACTCCATACAGCATGCGATTTCATTTTCCAAGATAGAAACATTGGTCACGCTGAACATTGTTGAACGTTTTCGCTGCAATGCATCCTGAGACGCTTGGATCCAGGTTCTATCATTCATGCTGCGCCATTTCAACCAACCTGTGTGGCTCATATTCACTTTGGGTTGACGAGTTGCATGGTCATGGTGTAGGCCGAGCCTTTTTTGCCACTTCATCCGCCTCCGATCAAGCATAATGCCTTGCCCATAAGCATTCCCCACCCTGGAATATCTTAACCTACCCATTCCCCTATCTGGAATAACTGTACCTCCCTCAAAAGAAGTGATAAGCAGCGATCAATTTGACTGTTGTAGGCTGCCGTCTCCCGCTTAAGGGCGAATTTCAAACGTTGTCCATCACAGAGACAAATGATCTGGCTCCAGCAGCGTCTATAGGAGTATCTGTCTGCTCACTTCTAGCTCCAGTGGAGACTGATGGAAAAATGGCCGCTAACAACCTGTGATCCTTGTTCCGGGTGCGCGTGTCACCATCGAGCCTTAATGACATCATAAAGCTGCTTCAAGTGCAAGACTTGCAGGCTTATATACAGTCTATCTATCTATCTATCTATCTATCTATCTATCTATCTATCTATCTATCTATCTATCTATCTAATGTATGTTACTGCATAGATATATATCTAGCTATATAAATAGATAGCTATATATCAATATAGATATTTCTACAAATATCTAGCTTTACGTATAAATTTAAACTTCTATAGTTATGGTTTTGTAGGGCTGAAAACATACATACAAAATTTGTATTATTATCAGCATTATTCTTATAATTGCCATTGATGTTATTCCAGGGGCAGGTAATAAACCGCATGAGGCTTTGACCAATTTTTACCATTTTAGGTAAAAAGCTGCATTGACTGCACTTCTGCATTTTGTGGGATATGGTAGGACTGCAAGCAAATCCTGAGACAAGATATATCAAGAACACTCCATACAGCATGCGATTTCATTTTCCAAGATAGAAACATTGGTCACGCTGAACATTGTTGAACGTTTTCGCTGCAATGCATCCTGAGACGCTTGGATCCAGGTTCTATCATTCATGCTGCGCCATTTCAACCAACCTGTGTGGCTCATATTCACTTTGGGTTGACGAGTTGCATGGTCATGGTGTAGGCCGAGCCTTTTTTGCCACTTCATCCGCCTCCGATCAAGCATAATGCCTTGCCCATAAGCATTCCCCACCCTGGAATATCTTAACCTACCCATTCCCCTATCTGGAATAACTGTACCTCCCTCAAAAGAAGTGATAAGCAGCGATCAATTTGACTGTTGTAGGCTGCCGTCTCCCGCTTAAGGGCGAATTTCAAACGTTGTCCATCACAGAGACAAATGATCTGGCTCCAGCAGCGTCTATAGGAGTATCTGTCTGCTCACTTCTAGCTCCAGTGGAGACTGATGGAAAAATGGCCGCTAACAACCTGTGGTCCTTGTTCCGGGTGCGCGTGTCACCATCGAGCCTTAATGACATCATAAAGCTGCTTGAAGTGCAAGACTTGCAGGCTTATATACAGTCTATCTATCTATCTAATGTATGTTACTGCATAGATATATATCTAGCTATATAAATAGATAGCTATATATCAATATAGATATTTCTACAAATATCTAGCTTTACGTATAAATTTAAACTTCTATAGTTATGGTTTTGTAGGGCTGAAAACATACATACAAAATTTGTATTATTATCAGCATTATTCTTATAATTGCCATTGATGTTATTCCAGGGGCAGGTAATAAACCGCATGAGGCTTTGACCAATTTTTACCATTTTAGGTAAAAAGCTGCATTGACTGCACTTCTGCATTTTGTGGGATATGGTAGGACTGCAAGCAAATCCTGAGACAAGATATATCAAAAACACTCCATACAGCATGCGATTTCATTTTCCAAGATAGAAACATTGGTCACGCTGAACATTGTTGAACGTTTTTGCTGCAATGCATCCTGAGACGCTTGGATCCAGGTTCTATCATTCATGCTGCGCCATTTCAACCAACCTGTGTGGCTCATATTCACTTTGGGTTGACGAGTTGCATGGTCATGGTGTAGGCCGAGCCTTTTTTGCCACTTCATCCGCCTCCGATCAAGCATAATGCCTTGCCCATAAGCATTCCCCACCCTGGAATATCTTAACCTACCCATTCCCCTATCTGGAATAACTGTACCTCCCTCAAAAGAAGTGATAAGCCGCAATATATTTGACTGTTGTAGGCTGCCGTCTCCCGCTTAAGGGCGAATTTCAAACGTTGTCCATCACAGAGACAAATGATCTGGCTCCAGCCGCGTCTATAGGAGTATCTGTCTGCTCACTTCTAGCTCCAGTGGAGACTGATGGAAAAATGGCCGCTAACAACCTGTGGTCCTTGTTCCGGGTGCGCGTGTCACCATCGAGCCTTAATGACATCATAAAGCTGCTTCAAGTGCAAGACTTGCAGGCTTATATACAGTCTATCTATCTA
The DNA here is from genome assembly GCF_035609145.1 of Eleutherodactylus coqui. Lineage (NCBI taxonomy): Eukaryota > Metazoa > Chordata > Amphibia > Anura > Eleutherodactylidae > Eleutherodactylus > Eleutherodactylus coqui. The sequence continues at coordinate 200,908 of NW_027102591.1, read as the reverse complement.
TCTATCTATCTATCTATCTATCTATCTATCTATCTATCTATCTAATGTATGTTACTGCATAGATATATATCTAGCTATATAAATAGATAGTTATATATCAATATAGATATTTCTACAAATATCTAGCTTTACGTATAAATTTAAACTTGTATAGTTATAGTTTTGTAGGGCTGAAAACATACATACAAAATTTGTATTATTATCAGCATTATTCTTATAATTGCCATTGATGTTATTCCAGGGGCAGGTAATAAACCGCATGAGTCTTTGACCAATTTTTACCATTTTAGGTAAAAAGCTGCATTGACTGCACTTCTGCATTTTGTGGGATATGGTAGGACTGCAAGCAAATCCTGAGACAAGATATGTCAAAAACACTCCATACAGCATGCAATTTCATTTTCCAAGATAGAAACATTGGTCACGCTGAACATTGTTGAACGTTTTCGCTGCAATGCATCCTGAGACGCTTGGATCCAGGTTCTATCATTCATGCTGCGCCATTTCAACCAACCTGTGTGGCTCATATTCACTTTGGGTTGACGAGTTGCATGGTCATGGTGTAGGCCGAGCCTTTTTTGCCACTTCATCCGCCTCCGATCAAGCATAATGCCTTGCCCATAAGCATTCCCCACCCTGGAATATCTTAACCTACCCATTCCCCTATCTGGAATAACTGTACCTCCCTCAAAAGAAGTGATAAGCAGCGATCAATTTGACTGTTGTAGGCTGCCGTCTCCCGCTTAAGGGCGAATTTCAAACGTTGTCCATCACAGAGACAAATGATCTGGCTCCAGCAGCGTCTATAGGAGTATCTGTCTGCTCACTTCTAGCTCCAGTGGAGACTGATGGAAAAATGGCCGCTAACAACCTGTGATCCTTGTTCCGGGTGCGCGTGTCACCATCGAGCCTTAATGACATCATAAAGCTGCTTCAAGTGCAAGACTTGCAGGCTTATATACAGTCTATCTATCTATCTATCTATCTATCTATCTATCTATCTATCTAATGTATGTTACTGCATAGATATATATCTAGCTATATAAATAGATAGCTATATATCAATATAGATATTTCTACAAATATCTAGCTTTACGTATAAATTTAAACTTGTATAGTTATGGTTTTGTAGGGCTGAAAACATACATACAAAATTTGTATTATTATCAGCATTATTCTTATAATTGCCATTGATGTTATTCCAGGGGCAGGTAATAAACCGCATGAGTCTTTGACCAATTTTTACCATTTTAGGTAAAAAGCTGCATTGACTGCACTTCTGCATTTTGTGGGATATGGTAGGACTGCAAGCAAATCCTGAGACAAGATATGTCAAAAACACTCCATACAGCATGCGATTTCATTTTCCAAGATAGAAACATTGGTCACGCTGAACATTGTTGAACGTTTTCGCTGCAATGCATCCTGAGACGCTTGGATCCAGGTTCTATCATTCATGCTGCGCCATTTCAACCAACCTGTGTGGCTCATATTCACTTTGGGTTGACGAGTTGCATGGTCATGGTGTAGGCCGAGCCTTTTTTGCCACTTCATCCGCCTCCGATCAAGCATAATGCCTTGCCCATAAGCATTCCCCACCCTGGAATATCTTAACCTACCCATTCCCCTATCTGGAATAACTGTACCTCCCTCAAAAGAAGTGATAAGCAGCGATCAATTTGACTGTTGTAGGCTGCCGTCTCCCGCTTAAGGGCGAATTTCAAACGTTGTCCATCACAGAGACAAATGATCTGGCTCCAGCAGCGTCTATAGGAGTATCTGTCTGCTCACTTCTAGCTCCAGTGGAGACTGATGGAAAAATGGCCGCTAACAACCTGTGATCCTTGTTCCGGGTGCGCGTGTCACCATCGAGCCTTAATGACATCATAAAGCTGCTTCAAGTGCAAGACTTGCAGGCTTATATACAGTCTATCTATCTATCTATCTATCTATCTATCTATCTATCTATCTATCTATCTATCTAATGTATGTTACTGCATAGATATATATCTAGCTATATAAATAGATAGCTATATATCAATATAGATATTTCTACAAATATCTAGCTTTACGTATAAATTTAAACTTCTATAGTTATGGTTTTGTAGGGCTGAAAACATACATACAAAATTTGTATTATTATCAGCATTATTCTTATAATTGCCATTGATGTTATTCCAGGGGCAGGTAATAAACCGCATGAGGCTTTGACCAATTTTTACCATTTTAGGTAAAAAGCTGCATTGACTGCACTTCTGCATTTTGTGGGATATGGTAGGACTGCAAGCAAATCCTGAGACAAGATATATCAAGAACACTCCATACAGCATGCGATTTCATTTTCCAAGATAGAAACATTGGTCACGCTGAACATTGTTGAACGTTTTCGCTGCAATGCATCCTGAGACGCTTGGATCCAGGTTCTATCATTCATGCTGCGCCATTTCAACCAACCTGTGTGGCTCATATTCACTTTGGGTTGACGAGTTGCATGGTCATGGTGTAGGCCGAGCCTTTTTTGCCACTTCATCCGCCTCCGATCAAGCATAATGCCTTGCCCATAAGCATTCCCCACCCTGGAATATCTTAACCTACCCATTCCCCTATCTGGAATAACTGTACCTCCCTCAAAAGAAGTGATAAGCAGCGATCAATTTGACTGTTGTAGGCTGCCGTCTCCCGCTTAAGGGCGAATTTCAAACGTTGTCCATCACAGAGACAAATGATCTGGCTCCAGCAGCGTCTATAGGAGTATCTGTCTGCTCACTTCTAGCTCCAGTGGAGACTGATGGAAAAATGGCCGCTAACAACCTGTGGTCCTTGTTCCGGGTGCGCGTGTCACCATCGAGCCTTAATGACATCATAAAGCTGCTTGAAGTGCAAGACTTGCAGGCTTATATACAGTCTATCTATCTATCTAATGTATGTTACTGCATAGATATATATCTAGCTATATAAATAGATAGCTATATATCAATATAGATATTTCTACAAATATCTAGCTTTACGTATAAATTTAAACTTCTATAGTTATGGTTTTGTAGGGCTGAAAACATACATACAAAATTTGTATTATTATCAGCATTATTCTTATAATTGCCATTGATGTTATTCCAGGGGCAGGTAATAAACCGCATGAGGCTTTGACCAATTTTTACCATTTTAGGTAAAAAGCTGCATTGACTGCACTTCTGCATTTTGTGGGATATGGTAGGACTGCAAGCAAATCCTGAGACAAGATATATCAAAAACACTCCATACAGCATGCGATTTCATTTTCCAAGATAGAAACATTGGTCACGCTGAACATTGTTGAACGTTTTTGCTGCAATGCATCCTGAGACGCTTGGATCCAGGTTCTATCATTCATGCTGCGCCATTTCAACCAACCTGTGTGGCTCATATTCACTTTGGGTTGACGAGTTGCATGGTCATGGTGTAGGCCGAGCCTTTTTTGCCACTTCATCCGCCTCCGATCAAGCATAATGCCTTGCCCATAAGCATTCCCCACCCTGGAATATCTTAACCTACCCATTCCCCTATCTGGAATAACTGTACCTCCCTCAAAAGAAGTGATAAGCCGCAATATATTTGACTGTTGTAGGCTGCCGTCTCCCGCTTAAGGGCGAATTTCAAACGTTGTCCATCACAGAGACAAATGATCTGGCTCCAGCCGCGTCTATAGGAGTATCTGTCTGCTCACTTCTAGCTCCAGTGGAGACTGATGGAAAAATGGCCGCTAACAACCTGTGGTCCTTGTTCCGGGTGCGCGTGTCACCATCGAGCCTTAATGACATCATAAAGCTGCTTCAAGTGCAAGACTTGCAGGCTTATATACAGTCTATCTATCTATCTATCTATCTATCTATCTATCTATCTATCTATCTATCTATCTAATGTATGTTACTGCATAGATATATATCTAGCTATATAAATAGATAGTTATATATCAATATAGATATTTCTACAAATATCTAGCTTTACGTATAAATTTAAACTTGTATAGTTATAGTTTTGTAGGGCTGAAAACATACATACAAAATTTGTATTATTATCAGCATTATTCTTATAATTGCCATTGATGTTATTCCAGGGGCAGGTAATAAACCGCATGAGTCTTTGACCAATTTTTACCATTTTAGGTAAAAAGCTGCATTGACTGCACTTCTGCATTTTGTGGGATATGGTAGGACTGCAAGCAAATCCTGAGACAAGATATGTCAAAAACACTCCATACAGCATGCAATTTCATTTTCCAAGATAGAAACATTGGTCACGCTGAACATTGTTGAACGTTTTCGCTGCAATGCATCCTGAGACGCTTGGATCCAGGTTCTATCATTCATGCTGCGCCATTTCAACCAACCTGTGTGGCTCATATTCACTTTGGGTTGACGAGTTGCATGGTCATGGTGTAGGCCGAGCCTTTTTTGCCACTTCATCCGCCTCCGATCAAGCATAATGCCTTGCCCATAAGCATTCCCCACCCTGGAATATCTTAACCTACCCATTCCCCTATCTGGAATAACTGTACCTCCCTCAAAAGAAGTGATAAGCAGCGATCAATTTGACTGTTGTAGGCTGCCGTCTCCCGCTTAAGGGCGAATTTCAAACGTTGTCCATCACAGAGACAAATGATCTGGCTCCAGCAGCGTCTATAGGAGTATCTGTCTGCTCACTTCTAGCTCCAGTGGAGACTGATGGAAAAATGGCCGCTAACAACCTGTGATCCTTGTTCCGGGTGCGCGTGTCACCATCGAGCCTTAATGACATCATAAAGCTGCTTCAAGTGCAAGACTTGCAGGCTTATATACAGTCTATCTATCTATCTATCTATCTATCTATCTAATGTATGTTACTGCATAGATATATATCTAGCTATATAAATAGATAGTTATATATCAATATAGATATTTCTACAAATATCTAGCTTTACGTATAAATTTAAACTTGTATAGTTATGGTTTTGTAGGGCTGAAAACATACATACAAAATTTGTATTATTATCAGCATTATTCTTATAATTGCCATTGATGTTATTCCAGGGGCAGGTAATAAACCGCATGAGTCTTTGACCAATTTTTACCATTTTAGGTAAAAAGCTGCATTGACTGCACTTCTGCATTTTGTGGGATATGGTAGGACTGCAAGCAAATCCTGAGACAAGATATGTCAAAAACACTCCATACAGCATGCGATTTCATTTTCCAAGATAGAAACATTGGTCACGCTGAACATTGTTGAACGTTTTCGCTGCAATGCATCCTGAGACGCTTGGATCCAGGTTCTATCATTCATGCTGCGCCATTTCAACCAACCTGTGTGGCTCATATTCACTTTGGGTTGACGAGTTGCATGGTCATGGTGTAGGCCGAGCCTTTTTTGCCACTTCATCCGCCTCCGATCAAGCATAATGCCTTGCCCATAAGCATTCCCCACCCTGGAATATCTTAACCTACCCATTCCCCTATCTGGAATAACTGTACCTCCCTCAAAAGAAGTGATAAGCAGCGATCAATTTGACTGTTGTAGGCTGCCGTCTCCCGCTTAAGGGCGAATTTCAAACGTTGTCCATCACAGAGACAAATGATCTGGCTCCAGCAGCGTCTATAGGAGTATCTGTCTGCTCACTTCTAGCTCCAGTGGAGACTGATGGAAAAATGGCCGCTAACAACCTGTGATCCTTGTTCCGGGTGCGCGTGTCACCATCGAGCCTTAATGACATCATAAAGCTGCTTCAAGTGCAAGACTTGCAGGCTTATATACAGTCTATCTATCTATCTAATGTATGTTACTGCATAGATATATATCTAGCTATATAAATAGATAGCTATATATCAATATAGATATTTCTACAAATATCTAGCTTTACGTATAAATTTAAACTTCTATAGTTATGGTTTTGTAGGGCTGAAAACATACATACAAAATTTGTATTATTATCAGCATTATTCTTATAATTGCCATTGATGTTATTCCAGGGGCAGGTAATAAACCGCATGAGGCTTTGACCAATTTTTACCATTTTAGGTAAAAAGCTGCATTGACTGCACTTCTGCATTTTGTGGGATATGGTAGGACTGCAAGCAAATCCTGAGACAAGATATATCAAGAACACTCCATACAGCATGCGATTTCATTTTCCAAGATAGAAACATTGGTCACGCTGAACATTGTTGAACGTTTTCGCTGCAATGCATCCTGAGACGCTTGGATCCAGGTTCTATCATTCATGCTGCGCCATTTCAACCAACCTGTGTGGCTCATATTCACTTTGGGTTGACGAGTTGCATGGTCATGGTGTAGGCCGAGCCTTTTTTGCCACTTCATCCGCCTCCGATCAAGCATAATGCCTTGCCCATAAGCATTCCCCACCCTGGAATATCTTAACCTACCCATTCCCCTATCTGGAATAACTGTACCTCCCTCAAAAGAAGTGATAAGCAGCGATCAATTTGACTGTTGTAGGCTGCCGTCTCCCGCTTAAGGGCGAATTTCAAACGTTGTCCATCACAGAGACAAATGATCTGGCTCCAGCAGCGTCTATAGGAGTATCTGTCTGCTCACTTCTAGCTCCAGTGGAGACTGATGGAAAAATGGCCGCTAACAACCTGTGATCCTTGTTCCGGGTGCGCGTGTCACCATCGAGCCTTAATGACATCATAAAGCTGCTTCAAGTGCAAGACTTGCAGGCTTATATACAGTCTATCTATCTATCTATCTATCTAATGTATGTTACTGCATAGATATATATCTAGCTATATAAATAGATAGCTATATATCAATATAGATATTTCTACAAATATCTAGCTTTACGTATAAATTTAAACTTGTATAGTTATGGTTTTGTAGGGCTGAAAACATACATACAAAATTTGTATTATTATCAGCATTATTCTTATAATTGCCATTGATGTTATTCCAGGGGCAGGTAATAAACCGCATGAGTCTTTGACCAATTTTTACCATTTTAGGTAAAAAGCTGCATTGACTGCACTTCTGCATTTTGTGGGATATGGTAGGACTGCAAGCAAATCCTGAGACAAGATATGTCAAAAACACTCCATACAGCATGCGATTTCATTTTCCAAGATAGAAACATTGGTCACGCTGAACATTGTTGAACGTTTTCGCTGCAATGCATCCTGAGACGCTTGGATCCAGGTTCTATCATTCATGCTGCGCCATTTCAACCAACCTGTGTGGCTCATATTCACTTTGGGTTGACGAGTTGCATGGTCATGGTGTAGGCCGAGCCTTTTTTGCCACTTCATCCGCCTCCGATCAAGCATAATGCCTTGCCCATAAGCATTCCCCACCCTGGAATATCTTAACCTACCCATTCCCCTATCTGGAATAACTGTACCTCCCTCAAAAGAAGTGATAAGCAGCGATCAATTTGACTGTTGTAGGCTGCCGTCTCCCGCTTAAGGGCGAATTTCAAACGTTGTCCATCACAGAGACAAATGATCTGGCTCCAGCAGCGTCTATAGGAGTATCTGTCTGCTCACTTCTAGCTCCAGTGGAGACTGATGGAAAAATGGCCGCTAACAACCTGTGGTCCTTGTTCCGGGTGCGCGTGTCACCATCGAGCCTTAATGACATCATAAAGCTGCTTCAAGTGCAAGACTTGCAGGCTTATATACAGTCTATCTATCTATCTAATGTATGTTACTGCATAGATATATATCTAGCTATATAAATAGATAGCTATATATCAATATAGATATTTCTACAAATATCTAGCTTTACGTATAAATTTAAACTTCTATAGTTATGGTTTTGTAGGGCTGAAAACATACATACAAAATTTGTATTATTATCAGCATTATTCTTATAATTGCCATTGATGTTATTCCAGGGGCAGGTAATAAACCGCATGAGGCTTTGACCAATTTTTACCATTTTAGGTAAAAAGCTGCATTGACTGCACTTCTGCATTTTGTGGGATATGGTAGGACTGCAAGCAAATCCTGAGACAAGATATATCAAGAACACTCCATACAGCATGCGATTTCATTTTCCAAGATAGAAACATTGGTCACGCTGAACATTGTTGAACGTTTTCGCTGCAATGCATCCTGAGACGCTTGGATCCAGGTTCTATCATTCATGCTGCGCCATTTCAACCAACCTGTGTGGCTCATATTCACTTTGGGTTGACGAGTTGCATGGTCATGGTGTAGGCCGAGCCTTTTTTGCCACTTCATCCGCCTCCGATCAAGCATAATGCCTTGCCCATAAGCATTCCCCACCCTGGAATATCTTAACCTACCCATTCCCCTATCTGGAATAACTGTACCTCCCTCAAAAGAAGTGATAAGCAGCGATCAATTTGACTGTTGTAGGCTGCCGTCTCCCGCTTAAGGGCGAATTTCAAACGTTGTCCATCACAGAGACAAATGATCTGGCTCCAGCAGCGTCTATAGGAGTATCTGTCTGCTCACTTCTAGCTCCAGTGGAGACTGATGGAAAAATGGCCGCTAACAACCTGTGATCCTTGTTCCGGGTGCGCGTGTCACCATCGAGCCTTAATGACATCATAAAGCTGCTTCAAGTGCAAGACTTGCAGGCTTATATACAGTCTATCTATCTATCTATCTATCTAATGTATGTTACTGCATAGATATATATCTAGCTATATAAATAGATAGCTATATATCAATATAGATATTTCTACAAATATCTAGCTTTACGTATAAATTTAAACTTGTATAGTTATGGTTTTGTAGGGCTGAAAACATACATACAAAATTTGTATTATTATCAGCATTATTCTTATAATTGCCATTGATGTTATTCCAGGGGCAGGTAATAAACCGCATGAGTCTTTGACCAATTTTTACCATTTTAGGTAAAAAGCTGCATTGACTGCACTTCTGCATTTTGTGGGATATGGTAGGACTGCAAGCAAATCCTGAGACAAGATATGTCAAAAACACTCCATACAGCATGCGATTTCATTTTCCAAGATAGAAACATTGGTCACGCTGAACATTGTTGAACGTTTTCGCTGCAATGCATCCTGAGACGCTTGGATCCAGGTTCTATCATTCATGCTGCGCCATTTCAACCAACCTGTGTGGCTCATATTCACTTTGGGTTGACGAGTTGCATGGTCATGGTGTAGGCCGAGCCTTTTTTGCCACTTCATCCGCCTCCGATCAAGCATAATGCCTTGCCCATAAGCATTCCCCACCCTGGAATATCTTAACCTACCCATTCCCCTATCTGGAATAACTGTACCTCCCTCAAAAGAAGTGATAAGCAGCGATCAATTTGACTGTTGTAGGCTGCCGTCTCCCGCTTAAGGGCGAATTTCAAACGTTGTCCATCACAGAGACAAATGATCTGGCTCCAGCAGCGTCTATAGGAGTATCTGTCTGCTCACTTCTAGCTCCAGTGGAGACTGATGGAAAAATGGCCGCTAACAACCTGTGGTCCTTGTTCCGGGTGCGCGTGTCACCATCGAGCCTTAATGACATCATAAAGCTGCTTGAAGTGCAAGACTTGCAGGCTTATATACAGTCTATCTATCTATCTAATGTATGTTACTGCATAGATATATATCTAGCTATATAAATAGATAGCTATATATCAATATAGATATTTCTACAAATATCTAGCTTTACGTATAAATTTAAACTTCTATAGTTATGGTTTTGTAGGGCTGAAAACATACATACAAAATTTGTATTATTATCAGCATTATTCTTATAATTGCCATTGATGTTATTCCAGGGGCAGGTAATAAACCGCATGAGGCTTTGACCAATTTTTACCATTTTAGGTAAAAAGCTGCATTGACTGCACTTCTGCATTTTGTGGGATATGGTAGGACTGCAAGCAAATCCTGAGACAAGATATATCAAAAACACTCCATACAGCATGCGATTTCATTTTCCAAGATAGAAACATTGGTCACGCTGAACATTGTTGAACGTTTTTGCTGCAATGCATCCTGAGACGCTTGGATCCAGGTTCTATCATTCATGCTGCGCCATTTCAACCAACCTGTGTGGCTCATATTCACTTTGGGTTGACGAGTTGCATGGTCATGGTGTAGGCCGAGCCTTTTTTGCCACTTCATCCGCCTCCGATCAAGCATAATGCCTTGCCCATAAGCATTCCCCACCCTGGAATATCTTAACCTACCCATTCCCCTATCTGGAATAACTGTACCTCCCTCAAAAGAAGTGATAAGCCGCAATATATTTGACTGTTGTAGGCTGCCGTCTCCCGCTTAAGGGCGAATTTCAAACGTTGTCCATCACAGAGACAAATGATCTGGCTCCAGCCGCGTCTATAGGAGTATCTGTCTGCTCACTTCTAGCTCCAGTGGAGACTGATGGAAAAATGGCCGCTAACAACCTGTGGTCCTTGTTCCGGGTGCGCGTGTCACCATCGAGCCTTAATGACATCATAAAGCTGCTTCAAGTGCAAGACTTGCAGGCTTATATACAGTCTATCTATCTATCTATCTATCTATCTATCTAATGTATGTTACTGCATAGATATATATCTAGCTATATAAATAGATAGTTATATATCAATATAGATATTTCTACAAATATCTAGCTTTACGTATAAATTTAAACTTGTATAGTTATAGTTTTGTAGGGCTGAAAACATACATACAAAATTTGTATTATTATCAGCATTATTCTTATAATTGCCATTGATGTTATTCCAGGGGCAGGTAATAAACCGCATGAGTCTTTGACCAATTTTTACCATTTTAGGTAAAAAGCTGCATTGACTGCACTTCTGCATTTTGTGGGATATGGTAGGACTGCAAGCAAATCCTGAGACAAGATATGTCAAAAACACTCCATACAGCATGCAATTTCATTTTCCAAGATAGAAACATTGGTCACGCTGAACATTGTTGAACGTTTTCGCTGCAATGCATCCTGAGACGCTTGGATCCAGGTTCTATCATTCATGCTGCGCCATTTCAACCAACCTGTGTGGCTCATATTCACTTTGGGTTGACGAGTTGCATGGTCATGGTGTAGGCCGAGCCTTTTTTGCCACTTCATCCGCCTCCGATCAAGCATAATGCCTTGCCCATAAGCATTCCCCACCCTGGAATATCTTAACCTACCCATTCCCCTATCTGGAATAACTGTACCTCCCTCAAAAGAAGTGATAAGCAGCGATCAATTTGACTGTTGTAGGCTGCCGTCTCCCGCTTAAGGCCGAATTTCAAACGTTGTCCATCACAGAGACAAATGATCTGGCTCCAGCAGCGTCTATAGGAGTATCTGTCTGCTCACTTCTAGCTCCAGTGGAGACTGATGGAAAAATGGCCGCTAACAACCTGTGATCCTTGTTCCGGGTGCGCGTGTCACCATCGAGCCTTAATGACATCATAAAGCTGCTTCAAGTGCAAGACTTGCAGGCTTATATACAGTCTATCTATCTATCTAATGTATGTTACTGCATAGATATATATCTAGCTATATAAATAGATAGCTATATATCAATATAGATATTTCTACAAATATCTAGCTTTACGTATAAATTTAAACTTCTATAGTTATGGTTTTGTAGGGCTGAAAACATACATACAAAATTTGTATTATTATCAGCATTATTCTTATAATTGCCATTGATGTTATTCCAGGGGCAGGTAATAAACCGCATGAGGCTTTGACCAATTTTTACCATTTTAGGTAAAAAGCTGCATTGACTGCACTTCTGCATTTTGTGGGATATGGTAGGACTGCAAGCAAATCCTGAGACAAGATATATCAAGAACACTCCATACAGCATGCGATTTCATTTTCCAAGATAGAAACATTGGTCACGCTGAACATTGTTGAACGTTTTCGCTGCAATGCATCCTGAGACGCTTGGATCCAGGTTCTATCATTCATGCTGCGCCATTTCAACCAACCTGTGTGGCTCATATTCACTTTGGGTTGACGAGTTGCATGGTCATGGTGTAGGCCGAGCCTTTTTTGCCACTTCATCCGCCTCCGATCAAGCATAATGCCTTGCCCATAAGCATTCCCCACCCTGGAATATCTTAACCTACCCATTCCCCTATCTGGAATAACTGTACCTCCCTCAAAAGAAGTGATAAGCAGCGATCAATTTGACTGTTGTAGGCTGCCGTCTCCCGCTTAAGGGCGAATTTCAAACGTTGTCCATCACAGAGACAAATGATCTGGCTCCAGCAGCGTCTATAGGAGTATCTGTCTGCTCACTTCTAGCTCCAGTGGAGACTGATGGAAAAATGGCCGCTAACAACCTGTGATCCTTGTTCCGGGTGCGCGTGTCACCATCGAGCCTTAATGACATCATAAAGCTGCTTCAAGTGCAAGACTTGCAGGCTTATATACAGTCTATCTATCTATCTATCTATCTATCTATCTATCTATCTATCTAATGTATGTTACTGCATAGATATATATCTAGCTATATAAATAGATAGCTATATATCAATATAGATATTTCTACAAATATCTAGCTTTACGTATAAATTTAAACTTCTATAGTTATGGTTTTGTAGGGCTGAAAACATACATACAAAATTTGTATTATTATCAGCATTATTCTTATAATTGCCATTGATGTTATTCTAGGGGCAGGTAATAAACCGCATGAGGCTTTGACCAATTTTTACCATTTTAGGTAAAAAGCTGCATTGACTGCACTTCTGCATTTTGTGGGATATGGTAGGACTGCAAGCAAATCCTGAGACAAGATATATCAAGAACACTCCATACAGCATGCGATTTCATTTTCCAAGATAGAAACATTGGTCACGCTGAACATTGTTGAACGTTTTCGCTGCAATGCATCCTGAGACGCTTGGATCCAGGTTCTATCATTCATGCTGCGCCATTTCAACCAACCTGTGTGGCTCATATTCACTTTGGGTTGACGAGTTGCATGGTCATGGTGTAGGCCGAGCCTTTTTTGCCACTTCATCCGCCTCCGATCAAGCATAATGCCTTGCCCATAAGCATTCCCCACCCTGGAATATCTTAACCTACCCATTCCCCTATCTGGAATAACTGTACCTCCCTCAAAAGAAGTGATAAGCAGCGATCAATTTGACTGTTGTAGGCTGCCGTCTCCCGCTTAAGGGCGAATTTCAAACGTTGTCCATCACAGAGACAAATGATCTGGCTCCAGCAGCGTCTATAGGAGTATCTGTCTGCTCACTTCTAGCTCCAGTGGAGACTGATGGAAAAATGGCCGCTAACAACCTGTGGTCCTTGTTCCGGGTGCGCGTGTCACCATCGAGCCTTAATGACATCATAAAGCTGCTTGAAGTGCAAGACTTGCAGGCTTATATACAGTCTATCTATCTATCTAATGTATGTTACTGCATAGATATATATCTAGCTATATAAATAGATAGCTATATATCAATATAGATATTTCTACAAATTTCTAGCTTTACGTATAAATTTAAACTTGTATAGTTATGGTTTTGTAGGGCTGAAAACATACATACAAAATTTGTATTATTATCAGCATTATTCTTATAATTGCCATTGATGTTATTCCAGGGGCAGGTAATAAACCGCATGAGGCTTTGACCAATTTTTACCATTTTAGGTAAAAAGCTGCATTGACTGCACTTCTGCATTTTGTGGGATATGGTAGGACTGCAAGCAAATCCTGAGACAAGATATATCAAAAACACTCCATACAGCATGCGATTTCATTTTCCAAGATAGAAACATTGGTCACGCTGAACATTGTTGAACGTTTTTGCTGCAATGCATCCTGAGACGCTTGGATCCAGGTTCTATCATTCATGCTGCGCCATTTCAACCAACCTGTGTGGCTCATATTCACTTTGGGTTGACGAGTTGCATGGTCATGGTGTAGGCCGAGCCTTTTTTGCCACTTCATCCGCCTCCGATCAAGCATAATGCCTTGCCCATAAGCATTCCCCACCCTGGAATATCTTAACCTACCCATTCCCCTATCTGGAATAACTGTACCTCCCTCAAAAGAAGTGATAAGCCGCAATATATTTGACTGTTGTAGGCTGCCGTCTCCCGCTTAAGGGCGAATTTCAAACGTTGTCCATCACAGAGACAAATGATCTGGCTCCAGCCGCGTCTATAGGAGTATCTGTCTGCTCACTTCTAGCTCCAGTGGAGACTGATGGAAAAATGGCCGCTAACAACCTGTGGTCCTTGTTCCGGGTGCGCGTGTCACCATCGAGCCTTAATGACATCATAAAGCTGCTTCAAGTGCAAGACTTGCAGGCTTATATACAGTCTATCTATCTATCTATCTATCTATCTAATGTATGTTACTGCATAGATATATATCTAGCTATATAAATAGATAGTTATATATCAATATAGATATTTCTACAAATATCTAGCTTTACGTATAAATTTAAACTTGTATAGTTATGGTTTTGTAGGGCTGAAAACATACATACAAAATTTGTATTATTATCAGCATTATTCTTATAATTGCCATTGATGTTATTCCAGGGGCAGGTAATAAACCGCATGAGTCTTTGACCAATTTTTACCATTTTAGGTAAAAAGCTGCATTGACTGCACTTCTGCATTTTGTGGGATATGGTAGGACTGCAAGCAAATCCTGAGACAAGATATGTCAAAAACACTCCATACAGCATGCAATTACATTTTCCAAGATAGAAACATTGGTCACGCTGAACATTGTTGAACGTTTTCGCTGCAATGCATCCTGAGACGCTTGGATCCAGGTTCTATCATTCATGCTGCGCCATTTCAACCAACCTGTGTGGCTCATATTCACTTTGGGTTGACGAGTTGCATGGTCATGGTGTAGGCCGAGCCTTTTTTGCCACTTCATCCGCCTCCGATCAAGCATAATGCCTTGCCCATAAGCATTCCCCACCCTGGAATATCTTAACCTACCCATTCCCCTATCTGGAATAACTGTACCTCCCTCAAAAGAAGTGATAAGCAGCGATCAATTTGACTGTTGTAGGCTGCCGTCTCCCGCTTAAGGCCGAATTTCAAACGTTGTCCATCACAGAGACAAATGATCTGGCTCCAGCAGCGTCTATAGGAGTATCTGTCTGCTCACTTCTAGCTCCAGTGGAGACTGATGGAAAAATGGCCGCTAACAACCTGTGATCCTTGTTCCGGGTGCGCGTGTCACCATCGAGCCTTAATGACATCATAAAGCTGCTTCAAGTGCAAGACTTGCAGGCTTATATACAGTCTATCTATCTATCTAATGTATGTTACTGCATAGATATATATCTAGCTATATAAATAGATAGCTATATATCAATATAGATATTTCTACAAATATCTAGCTTTACGTATAAATTTAAACTTCTATAGTTATGGTTTTGTAGGGCTGAAAACATACATACAAAATTTGTATTATTATCAGCATTATTCTTATAATTGCCATTGATGTTATTCCAGGGGCAGGTAATAAACCGCATGAGGCTTTGACCAATTTTTACCATTTTAGGTAAAAAGCTGCATTGACTGCACTTCTGCATTTTGTGGGATATGGTAGGACTGCAAGCAAATCCTGAGACAAGATATATCAAGAACACTCCATACAGCATGCGATTTCATTTTCCAAGATAGAAACATTGGTCACGCTGAACATTGTTGAACGTTTTCGCTGCAATGCATCCTGAGACGCTTGGATCCAGGTTCTATCATTCATGCTGCGCCATTTCAACCAACCTGTGTGGCTCATATTCACTTTGGGTTGACGAGTTGCATGGTCATGGTGTAGGCCGAGCCTTTTTTGCCACTTCATCCGCCTCCGATCAAGCATAATGCCTTGCCCATAAGCATTCCCCACCCTGGAATATCTTAACCTACCCATTCCCCTATCTGGAATAACTGTACCTCCCTCAAAAGAAGTGATAAGCAGCGATCAATTTGACTGTTGTAGGCTGCCGTCTCCCGCTTAAGGGCGAATTTCAAACGTTGTCCATCACAGAGACAAATGATCTGGCTCCAGCAGCGTCTATAGGAGTATCTGTCTGCTCACTTCTAGCTCCAGTGGAGACTGATGGAAAAATGGCCGCTAACAACCTGTGATCCTTGTTCCGGGTGCGCGTGTCACCATCGAGCCTTAATGACATCATAAAGCTGCTTCAAGTGCAAGACTTGCAGGCTTATATACAGTCTATCTATCTATCTATCTATCTATCTATCTAATGTATGTTACTGCATAGATATATATCTAGCTATATAAATAGATAGCTATATATCAATATAGATATTTCTACAAATATCTAGCTTTACGTATAAATTTAAACTTGTATAGTTATGGTTTTGTAGGGCTGAAAACATACATACAAAATTTGTATTATTATCAGCATTATTCTTATAATTGCCATTGATGTTATTCCAGGGGCAGGTAATAAACCGCATGAGGCTTTGACCAATTTTTACCATTTTAGGTAAAAAGCTGCATTGACTGCACTTCTGCATTTTGTGGGATATGGTAGGACTGCAAGCAAATCCTGAGACAAGATATATCAAGAACACTCCATACAGCATGCGATTTCATTTTCCAAGATAGAAACATTGGTCACGCTGAACATTGTTGAACGTTTTCGCTGCAATGCATCCTGAGACGCTTGGATCCAGGTTCTATCATTCATGCTGCGCCATTTCAACCAACCTGTGTGGCTCATATTCACTTTGGGTTGACGAGTTGCATGGTCATGGTGTAGGCCGAGCCTTTTTTGCCACTTCATCCGCCTCCGATCAAGCATAATGCCTTGCCCATAAGCATTCCCCACCCTGGAATATCTTAACCTACCCATTCCCCTATCTGGAATAACTGTACCTCCCTCAAAAGAAGTGATAAGCAGCGATCAATTTGACTGTTGTAGGCTGCCGTCTCCCGCTTAAGGGCGAATTTCAAACGTTGTCCATCACAGAGACAAATGATCTGGCTCCAGCAGCGTCTATAGGAGTATCTGTCTGCTCACTTCTAGCTCCAGTGGAGACTGATGGAAAAATGGCCGCTAACAACCTGTGATCCTTGTTCCGGGTGCGCGTGTCACCATCGAGCCTTAATGACATCATAAAGCTGCTTCAAGTGCAAGACTTGCAGGCTTATATACAGTCTATCTATCTATCTATCTATCTATCTATCTATCTATCTATCTATCTATCTATCTATCTATCTATCTAATGTATGTTACTGCATAGATATATATCTAGCTATATAAATAGATAGCTATATATCAATATAGATATTTCTACAAATATCTAGCTTTACGTATAAATTTAAACTTGTATAGTTATGGTTTTGTAGGGCTGAAAACATACATACAAAATTTGTATTATTATCAGCATTATTCTTATAATTGCCATTGATGTTATTCCAGGGGCAGGTAATAAACCGCATGAGTCTTTGACCAATTTTTACCATTTTAGGTAAAAAGCTGCATTGACTGCACTTCTGCATTTTGTGGGATATGGTAGGACTGCAAGCAAATCCTGAGACAAGATATGTCAAAAACACTCCATACAGCATGCGATTTCATTTTCCAAGATAGAAACATTGGTCACGCTGAACATTGTTGAACGTTTTCGCTGCAATGCATCCTGAGACGCTTGGATCCAGGTTCTATCATTCATGCTGCGCCATTTCAACCAACCTGTGTGGCTCATATTCACTTTGGGTTGACGAGTTGCATGGTCATGGTGTAGGCCGAGCCTTTTTTGCCACTTCATCCGCCTCCGATCAAGCATAATGCCTTGCCCATAAGCATTCCCCACCCTGGAATATCTTAACCTACCCATTCCCCTATCTGGAATAACTGTACCTCCCTCAAAAGAAGTGATAAGCAGCGATCAATTTGACTGTTGTAGGCTGCCGTCTCCCGCTTAAGGGCGAATTTCAAACGTTGTCCATCACAGAGACAAATGATCTGGCTCCAGCAGCGTCTATAGGAGTATCTGTCTGCTCACTTCTAGCTCCAGTGGAGACTGATGGAAAAATGGCCGCTAACAACCTGTGATCCTTGTTCCGGGTGCGCGTGTCACCATCGAGCCTTAATGACATCATAAAGCTGCTTCAAGTGCAAGACTTGCAGGCTTATATACAGTCTATCTATCTATCTATCTATCTATCTAATGTATGTTACTGCATAGATATATATCTAGCTATATAAATAGATAGCTATATATCAATATAGATATTTCTACAAATATCTAGCTTTACGTATAAATTTAAACTTCTATAGTTATGGTTTTGTAGGGCTGAAAACATACATACAAAATTTGTATTATTATCAGCATTATTCTTATAATTGCCATTGATGTTATTCCAGGGGCAGGTAATAAACCGCATGAGGCTTTGACCAATTTTTACCATTTTAGGTAAAAAGCTGCATTGACTGCACTTCTGCATTTTGTGGGATATGGTAGGACTGCAAGCAAATCCTGAGACAAGATATATCAAGAACACTCCATACAGCATGCGATTTCATTTTCCAAGATAGAAACATTGGTCACGCTGAACATTGTTGAACGTTTTCGCTGCAATGCATCCTGAGACGCTTGGATCCAGGTTCTATCATTCATGCTGCGCCATTTCAACCAACCTGTGTGGCTCATATTCACTTTGGGTTGACGAGTTGCATGGTCATGGTGTAGGCCGAGCCTTTTTTGCCACTTCATCCGCCTCCGATCAAGCATAATGCCTTGCCCATAAGCATTCCCCACCCTGGAATATCTTAACCTACCCATTCCCCTATCTGGAATAACTGTACCTCCCTCAAAAGAAGTGATAAGCAGCGATCAATTTGACTGTTGTAGGCTGCCGTCTCCCGCTTAAGGGCGAATTTCAAACGTTGTCCATCACAGAGACAAATGATCTGGCTCCAGCAGCGTCTATAGGAGTATCTGTCTGCTCACTTCTAGCTCCAGTGGAGACTGATGGAAAAATGGCCGCTAACAACCTGTGGTCCTTGTTCCGGGTGCGCGTGTCACCATCGAGCCTTAATGACATCATAAAGCTGCTTGAAGTGCAAGACTTGCAGGCTTATATACAGTCTATCTATCTATCTAATGTATGTTACTGCATAGATATATATCTAGCTATATAAATAGATAGCTATATATCAATATAGATATTTCTACAAATATCTAGCTTTACGTATAAATTTAAACTTCTATAGTTATGGTTTTGTAGGGCTGAAAACATACATACAAAATTTGTATTATTATCAGCATTATTCTTATAATTGCCATTGATGTTATTCCAGGGGCAGGTAATAAACCGCATGAGGCTTTGACCAATTTTTACCATTTTAGGTAAAAAGCTGCATTGACTGCACTTCTGCATTTTGTGGGATATGGTAGGACTGCAAGCAAATCCTGAGACAAGATATATCAAAAACACTCCATACAGCATGCGATTTCATTTTCCAAGATAGAAACATTGGTCACGCTGAACATTGTTGAACGTTTTTGCTGCAATGCATCCTGAGACGCTTGGATCCAGGTTCTATCATTCATGCTGCGCCATTTCAACCAACCTGTGTGGCTCATATTCACTTTGGGTTGACGAGTTGCATGGTCATGGTGTAGGCCGAGCCTTTTTTGCCACTTCATCCGCCTCCGATCAAGCATAATGCCTTGCCCATAAGCATTCCCCACCCTGGAATATCTTAACCTACCCATTCCCCTATCTGGAATAACTGTACCTCCCTCAAAAGAAGTGATAAGCCGCAATATATTTGACTGTTGTAGGCTGCCGTCTCCCGCTTAAGGGCGAATTTCAAACGTTGTCCATCACAGAGACAAATGATCTGGCTCCAGCCGCGTCTATAGGAGTATCTGTCTGCTCACTTCTAGCTCCAGTGGAGACTGATGGAAAAATGGCCGCTAACAACCTGTGGTCCTTGTTCCGGGTGCGCGTGTCACCATCGAGCCTTAATGACATCATAAAGCTGCTTCAAGTGCAAGACTTGCAGGCTTATATACAGTCTATCTATCTATCTATCTATCTATCTATCTATCTATCTATCTATCTATCTATCTAATGTATGTTACTGCATAGATATATATCTAGCTATATAAATAGATAGTTATATATCAATATAGATATTTCTACAAATATCTAGCTTTACGTATAAATTTAAACTTGTATAGTTATAGTTTTGTAGGGCTGAAAACATACATACAAAATTTGTATTATTATCAGCATTATTCTTATAATTGCCATTGATGTTATTCCAGGGGCAGGTAATAAACCGCATGAGTCTTTGACCAATTTTTACCATTTTAGGTAAAAAGCTGCATTGACTGCACTTCTGCATTTTGTGGGATATGGTAGGACTGCAAGCAAATCCTGAGACAAGATATGTCAAAAACACTCCATACAGCATGCGATTTCATTTTCCAAGATAGAAACATTGGTCACGCTGAACATTGTTGAACGTTTTCGCTGCAATGCATCCTGAGACGCTTGGATCCAGGTTCTATCATTCATGCTGCGCCATTTCAACCAACCTGTGTGGCTCATATTCACTTTGGGTTGACGAGTTGCATGGTCATGGTGTAGGCCGAGCCTTTTTTGCCACTTCATCCGCCTCCGATCAAGCATAATGCCTTGCCCATAAGCATTCCCCACCCTGGAATATCTTAACCTACCCATTCCCCTATCTGGAATAACTGTACCTCCCTCAAAAGAAGTGATAAGCAGCGATCAATTTGACTGTTGTAGGCTGCCGTCTCCCGCTTAAGGGCGAATTTCAAACGTTGTCCATCACAGAGACAAATGATCTGGCTCCAGCAGCGTCTATAGGAGTATCTGTCTGCTCACTTCTAGCTCCAGTGGAGACTGATGGAAAAATGGCCGCTAACAACCTGTGATCCTTGTTCCGGGTGCGCGTGTCACCATCGAGCCTTAATGACATCATAAAGCTGCTTCAAGTGCAAGACTTGCAGGCTTATATACAGTCTATCTATCTATCTATCTATCTATCTATCTAATGTATGTTACTGCATAGATATATATCTAGCTATATAAATAGATAGCTATATATCAATATAGATATTTCTACAAATATCTAGCTTTACGTATAAATTTAAACTTCTATAGTTATGGTTTTGTAGGGCTGAAAACATACATACAAAATTTGTATTATTATCAGCATTATTCTTATAATTGCCATTGATGTTATTTCAGGGGCAGGTAATAACCCGCATGAGGCTTTGACCAATTTTTACCATTTTAGGTAAAAAGCTGCATTGACTGCACTTCTGCATTTTGTGGGATATGGTAGGACTGCAAGCAAATCCTGAGACAAGATATATCAAGAACACTCCATACAGCATGCGATTTCATTTTCCAAGATAGAAACATTGGTCACGCTGAACATTGTTGAACGTTTTCGCTGCAATGCATCCTGAGACGCTTGGATCCAGGTTCTATCATTCATGCTGCGCCATTTCAACCAACCTGTGTGGCTCATATTCACTTTGGGTTGACGAGTTGCATGGTCATGGTGTAGGCCGAGCCTTTTTTGCCACTTCATCCGCCTCCGATCAAGCATAATGCCTTGCCCATAAGCATTCCCCACCCTGGAATATCTTAACCTACCCATTCCCCTATCTGGAATAACTGTACCTCCCTCAAAAGAAGTGATAAGCAGCGATCAATTTGACTGTTGTAGGCTGCCGTCTCCCGCTTAAGGGCGAATTTCAAACGTTGTCCATCACAGAGACAAATGATCTGGCTCCAGCAGCGTCTATAGGAGTATCTGTCTGCTCACTTCTAGCTCCAGTGGAGACTGATGGAAAAATGGCCGCTAACAACCTGTGGTCCTTGTTCCGGGTGCGCGTGTCACCATCGAGCCTTAATGACATCATAAAGCTGCTTGAAGTGCAAGACTTGCAGGCTTATATACAGTCTATCTATCTATCTAATGTATGTTACTGCATAGATATATATCTAGCTATATAAATAGATAGCTATATATCAATATAGATATTTCTACAAATTTCTAGCTTTACGTATAAATTTAAACTTGTATAGTTATGGTTTTGTAGGGCTGAAAACATACATACAAAATTTGTATTATTATCAGCATTATTCTTATAATTGCCATTGATGTTATTCCAGGGGCAGGTAATAAACCGCATGAGGCTTTGACCAATTTTTACCATTTTAGGTAAAAAGCTGCATTGACTGCACTTCTGCATTTTGTGGGATATGGTAGGACTGCAAGCAAATCCTGAGACAAGATATATCAAAAACACTCCATACAGCATGCGATTTCATTTTCCAAGATAGAAACATTGGTCACGCTGAACATTGTTGAACGTTTTTGCTGCAATGCATCCTGAGACGCTTGGATCCAGGTTCTATCATTCATGCTGCGCCATTTCAACCAACCTGTGTGGCTCATATTCACTTTGGGTTGACGAGTTGCATGGTCATGGTGTAGGCCGAGCCTTTTTTGCCACTTCATCCGCCTCCGATCAAGCATAATGCCTTGCCCATAAGCATTCCCCACCCTGGAATATCTTAACCTACCCATTCCCCTATCTGGAATAACTGTACCTCCCTCAAAAGAAGTGATAAGCCGCAATATATTTGACTGTTGTAGGCTGCCGTCTCCCGCTTAAGGGCGAATTTCAAACGTTGTCCATCACAGAGACAAATGATCTGGCTCCAGCCGCGTCTATAGGAGTATCTGTCTGCTCACTTCTAGCTCCAGTGGAGACTGATGGAAAAATGGCCGCTAACAACCTGTGGTCCTTGTTCCGGGTGCGCGTGTCACCATCGAGCCTTAATGACATCATAAAGCTGCTTCAAGTGCAAGACTTGCAGGCTTATATACAGTCTATCTATCTATCTATCTATCTATCTAATGTATGTTACTGCATAGATATATATCTAGCTATATAAATAGATAGTTATATATCAATATAGATATTTCTACAAATATCTAGCTTTACGTATAAATTTAAACTTGTATAGTTATGGTTTTGTAGGGCTGAAAACATACATACAAAATTTGTATTATTATCAGCATTATTCTTATAATTGCCATTGATGTTATTCCAGGGGCAGGTAATAAACCGCATGAGTCTTTGACCAATTTTTACCATTTTAGGTAAAAAGCTGCATTGACTGCACTTCTGCATTTTGTGGGATATGGTAGGACTGCAAGCAAATCCTGAGACAAGATATGTCAAAAACACTCCATACAGCATGCAATTACATTTTCCAAGATAGAAACATTGGTCACGCTGAACATTGTTGAACGTTTTCGCTGCAATGCATCCTGAGACGCTTGGATCCAGGTTCTATCATTCATGCTGCGCCATTTCAACCAACCTGTGTGGCTCATATTCACTTTGGGTTGACGAGTTGCATGGTCATGGTGTAGGCCGAGCCTTTTTTGCCACTTCATCCGCCTCCGATCAAGCATAATGCCTTGCCCATAAGCATTCCCCACCCTGGAATATCTTAACCTACCCATTCCCCTATCTGGAATAACTGTACCTCCCTCAAAAGAAGTGATAAGCAGCGATCAATTTGACTGTTGTAGGCTGCCGTCTCCCGCTTAAGGCCGAATTTCAAACGTTGTCCATCACAGAGACAAATGATCTGGCTCCAGCAGCGTCTATAGGAGTATCTGTCTGCTCACTTCTAGCTCCAGTGGAGACTGATGGAAAAATGGCCGCTAACAACCTGTGATCCTTGTTCCGGGTGCGCGTGTCACCATCGAGCCTTAATGACATCATAAAGCTGCTTCAAGTGCAAGACTTGCAGGCTTATATACAGTCTATCTATCTATCTAATGTATGTTACTGCATAGATATATATCTAGCTATATAAATAGATAGCTATATATCAATATAGATATTTCTACAAATATCTAGCTTTACGTATAAATTTAAACTTCTATAGTTATGGTTTTGTAGGGCTGAAAACATACATACAAAATTTGTATTATTATCAGCATTATTCTTATAATTGCCATTGATGTTATTCCAGGGGCAGGTAATAAACCGCATGAGGCTTTGACCAATTTTTACCATTTTAGGTAAAAAGCTGCATTGACTGCACTTCTGCATTTTGTGGGATATGGTAGGACTGCAAGCAAATCCTGAGACAAGATATATCAAGAACACTCCATACAGCATGCGATTTCATTTTCCAAGATAGAAACATTGGTCACGCTGAACATTGTTGAACGTTTTCGCTGCAATGCATCCTGAGACGCTTGGATCCAGGTTCTATCATTCATGCTGCGCCATTTCAACCAACCTGTGTGGCTCATATTCACTTTGGGTTGACGAGTTGCATGGTCATGGTGTAGGCCGAGCCTTTTTTGCCACTTCATCCGCCTCCGATCAAGCATAATGCCTTGCCCATAAGCATTCCCCACCCTGGAATATCTTAACCTACCCATTCCCCTATCTGGAATAACTGTACCTCCCTCAAAAGAAGTGATAAGCAGCGATCAATTTGACTGTTGTAGGCTGCCGTCTCCCGCTTAAGGGCGAATTTCAAACGTTGTCCATCACAGAGACAAATGATCTGGCTCCAGCAGCGTCTATAGGAGTATCTGTCTGCTCACTTCTAGCTCCAGTGGAGACTGATGGAAAAATGGCCGCTAACAACCTGTGATCCTTGTTCCGGGTGCGCGTGTCACCATCGAGCCTTAATGACATCATAAAGCTGCTTCAAGTGCAAGACTTGCAGGCTTATATACAGTCTATCTATCTATCTATCTATCTATCTATCTAATGTATGTTACTGCATAGATATATATCTAGCTATATAAATAGATAGCTATATATCAATATAGATATTTCTACAAATATCTAGCTTTACGTATAAATTTAAACTTGTATAGTTATGGTTTTGTAGGGCTGAAAACATACATACAAAATTTGTATTATTATCAGCATTATTCTTATAATTGCCATTGATGTTATTCCAGGGGCAGGTAATAAACCGCATGAGGCTTTGACCAATTTTTACCATTTTAGGTAAAAAGCTGCATTGACTGCACTTCTGCATTTTGTGGGATATGGTAGGACTGCAAGCAAATCCTGAGACAAGATATGTCAAAAACACTCCATACAGCATGCGATTTCATTTTCCAAGATAGAAACATTGGTCACGCTGAACATTGTTGAACGTTTTCGCTGCAATGCATCCTGAGACGCTTGGATCCAGGTTCTATCATTCATGCTGCGCCATTTCAACCAACCTGTGTGGCTCATATTCACTTTGGGTTGACGAGTTGCATGGTCATGGTGTAGGCCGAGCCTTTTTTGCCACTTCATCCGCCTCCGATCAAGCATAATGCCTTGCCCATAAGCATTCCCCACCCTGGAATATCTTAACCTACCCATTCCCCTATCTGGAATAACTGTACCTCCCTCAAAAGAAGTGATAAGCAGCGATCAATTTGACTGTTGTAGGCTGCCGTCTCCCGCTTAAGGGCGAATTTCAAACGTTGTCCATCACAGAGACAAATGATCTGGCTCCAGCAGCGTCTATAGGAGTATCTGTCTGCTCACTTCTAGCTCCAGTGGAGACTGATGGAAAAATGGCCGCTAACAACCTGTGATCCTTGTTCCGGGTGCGCGTGTCACCATCGAGCCTTAATGACATCATAAAGCTGCTTCAAGTGCAAGACTTGCAGGCTTATATACAGTCTATCTATCTATCTATCTATCTATCTAATGTATGTTACTGCATAGATATATATCTAGCTATATAAATAGATAGCTATATATCAATATAGATATTTCTACAAATATCTAGCTTTACGTATAAATTTAAACTTCTATAGTTATGGTTTTGTAGGGCTGAAAACATACATACAAAATTTGTATTATTATCAGCATTATTCTTATAATTGCCATTGATGTTATTCCAGGGGCAGGTAATAAACCGCATGAGGCTTTGACCAATTTTTACCATTTTAGGTAAAAAGCTGCATTGACTGCACTTCTGCATTTTGTGGGATATGGTAGGACTGCAAGCAAATCCTGAGACAAGATATATCAAGAACACTCCATACAGCATGCGATTTCATTTTCCAAGATAGAAACATTGGTCACGCTGAACATTGTTGAACGTTTTCGCTGCAATGCATCCTGAGACGCTTGGATCCAGGTTCTATCATTCATGCTGCGCCATTTCAACCAACCTGTGTGGCTCATATTCACTTTGGGTTGACGAGTTGCATGGTCATGGTGTAGGCCGAGCCTTTTTTGCCACTTCATCCGCCTCCGATCAAGCATAATGCCTTGCCCATAAGCATTCCCCACCCTGGAATATCTTAACCTACCCATTCCCCTATCTGGAATAACTGTACCTCCCTCAAAAGAAGTGATAAGCAGCGATCAATTTGACTGTTGTAGGCTGCCGTCTCCCGCTTAAGGGCGAATTTCAAACGTTGTCCATCACAGAGACAAATGATCTGGCTCCAGCAGCGTCTATAGGAGTATCTGTCTGCTCACTTCTAGCTCCAGTGGAGACTGATGGAAAAATGGCCGCTAACAACCTGTGGTCCTTGTTCCGGGTGCGCGTGTCACCATCGAGCCTTAATGACATCATAAAGCTGCTTGAAGTGCAAGACTTGCAGGCTTATATACAGTCTATCTATCTATCTAATGTATGTTACTGCATAGATATATATCTAGCTATATAAATAGATAGCTATATATCAATATAGATATTTCTACAAATATCTAGCTTTACGTATAAATTTAAACTTCTATAGTTATGGTTTTGTAGGGCTGAAAACATACATACAAAATTTGTATTATTATCAGCATTATTCTTATAATTGCCATTGATGTTATTCCAGGGGCAGGTAATAAACCGCATGAGGCTTTGACCAATTTTTACCATTTTAGGTAAAAAGCTGCATTGACTGCACTTCTGCATTTTGTGGGATATGGTAGGACTGCAAGCAAATCCTGAGACAAGATATATCAAAAACACTCCATACAGCATGCGATTTCATTTTCCAAGATAGAAACATTGGTCACGCTGAACATTGTTGAACGTTTTTGCTGCAATGCATCCTGAGACGCTTGGATCCAGGTTCTATCATTCATGCTGCGCCATTTCAACCAACCTGTGTGGCTCATATTCACTTTGGGTTGACGAGTTGCATGGTCATGGTGTAGGCCGAGCCTTTTTTGCCACTTCATCCGCCTCCGATCAAGCATAATGCCTTGCCCATAAGCATTCCCCACCCTGGAATATCTTAACCTACCCATTCCCCTATCTGGAATAACTGTACCTCCCTCAAAAGAAGTGATAAGCCGCAATATATTTGACTGTTGTAGGCTGCCGTCTCCCGCTTAAGGGCGAATTTCAAACGTTGTCCATCACAGAGACAAATGATCTGGCTCCAGCCGCGTCTATAGGAGTATCTGTCTGCTCACTTCTAGCTCCAGTGGAGACTGATGGAAAAATGGCCGCTAACAACCTGTGGTCCTTGTTCCGGGTGCGCGTGTCACCATCGAGCCTTAATGACATCATAAAGCTGCTTCAAGTGCAAGACTTGCAGGCTTATATACAGTCTATCTATCTATCTATCTATCTATCTATCTATCTATCTATCTATCTATCTATCTATCTATCTAATGTATGTTACTGCATAGATATATATCTAGCTATATAAATAGATAGTTATATATCAATATAGATATTTCTACAAATATCTAGCTTTACGTATAAATTTAAACTTGTATAGTTATAGTTTTGTAGGGCTGAAAACATACATACAAAATTTGTATTATTATCAGCATTATTCTTATAATTGCCATTGATGTTATTCCAGGGGCAGGTAATAAACCGCATGAGTCTTTGACCAATTTTTACCATTTTAGGTAAAAAGCTGCATTGACTGCACTTCTGCATTTTGTGGGATATGGTAGGACTGCAAGCAAATCCTGAGACAAGATATGTCAAAAACACTCCATACAGCATGCGATTTCATTTTCCAAGATAGAAACATTGGTCACGCTGAACATTGTTGAACGTTTTCGCTGCAATGCATCCTGAGACGCTTGGATCCAGGTTCTATCATTCATGCTGCGCCATTTCAACCAACCTGTGTGGCTCATATTCACTTTGGGTTGACGAGTTGCATGGTCATGGTGTAGGCCGAGCCTTTTTTGCCACTTCATCCGCCTCCGATCAAGCATAATGCCTTGCCCATAAGCATTCCCCACCCTGGAATATCTTAACCTACCCATTCCCCTATCTGGAATAACTGTACCTCCCTCAAAAGAAGTGATAAGCAGCGATCAATTTGACTGTTGTAGGCTGCCGTCTCCCGCTTAAGGGCGAATTTCAAACGTTGTCCATCACAGAGACAAATGATCTGGCTCCAGCAGCGTCTATAGGAGTATCTGTCTGCTCACTTCTAGCTCCAGTGGAGACTGATGGAAAAATGGCCGCTAACAACCTGTGATCCTTGTTCCGGGTGCGCGTGTCACCATCGAGCCTTAATGACATCATAAAGCTGCTTCAAGTGCAAGACTTGCAGGCTTATATACAGTCTATCTATCTATCTATCTATCTATCTATCTAATGTATGTTACTGCATAGATATATATCTAGCTATATAAATAGATAGCTATATATCAATATAGATATTTCTACAAATATCTAGCTTTACGTATAAATTTAAACTTCTATAGTTATGGTTTTGTAGGGCTGAAAACATACATACAAAATTTGTATTATTATCAGCATTATTCTTATAATTGCCATTGATGTTATTTCAGGGGCAGGTAATAACCCGCATGAGGCTTTGACCAATTTTTACCATTTTAGGTAAAAAGCTGCATTGACTGCACTTCTGCATTTTGTGGGATATGGTAGGACTGCAAGCAAATCCTGAGACAAGATATATCAAGAACACTCCATACAGCATGCGATTTCATTTTCCAAGATAGAAACATTGGTCACGCTGAACATTGTTGAACGTTTTCGCTGCAATGCATCCTGAGACGCTTGGATCCAGGTTCTATCATTCATGCTGCGCCATTTCAACCAACCTGTGTGGCTCATATTCACTTTGGGTTGACGAGTTGCATGGTCATGGTGTAGGCCGAGCCTTTTTTGCCACTTCATCCGCCTCCGATCAAGCATAATGCCTTGCCCATAAGCATTCCCCACCCTGGAATATCTTAACCTACCCATTCCCCTATCTGGAATAACTGTACCTCCCTCAAAAGAAGTGATAAGCAGCGATCAATTTGACTGTTGTAGGCTGCCGTCTCCCGCTTAAGGGCGAATTTCAAACGTTGTCCATCACAGAGACAAATGATCTGGCTCCAGCAGCGTCTATAGGAGTATCTGTCTGCTCACTTCTAGCTCCAGTGGAGACTGATGGAAAAATGGCCGCTAACAACCTGTGGTCCTTGTTCCGGGTGCGCGTGTCACCATCGAGCCTTAATGACATCATAAAGCTGCTTGAAGTGCAAGACTTGCAGGCTTATATACAGTCTATCTATCTATCTAATGTATGTTACTGCATAGATATATATCTAGCTATATAAATAGATAGCTATATATCAATATAGATATTTCTACAAATATCTAGCTTTACGTATAAATTTAAACTTCTATAGTTATGGTTTTGTAGGGCTGAAAACATACATACAAAATTTGTATTATTATCAGCATTATTCTTATAATTGCCATTGATGTTATTCCAGGGGCAGGTAATAAACCGCATGAGGCTTTGACCAATTTTTACCATTTTAGGTAAAAAGCTGCATTGACTGCACTTCTGCATTTTGTGGGATATGGTAGGACTGCAAGCAAATCCTGAGACAAGATATATCAAAAACACTCCATACAGCATGCGATTTCATTTTCCAAGATAGAAACATTGGTCACGCTGAACATTGTTGAACGTTTTTGCTGCAATGCATCCTGAGACGCTTGGATCCAGGTTCTATCATTCATGCTGCGCCATTTCAACCAACCTGTGTGGCTCATATTCACTTTGGGTTGACGAGTTGCATGGTCATGGTGTAGGCCGAGCCTTTTTTGCCACTTCATCCGCCTCCGATCAAGCATAATGCCTTGCCCATAAGCATTCCCCACCCTGGAATATCTTAACCTACCCATTCCCCTATCTGGAATAACTGTACCTCCCTCAAAAGAAGTGATAAGCCGCAATATATTTGACTGTTGTAGGCTGCCGTCTCCCGCTTAAGGGCGAATTTCAAACGTTGTCCATCACAGAGACAAATGATCTGGCTCCAGCCGCGTCTATAGGAGTATCTGTCTGCTCACTTCTAGCTCCAGTGGAGACTGATGGAAAAATGGCCGCTAACAACCTGTGGTCCTTGTTCCGGGTGCGCGTGTCACCATCGAGCCTTAATGACATCATAAAGCTGCTTCAAGTGCAAGACTTGCAGGCTTATATACAGTCTATCTATCTATCTATCTATCTATCTATCTATCTAATGTATGTTACTGCATAGATATATATCTAGCTATATAAATAGATAGTTATATATCAATATAGATATTTCTACAAATATCTAGCTTTACGTATAAATTTAAACTTGTATAGTTATAGTTTTGTAGGGCTGAAAACATACATACAAAATTTGTATTATTATCAGCATTATTCTTATAATTGCCATTGATGTTATTCCAGGGGCAGGTAATAAACCGCATGAGTCTTTGACCAATTTTTACCATTTTAGGTAAAAAGCTGCATTGACTGCACTTCTGCATTTTGTGGGATATGGTAGGACTGCAAGCAAATCCTGAGACAAGATATGTCAAAAACACTCCATACAGCATGCAATTTCATTTTCCAAGATAGAAACATTGGTCACGCTGAACATTGTTGAACGTTTTCGCTGCAATGCATCCTGAGACGCTTGGATCCAGGTTCTATCATTCATGCTGCGCCATTTCAACCAACCTGTGTGGCTCATATTCACTTTGGGTTGACGAGTTGCATGGTCATGGTGTAGGCCGAGCCTTTTTTGCCACTTCATCCGCCTCCGATCAAGCATAATGCCTTGCCCATAAGCATTCCCCACCCTGGAATATCTTAACCTACCCATTCCCCTATCTGGAATAACTGTACCTCCCTCAAAAGAAGTGATAAGCAGCGATCAATTTGACTGTTGTAGGCTGCCGTCTCCCGCTTAAGGGCGAATTTCAAACGTTGTCCATCACAGAGACAAATGATCTGGCTCCAGCAGCGTCTATAGGAGTATCTGTCTGCTCACTTCTAGCTCCAGTGGAGACTGATGGAAAAATGGCCGCTAACAACCTGTGATCCTTGTTCCGGGTGCGCGTGTCACCATCGAGCCTTAATGACATCATAAAGCTGCTTCAAGTGCAAGACAGACTTGCAGGCTTATATACAGTCTATCTATCTATCTATCTATCTATCTATCTATCTATCTATCTATCTATCTATCTATCTAATGTATGTTACTGCATAGATATATATCTAGCTATATAAATAGATAGCTATATATCAATATAGATATTTCTACAAATATCTAGCTTTACGTATAAATTTAAACTTGTATAGTTATGGTTTTGTAGGGCTGAAAACATACATACAAAATTTGTATTATTATCAGCATTATTCTTATAATTGCCATTGATGTTATTCCAGGGGCAGGTAATAAACCGCATGAGTCTTTGACCAATTTTTACCATTTTAGGTAAAAAGCTGCATTGACTGCACTTCTGCATTTTGTGGGATATGGTAGGACTGCAAGCAAATCCTGAGACAAGATATGTCAAAAACACTCCATACAGCATGCGATTTCATTTTCCAAGATAGAAACATTGGTCACGCTGAACATTGTTGAACGTTTTCGCTGCAATGCATCCTGAGACGCTTGGATCCAGGTTCTATCATTCATGCTGCGCCATTTCAACCAACCTGTGTGGCTCATATTCACTTTGGGTTGACGAGTTGCATGGTCATGGTGTAGGCCGAGCCTTTTTTGCCACTTCATCCGCCTCCGATCAAGCATAATGCCTTGCCCATAAGCATTCCCCACCCTGGAATATCTTAACCTACCCATTCCCCTATCTGGAATAACTGTACCTCCCTCAAAAGAAGTGATAAGCAGCGATCAATTTGACTGTTGTAGGCTGCCGTCTCCCGCTTAAGGGCGAATTTCAAACGTTGTCCATCACAGAGACAAATGATCTGGCTCCAGCAGCGTCTATAGGAGTATCTGTCTGCTCACTTCTACCTCCAGTGGAGACTGATGGAAAAATGGCCGCTAACAACCTGTGATCCTTGTTCCGGGTGCGCGTGTCACCATCGAGCCTTAATGACATCATAAAGCTGCTTCAAGTGCAAGACTTGCAGGCTTATATACAGTCTATCTATCTATCTATCTATCTATCTAATGTATGTTACTGCATAGATATATATCTAGCTATATAAATAGATAGCTATATATCAATATAGATATTTCTACAAATATCTAGCTTTACGTATAAATTTAAACTTCTATAGTTATGGTTTTGTAGGGCTGAAAACATACATACAAAATTTGTATTATTATCAGCATTATTCTTATAATTGCCATTGATGTTATTCCAGGGGCAGGTAATAAACCGCATGAGGCTTTGACCAATTTTTACCATTTTAGGTAAAAAGCTGCATTGACTGCACTTCTGCATTTTGTGGGATATGGTAGGACTGCAAGCAAATCCTGAGACAAGATATATCAAGAACACTCCATACAGCATGCGATTTCATTTTCCAAGATAGAAACATTGGTCACGCTGAACATTGTTGAACGTTTTCGCTGCAATGCATCCTGAGACGCTTGGATCCAGGTTCTATCATTCATGCTGCGCCATTTCAACCAACCTGTGTGGCTCATATTCACTTTGGGTTGACGAGTTGCATGGTCATGGTGTAGGCCGAGCCTTTTTTGCCACTTCATCCGCCTCCGATCAAGCATAATGCCTTGCCCATAAGCATTCCCCACCCTGGAATATCTTAACCTACCCATTCCCCTATCTGGAATAACTGTACCTCCCTCAAAAGAAGTGATAAGCAGCGATCAATTTGACTGTTGTAGGCTGCCGTCTCCCGCTTAAGGGCGAATTTCAAACGTTGTCCATCACAGAGACAAATGATCTGGCTCCAGCAGCGTCTATAGGAGTATCTGTCTGCTCACTTCTAGCTCCAGTGGAGACTGATGGAAAAATGGCCGCTAACAACCTGTGATCCTTGTTCCGGGTGCGCGTGTCACCATCGAGCCTTAATGACATCATAAAGCTGCTTCAAGTGCAAGACTTGCAGGCTTATATACAGTCTATCTATCTATCTATCTAATGTATGTTACTGCATAGATATATATCTAGCTATATAAATAGATAGCTATATATCAATATAGATATTTCTACAAATATCTAGCTTTACGTATAAATTTAAACTTGTATAGTTATGGTTTTGTAGGGCTGAAAACATACATACAAAATTTGTATTATTATCAGCATTATTCTTATAATTGCCATTGATGTTATTCCAGGGGCAGGTAATAAACCGCATGAGTCTTTGACCAATTTTTACCATTTTAGGTAAAAAGCTGCATTGACTGCACTTCTGCATTTTGTGGGATATGGTAGGACTGCAAGCAAATCCTGAGACAAGATATGTCAAAAACACTCCATACAGCATGCAATTTCATTTTCCAAGATAGAAACATTGGTCACGCTGAACATTGTTGAACGTTTTCGCTGCAATGCATCCTGAGACGCTTGGATCCAGGTTCTATCATTCATGCTGCGCCATTTCAACCAACCTGTGTGGCTCATATTCACTTTGGGTTGACGAGTTGCATGGTCATGGTGTAGGCCGAGCCTTTTTTGCCACTTCATCCGCCTCCGATCAAGCATAATGCCTTGCCCATAAGCATTCCCCACCCTGGAATATCTTAACCTACCCATTCCCCTATCTGGAATAACTGTACCTCCCTCAAAAGAAGTGATAAGCAGCGATCAATTTGACTGTTGTAGGCTGCCGTCTCCCGCTTAAGGGCGAATTTCAAACGTTGTCCATCACAGAGACAAATGATCTGGCTCCAGCAGCGTCTATAGGAGTATCTGTCTGCTCACTTCTAGCTCCAGTGGAGACTGATGGAAAAATGGCCGCTAACAACCTGTGATCCTTGTTCCGGGTGCGCGTGTCACCATCGAGCCTTAATGACATCATAAAGCTGCTTCAAGTGCAAGACTTGCAGGCTTATATACAGTCTATCTATCTATCTATCTATCTATCTATCTATCTGTCTATCTATCTAATGTATGTTACTGCATAGATATATATCTAGCTATATAAATAGATAGCTATATATCAATATAGATATTTCTACAAATATCTAGCTTTACGTATAAATTTAAACTTCTATAGTTATGGTTTTGTAGGGCTGAAAACATACATACAAAATTTGTATTATTATAAGCATTATTCTTATAATTGCCATTGATGTTATTCCAGGGGCAGGTAATAAACCGCATGAGGCTTTGACCAATTTTTACCATTTTAGGTAAAAAGCTGCATTGACTGCACTTCTGCATTTTGTGGGATATGGTAGGACTGCAAGCAAATCCTGAGACAAGATATGTCAAAAACACTCCATACAGCATGCGATTTCATTTTCCAAGATAGAAACATTGGTCACGCTGAACATTGTTGAACGTTTTCGCTGCAATGCATCCTGAGACGCTTGGATCCAGGTTCTATCATTCATGCTGCGCCATTTCAACCAACCTGTGTGGCTCATATTCACTTTGGGTTGACGAGTTGCATGGTCATGGTGTAGGCCGAGCCTTTTTTGCCACTTCATCCGCCTCCGATCAAGCATAATGCCTTGCCCATAAGCATTCCCCACCCTGGAATATCTTAACCTACCCATTCCCCTATCTGGAATAACTGTACCTCCCTCAAAAGAAGTGATAAGCAGCGATCAATTTGACTGTTGTAGGCTGCCGTCTCCCGCTTAAGGGCGAATTTCAAACGTTGTCCATCACAGAGACAAATGATCTGGCTCCAGCAGCGTCTATAGGAGTATCTGTCTGCTCACTTCTACCTCCAGTGGAGACTGATGGAAAAATGGCCGCTAACAACCTGTGATCCTTGTTCCGGGTGCGCGTGTCACCATCGAGCCTTAATGACATCATAAAGCTGCTTCAAGTGCAAGACTTGCAGGCTTATATACAGTCTATCTATCTATCTATCTATCTATCTATCTATCTATCTATCTATCTATCTATCTAATGTATGTTACTGCATAGATATATATCTAGCTATATAAATAGATAGCTATATATCAATATAGATATTTCTACAAATATCTAGCTTTACGTATAAATTTAAACTTCTATAGTTATGGTTTTGTAGGGCTGAAAACATACATACAAAATTTGTATTATTATCAGCATTATTCTTATAATTGCCATTGATGTTATTCCAGGGGCAGGTAATAAACCGCATGAGGCTTTGACCAATTTTTACCATTTTAGGTAAAAAGCTGCATTGACTGCACTTCTGCATTTTGTGGGATATGGTAGGACTGCAAGCAAATCCTGAGACAAGATATATCAAGAACACTCCATACAGCATGCGATTTCATTTTCCAAGATAGAAACATTGGTCACGCTGAACATTGTTGAACGTTTTCGCTGCAATGCATCCTGAGACGCTTGGATCCAGGTTCTATCATTCATGCTGCGCCATTTCAACCAACCTGTGTGGCTCATATTCACTTTGGGTTGACGAGTTGCATGGTCATGGTGTAGGCCGAGCCTTTTTTGCCACTTCATCCGCCTCCGATCAAGCATAATGCCTTGCCCATAAGCATTCCCCACCCTGGAATATCTTAACCTACCCATTCCCCTATCTGGAATAACTGTACCTCCCTCAAAAGAAGTGATAAGCAGCGATCAATTTGACTGTTGTAGGCTGCCGTCTCCCGCTTAAGGGCGAATTTCAAACGTTGTCCATCACAGAGACAAATGATCTGGCTCCAGCAGCGTCTATAGGAGTATCTGTCTGCTCACTTCTAGCTCCAGTGGAGACTGATGGAAAAATGGCCGCTAACAACCTGTGGTCCTTGTTCCGGGTGCGCGTGTCACCATCGAGCCTTAATGACATCATAAAGCTGCTTCAAGTGCAAGACTTGCAGGCTTATATACAGTCTATCTATCTATCTAATGTATGTTACTGCATAGATATATATCTAGCTATATAAATAGATAGCTATATATCAATATAGATATTTCTACAAATATCTAGCTTTACGTATAAATTTAAACTTCTATAGTTATGGTTTTGTAGGGCTGAAAACATACATACAAAATTTGTATTATTATCAGCATTATTCTTATAATTGCCATTGATGTTATTCCAGGGGCAGGTAATAAACCGCATGAGGCTTTGACCAATTTTTACCATTTTAGGTAAAAAGCTGCATTGACTGCACTTCTGCATTTTGTGGGATATGGTAGGACTGCAAGCAAATCCTGAGACAAGATATATCAAAAACACTCCATACAGCATGCGATTTCATTTTCCAAGATAGAAACATTGGTCACGCTGAACATTGTTGAACGTTTTTGCTGCAATGCATCCTGAGACGCTTGGATCCAGGTTCTATCATTCATGCTGCGCCATTTCAACCAACCTGTGTGGCTCATATTCACTTTGGGTTGACGAGTTGCATGGTCATGGTGTAGGCCGAGCCTTTTTTGCCACTTCATCCGCCTCCGATCAAGCATAATGCCTTGCCCATAAGCATTCCCCACCCTGGAATATCTTAACCTACCCATTCCCCTATCTGGAATAACTGTACCTCCCTCAAAAGAAGTGATAAGCCGCAATATATTTGACTGTTGTAGGCTGCCGTCTCCCGCTTAAGGGCGAATTTCAAACGTTGTCCATCACAGAGACAAATGATCTGGCTCCAGCCGCGTCTATAGGAGTATCTGTCTGCTCACTTCTAGCTCCAGTGGAGACTGATGGAAAAATGGCCGCTAACAACCTGTGGTCCTTGTTCCGGGTGCGCGTGTCACCATCGAGCCTTAATGACATCATAAAGCTGCTTCAAGTGCAAGACTTGCAGGCTTATATACAGTCTATCTATCTATCTATCTATCTATCTATCTATCTAATGTATGTTACTGCATAGATATATATCTAGCTATATAAATAGATAGTTATATATCAATATAGATATTTCTACAAATATCTAGCTTTACGTATAAATTTAAACTTGTATAGTTATAGTTTTGTAGGGCTGAAAACATACATACAAAATTTGTATTATTATCAGCATTATTCTTATAATTGCCATTGATGTTATTCCAGGGGCAGGTAATAAACCGCATGAGTCTTTGACCAATTTTTACCATTTTAGGTAAAAAGCTGCATTGACTGCACTTCTGCATTTTGTGGGATATGGTAGGACTGCAAGCAAATCCTGAGACAAGATATGTCAAAAACACTCCATACAGCATGCAATTTCATTTTCCAAGATAGAAACATTGGTCACGCTGAACATTGTTGAACGTTTTCGCTGCAATGCATCCTGAGACGCTTGGATCCAGGTTCTATCATTCATGCTGCGCCATTTCAACCAACCTGTGTGGCTCATATTCACTTTGGGTTGACGAGTTGCATGGTCATGGTGTAGGCCGAGCCTTTTTTGCCACTTCATCCGCCTCCGATCAAGCATAATGCCTTGCCCATAAGCATTCCCCACCCTGGAATATCTTAACCTACCCATTCCCCTATCTGGAATAACTGTACCTCCCTCAAAAGAAGTGATAAGCAGCGATCAATTTGACTGTTGTAGGCTGCCGTCTCCCGCTTAAGGGCGAATTTCAAACGTTGTCCATCACAGAGACAAATGATCTGGCTCCAGCAGCGTCTATAGGAGTATCTGTCTGCTCACTTCTAGCTCCAGTGGAGACTGATGGAAAAATGGCCGCTAACAACCTGTGATCCTTGTTCCGGGTGCGCGTGTCACCATCGAGCCTTAATGACATCATAAAGCTGCTTCAAGTGCAAGACTTGCAGGCTTATATACAGTCTATCTATCTATCTATCTATCTATCTATCTATCTATCTAATGTATGTTACTGCATAGATATATATCTAGCTATATAAATAGATAGCTATATATCAATATAGATATTTCTACAAATATCTAGCTTTACGTATAAATTTAAACTTGTATAGTTATGGTTTTGTAGGGCTGAAAACATACATACAAAATTTGTATTATTATCAGCATTATTCTTATAATTGCCATTGATGTTATTCCAGGGGCAGGTAATAAACCGCATGAGTCTTTGACCAATTTTTACCATTTTAGGTAAAAAGCTGCATTGACTGCACTTCTGCATTTTGTGGGATATGGTAGGACTGCAAGCAAATCCTGAGACAAGATATGTCAAAAACACTCCATACAGCATGCGATTTCATTTTCCAAGATAGAAACATTGGTCACGCTGAACATTGTTGAACGTTTTCGCTGCAATGCATCCTGAGACGCTTGGATCCAGGTTCTATCATTCATGCTGCGCCATTTCAACCAACCTGTGTGGCTCATATTCACTTTGGGTTGACGAGTTGCATGGTCATGGTGTAGGCCGAGCCTTTTTTGCCACTTCATCCGCCTCCGATCAAGCATAATGCCTTGCCCATAAGCATTCCCCACCCTGGAATATCTTAACCTACCCATTCCCCTATCTGGAATAACTGTACCTCCCTCAAAAGAAGTGATAAGCAGCGATCAATTTGACTGTTGTAGGCTGCCGTCTCCCGCTTAAGGGCGAATTTCAAACGTTGTCCATCACAGAGACAAATGATCTGGCTCCAGCAGCGTCTATAGGAGTATCTGTCTGCTCACTTCTACCTCCAGTGGAGACTGATGGAAAAATGGCCGCTAACAACCTGTGATCCTTGTTCCGGGTGCGCGTGTCACCATCGAGCCTTAATGACATCATAAAGCTGCTTCAAGTGCAAGACTTGCAGGCTTATATACAGTCTATCTATCTATCTATCTATCTATCTATCTAATGTATGTTACTGCATAGATATATATCTAGCTATATAAATAGATAGCTATATATCAATATAGATATTTCTACAAATATCTAGCTTTACGTATAAATTTAAACTTCTATAGTTATGGTTTTGTAGGGCTGAAAACATACATACAAAATTTGTATTATTATCAGCATTATTCTTATAATTGCCATTGATGTTATTCCAGGGGCAGGTAATAAACCGCATGAGGCTTTGACCAATTTTTACCATTTTAGGTAAAAAGCTGCATTGACTGCACTTCTGCATTTTGTGGGATATGGTAGGACTGCAAGCAAATCCTGAGACAAGATATATCAAGAACACTCCATACAGCATGCGATTTCATTTTCCAAGATAGAAACATTGGTCACGCTGAACATTGTTGAACGTTTTCGCTGCAATGCATCCTGAGACGCTTGGATCCAGGTTCTATCATTCATGCTGCGCCATTTCAACCAACCTGTGTGGCTCATATTCACTTTGGGTTGACGAGTTGCATGGTCATGGTGTAGGCCGAGCCTTTTTTGCCACTTCATCCGCCTCCGATCAAGCATAATGCCTTGCCCATAAGCATTCCCCACCCTGGAATATCTTAACCTACCCATTCCCCTATCTGGAATAACTGTACCTCCCTCAAAAGAAGTGATAAGCAGCGATCAATTTGACTGTTGTAGGCTGCCGTCTCCCGCTTAAGGGCGAATTTCAAACGTTGTCCATCACAGAGACAAATGATCTGGCTCCAGCAGCGTCTATAGGAGTATCTGTCTGCTCACTTCTAGCTCCAGTGGAGACTGATGGAAAAATGGCCGCTAACAACCTGTGATCCTTGTTCCGGGTGCGCGTGTCACCATCGAGCCTTAATGACATCATAAAGCTGCTTCAAGTGCAAGACTTGCAGGCTTATATACAGTCTATCTATCTATCTAATGTATGTTACTGCATAGATATATATCTAGCTATATAAATAGATAGCTATATATCAATATAGATATTTCTACAAATATCTAGCTTTACGTATAAATTTAAACTTGTATAGTTATGGTTTTGTAGGGCTGAAAACATACATACAAAATTTGTATTATTATCAGCATTATTCTTATAATTGCCATTGATGTTATTCCAGGGGCAGGTAATAAACCGCATGAGGCTTTGACCAATTTTTACCATTTTAGGTAAAAAGCTGCATTGACTGCACTTCTGCATTTTGTGGGATATGGTAGGACTGCAAGCAAATCCTGAGACAAGATATATCAAGAACACTCCATACAGCATGCGATTTCATTTTCCAAGATAGAAACATTGGTCACGCTGAACATTGTTGAACGTTTTCGCTGCAATGCATCCTGAGACGCTTGGATCCAGGTTCTATCATTCATGCTGCGCCATTTCAACCAACCTGTGTGGCTCATATTCACTTTGGGTTGACGAGTTGCATGGTCATGGTGTAGGCCGAGCCTTTTTTGCCACTTCATCCGCCTCCGATCAAGCATAATGCCTTGCCCATAAGCATTCCCCACCCTGGAATATCTTAACCTACCCATTCCCCTATCTGGAATAACTGTACCTCCCTCAAAAGAAGTGATAAGCAGCGATCAATTTGACTGTTGTAGGCTGCCGTCTCCCGCTTAAGGGCGAATTTCAAACGTTGTCCATCACAGAGACAAATGATCTGGCTCCAGCAGCGTCTATAGGAGTATCTGTCTGCTCACTTCTAGCTCCAGTGGAGACTGATGGAAAAATGGCCGCTAACAACCTGTGATCCTTGTTCCGGGTGCGCGTGTCACCATCGAGCCTTAATGACATCATAAAGCTGCTTCAAGTGCAAGACTTGCAGGCTTATATACAGTCTATCTATCTATCTATCTAATGTATGTTACTGCATAGATATATATCTAGCTATATAAATAGATAGCTATATATCAATATAGATATTTCTACAAATATCTAGCTTTACGTATAAATTTAAACTTGTATAGTTATGGTTTTGTAGGGCTGAAAACATACATACAAAATTTGTATTATTATCAGCATTATTCTTATAATTGCCATTGATGTTATTCCAGGGGCAGGTAATAAACCGCATGAGGCTTTGACCAATTTTTACCATTTTAGGTAAAAAGCTGCATTGACTGCACTTCTGCATTTTGTGGGATATGGTAGGACTGCAAGCAAATCCTGAGACAAGATATGTCAAAAACACTCCATACAGCATGCAATTTCATTTTCCAAGATAGAAACATTGGTCACGCTGAACATTGTTGAACGTTTTCGCTGCAATGCATCCTGAGACGCTTGGATCCAGGTTCTATCATTCATGCTGCGCCATTTCAACCAACCTGTGTGGCTCATATTCACTTTGGGTTGACGAGTTGCATGGTCATGGTGTAGGCCGAGCCTTTTTTGCCACTTCATCCGCCTCCGATCAAGCATAATGCCTTGCCCATAAGCATTCCCCACCCTGGAATATCTTAACCTACCCATTCCCCTATCTGGAATAACTGTACCTCCCTCAAAAGAAGTGATAAGCAGCGATCAATTTGACTGTTGTAGGCTGCCGTCTCCCGCTTAAGGGCGAATTTCAAACGTTGTCCATCACAGAGACAAATGATCTGGCTCCAGCAGCGTCTATAGGAGTATCTGTCTGCTCACTTCTAGCTCCAGTGGAGACTGATGGAAAAATGGCCGCTAACAACCTGTGATCCTTGTTCCGGGTGCGCGTGTCACCATCGAGCCTTAATGACATCATAAAGCTGCTTCAAGTGCAAGACTTGCAGGCTTATATACAGTCTATCTATCTATCTATCTATCTATCTATCTATCTATCTATCTAATGTATGTTACTGCATAGATATATATCTAGCTATATAAATAGATAGCTATATATCAATATAGATATTTCTACAAATATCTAGCTTTACGTATAAATTTAAACTTGTATAGTTATGGTTTTGTAGGGCTGAAAACATACATACAAAATTTGTATTATTATCAGCATTATTCTTATAATTGCCATTGATGTTATTCCAGGGGCAGGTAATAAACCGCATGAGTCTTTGACCAATTTTTACCATTTTAGGTAAAAAGCTGCATTGACTGCACTTCTGCATTTTGTGGGATATGGTAGGACTGCAAGCAAATCCTGAGACAAGATATGTCAAAAACACTCCATACAGCATGCGATTTCATTTTCCAAGATAGAAACATTGGTCACGCTGAACATTGTTGAACGTTTTCGCTGCAATGCATCCTGAGACGCTTGGATCCAGGTTCTATCATTCATGCTGCGCCATTTCAACCAACCTGTGTGGCTCATATTCACTTTGGGTTGACGAGTTGCATGGTCATGGTGTAGGCCGAGCCTTTTTTGCCACTTCATCCGCCTCCGATCAAGCATAATGCCTTGCCCATAAGCATTCCCCACCCTGGAATATCTTAACCTACCCATTCCCCTATCTGGAATAACTGTACCTCCCTCAAAAGAAGTGATAAGCAGCGATCAATTTGACTGTTGTAGGCTGCCGTCTCCCGCTTAAGGGCGAATTTCAAACGTTGTCCATCACAGAGACAAATGATCTGGCTCCAGCAGCGTCTATAGGAGTATCTGTCTGCTCACTTCTAGCTCCAGTGGAGACTGATGGAAAAATGGCCGCTAACAACCTGTGGTCCTTGTTCCGGGTGCGCGTGTCACCATCGAGCCTTAATGACATCATAAAGCTGCTTCAAGTGCAAGACTTGCAGGCTTATATACAGTCTATCTATCTATCTAATGTATGTTACTGCATAGATATATATCTAGCTATATAAATAGATAGCTATATATCAATATAGATATTTCTACAAATATCTAGCTTTACGTATAAATTTAAACTTCTATAGTTATGGTTTTGTAGGGCTGAAAACATACATACAAAATTTGTATTATTATCAGCATTATTCTTA
This sequence comes from Eleutherodactylus coqui, assembly GCF_035609145.1. Taxonomy (NCBI): domain Eukaryota; kingdom Metazoa; phylum Chordata; class Amphibia; order Anura; family Eleutherodactylidae; genus Eleutherodactylus; species Eleutherodactylus coqui. The sequence goes on along the minus strand of NW_027102591.1, from coordinate 157,887 downwards.
TAATTGCCATTGATGTTATTCCAGGGGCAGGTAATAAACCGCATGAGGCTTTGACCAATTTTTACCATTTTAGGTAAAAAGCTGCATTGACTGCACTTCTGCATTTTGTGGGATATGGTAGGACTGCAAGCAAATCCTGAGACAAGATATATCAAAAACACTCCATACAGCATGCGATTTCATTTTCCAAGATAGAAACATTGGTCACGCTGAACATTGTTGAACGTTTTTGCTGCAATGCATCCTGAGACGCTTGGATCCAGGTTCTATCATTCATGCTGCGCCATTTCAACCAACCTGTGTGGCTCATATTCACTTTGGGTTGACGAGTTGCATGGTCATGGTGTAGGCCGAGCCTTTTTTGCCACTTCATCCGCCTCCGATCAAGCATAATGCCTTGCCCATAAGCATTCCCCACCCTGGAATATCTTAACCTACCCATTCCCCTATCTGGAATAACTGTACCTCCCTCAAAAGAAGTGATAAGCCGCAATATATTTGACTGTTGTAGGCTGCCGTCTCCCGCTTAAGGGCGAATTTCAAACGTTGTCCATCACAGAGACAAATGATCTGGCTCCAGCCGCGTCTATAGGAGTATCTGTCTGCTCACTTCTAGCTCCAGTGGAGACTGATGGAAAAATGGCCGCTAACAACCTGTGGTCCTTGTTCCGGGTGCGCGTGTCACCATCGAGCCTTAATGACATCATAAAGCTGCTTCAAGTGCAAGACTTGCAGGCTTATATACAGTCTATCTATCTATCTATCTATCTATCTATCTATCTAATGTATGTTACTGCATAGATATATATCTAGCTATATAAATAGATAGTTATATATCAATATAGATATTTCTACAAATATCTAGCTTTACGTATAAATTTAAACTTGTATAGTTATAGTTTTGTAGGGCTGAAAACATACATACAAAATTTGTATTATTATCAGCATTATTCTTATAATTGCCATTGATGTTATTCCAGGGGCAGGTAATAAACCGCATGAGTCTTTGACCAATTTTTACCATTTTAGGTAAAAAGCTGCATTGACTGCACTTCTGCATTTTGTGGGATATGGTAGGACTGCAAGCAAATCCTGAGACAAGATATGTCAAAAACACTCCATACAGCATGCAATTTCATTTTCCAAGATAGAAACATTGGTCACGCTGAACATTGTTGAACGTTTTCGCTGCAATGCATCCTGAGACGCTTGGATCCAGGTTCTATCATTCATGCTGCGCCATTTCAACCAACCTGTGTGGCTCATATTCACTTTGGGTTGACGAGTTGCATGGTCATGGTGTAGGCCGAGCCTTTTTTGCCACTTCATCCGCCTCCGATCAAGCATAATGCCTTGCCCATAAGCATTCCCCACCCTGGAATATCTTAACCTACCCATTCCCCTATCTGGAATAACTGTACCTCCCTCAAAAGAAGTGATAAGCAGCGATCAATTTGACTGTTGTAGGCTGCCGTCTCCCGCTTAAGGGCGAATTTCAAACGTTGTCCATCACAGAGACAAATGATCTGGCTCCAGCAGCGTCTATAGGAGTATCTGTCTGCTCACTTCTAGCTCCAGTGGAGACTGATGGAAAAATGGCCGCTAACAACCTGTGATCCTTGTTCCGGGTGCGCGTGTCACCATCGAGCCTTAATGACATCATAAAGCTGCTTCAAGTGCAAGACTTGCAGGCTTATATACAGTCTATCTATCTATCTATCTATCTATCTATCTAATGTATGTTACTGCATAGATATATATCTAGCTATATAAATAGATAGCTATATATCAATATAGATATTTCTACAAATATCTAGCTTTACGTATAAATTTAAACTTGTATAGTTATGGTTTTGTAGGGCTGAAAACATACATACAAAATTTGTATTATTATCAGCATTATTCTTATAATTGCCATTGATGTTATTCCAGGGGCAGGTAATAAACCGCATGAGTCTTTGACCAATTTTTACCATTTTAGGTAAAAAGCTGCATTGACTGCACTTCTGCATTTTGTGGGATATGGTAGGACTGCAAGCAAATCCTGAGACAAGATATGTCAAAAACACTCCATACAGCATGCGATTTCATTTTCCAAGATAGAAACATTGGTCACGCTGAACATTGTTGAACGTTTTCGCTGCAATGCATCCTGAGACGCTTGGATCCAGGTTCTATCATTCATGCTGCGCCATTTCAACCAACCTGTGTGGCTCATATTCACTTTGGGTTGACGAGTTGCATGGTCATGGTGTAGGCCGAGCCTTTTTTGCCACTTCATCCGCCTCCGATCAAGCATAATGCCTTGCCCATAAGCATTCCCCACCCTGGAATATCTTAACCTACCCATTCCCCTATCTGGAATAACTGTACCTCCCTCAAAAGAAGTGATAAGCAGCGATCAATTTGACTGTTGTAGGCTGCCGTCTCCCGCTTAAGGGCGAATTTCAAACGTTGTCCATCACAGAGACAAATGATCTGGCTCCAGCAGCGTCTATAGGAGTATCTGTCTGCTCACTTCTACCTCCAGTGGAGACTGATGGAAAAATGGCCGCTAACAACCTGTGATCCTTGTTCCGGGTGCGCGTGTCACCATCGAGCCTTAATGACATCATAAAGCTGCTTCAAGTGCAAGACTTGCAGGCTTATATACAGTCTATCTATCTATCTATCTATCTATCTATCTAATGTATGTTACTGCATAGATATATATCTAGCTATATAAATAGATAGCTATATATCAATATAGATATTTCTACAAATATCTAGCTTTACGTATAAATTTAAACTTCTATAGTTATGGTTTTGTAGGGCTGAAAACATACATACAAAATTTGTATTATTATCAGCATTATTCTTATAATTGCCATTGATGTTATTCCAGGGGCAGGTAATAAACCGCATGAGGCTTTGACCAATTTTTACCATTTTAGGTAAAAAGCTGCATTGACTGCACTTCTGCATTTTGTGGGATATGGTAGGACTGCAAGCAAATCCTGAGACAAGATATATCAAGAACACTCCATACAGCATGCGATTTCATTTTCCAAGATAGAAACATTGGTCACGCTGAACATTGTTGAACGTTTTCGCTGCAATGCATCCTGAGACGCTTGGATCCAGGTTCTATCATTCATGCTGCGCCATTTCAACCAACCTGTGTGGCTCATATTCACTTTGGGTTGACGAGTTGCATGGTCATGGTGTAGGCCGAGCCTTTTTTGCCACTTCATCCGCCTCCGATCAAGCATAATGCCTTGCCCATAAGCATTCCCCACCCTGGAATATCTTAACCTACCCATTCCCCTATCTGGAATAACTGTACCTCCCTCAAAAGAAGTGATAAGCAGCGATCAATTTGACTGTTGTAGGCTGCCGTCTCCCGCTTAAGGGCGAATTTCAAACGTTGTCCATCACAGAGACAAATGATCTGGCTCCAGCAGCGTCTATAGGAGTATCTGTCTGCTCACTTCTAGCTCCAGTGGAGACTGATGGAAAAATGGCCGCTAACAACCTGTGATCCTTGTTCCGGGTGCGCGTGTCACCATCGAGCCTTAATGACATCATAAAGCTGCTTCAAGTGCAAGACTTGCAGGCTTATATACAGTCTATCTATCTATCTAATGTATGTTACTGCATAGATATATATCTAGCTATATAAATAGATAGCTATATATCAATATAGATATTTCTACAAATATCTAGCTTTACGTATAAATTTAAACTTGTATAGTTATGGTTTTGTAGGGCTGAAAACATACATACAAAATTTGTATTATTATCAGCATTATTCTTATAATTGCCATTGATGTTATTCCAGGGGCAGGTAATAAACCGCATGAGGCTTTGACCAATTTTTACCATTTTAGGTAAAAAGCTGCATTGACTGCACTTCTGCATTTTGTGGGATATGGTAGGACTGCAAGCAAATCCTGAGACAAGATATATCAAGAACACTCCATACAGCATGCGATTTCATTTTCCAAGATAGAAACATTGGTCACGCTGAACATTGTTGAACGTTTTCGCTGCAATGCATCCTGAGACGCTTGGATCCAGGTTCTATCATTCATGCTGCGCCATTTCAACCAACCTGTGTGGCTCATATTCACTTTGGGTTGACGAGTTGCATGGTCATGGTGTAGGCCGAGCCTTTTTTGCCACTTCATCCGCCTCCGATCAAGCATAATGCCTTGCCCATAAGCATTCCCCACCCTGGAATATCTTAACCTACCCATTCCCCTATCTGGAATAACTGTACCTCCCTCAAAAGAAGTGATAAGCAGCGATCAATTTGACTGTTGTAGGCTGCCGTCTCCCGCTTAAGGGCGAATTTCAAACGTTGTCCATCACAGAGACAAATGATCTGGCTCCAGCAGCGTCTATAGGAGTATCTGTCTGCTCACTTCTAGCTCCAGTGGAGACTGATGGAAAAATGGCCGCTAACAACCTGTGATCCTTGTTCCGGGTGCGCGTGTCACCATCGAGCCTTAATGACATCATAAAGCTGCTTCAAGTGCAAGACTTGCAGGCTTATATACAGTCTATCTATCTATCTATCTAATGTATGTTACTGCATAGATATATATCTAGCTATATAAATAGATAGCTATATATCAATATAGATATTTCTACAAATATCTAGCTTTACGTATAAATTTAAACTTGTATAGTTATGGTTTTGTAGGGCTGAAAACATACATACAAAATTTGTATTATTATCAGCATTATTCTTATAATTGCCATTGATGTTATTCCAGGGGCAGGTAATAAACCGCATGAGGCTTTGACCAATTTTTACCATTTTAGGTAAAAAGCTGCATTGACTGCACTTCTGCATTTTGTGGGATATGGTAGGACTGCAAGCAAATCCTGAGACAAGATATGTCAAAAACACTCCATACAGCATGCAATTTCATTTTCCAAGATAGAAACATTGGTCACGCTGAACATTGTTGAACGTTTTCGCTGCAATGCATCCTGAGACGCTTGGATCCAGGTTCTATCATTCATGCTGCGCCATTTCAACCAACCTGTGTGGCTCATATTCACTTTGGGTTGACGAGTTGCATGGTCATGGTGTAGGCCGAGCCTTTTTTGCCACTTCATCCGCCTCCGATCAAGCATAATGCCTTGCCCATAAGCATTCCCCACCCTGGAATATCTTAACCTACCCATTCCCCTATCTGGAATAACTGTACCTCCCTCAAAAGAAGTGATAAGCAGCGATCAATTTGACTGTTGTAGGCTGCCGTCTCCCGCTTAAGGGCGAATTTCAAACGTTGTCCATCACAGAGACAAATGATCTGGCTCCAGCAGCGTCTATAGGAGTATCTGTCTGCTCACTTCTAGCTCCAGTGGAGACTGATGGAAAAATGGCCGCTAACAACCTGTGATCCTTGTTCCGGGTGCGCGTGTCACCATCGAGCCTTAATGACATCATAAAGCTGCTTCAAGTGCAAGACTTGCAGGCTTATATACAGTCTATCTATCTATCTATCTATCTATCTATCTAATGTATGTTACTGCATAGATATATATCTAGCTATATAAATAGATAGCTATATATCAATATAGATATTTCTACAAATATCTAGCTTTACGTATAAATTTAAACTTGTATAGTTATGGTTTTGTAGGGCTGAAAACATACATACAAAATTTGTATTATTATCAGCATTATTCTTATAATTGCCATTGATGTTATTCCAGGGGCAGGTAATAAACCGCATGAGTCTTTGACCAATTTTTACCATTTTAGGTAAAAAGCTGCATTGACTGCACTTCTGCATTTTGTGGGATATGGTAGGACTGCAAGCAAATCCTGAGACAAGATATGTCAAAAACACTCCATACAGCATGCGATTTCATTTTCCAAGATAGAAACATTGGTCACGCTGAACATTGTTGAACGTTTTCGCTGCAATGCATCCTGAGACGCTTGGATCCAGGTTCTATCATTCATGCTGCGCCATTTCAACCAACCTGTGTGGCTCATATTCACTTTGGGTTGACGAGTTGCATGGTCATGGTGTAGGCCGAGCCTTTTTTGCCACTTCATCCGCCTCCGATCAAGCATAATGCCTTGCCCATAAGCATTCCCCACCCTGGAATATCTTAACCTACCCATTCCCCTATCTGGAATAACTGTACCTCCCTCAAAAGAAGTGATAAGCAGCGATCAATTTGACTGTTGTAGGCTGCCGTCTCCCGCTTAAGGGCGAATTTCAAACGTTGTCCATCACAGAGACAAATGATCTGGCTCCAGCAGCGTCTATAGGAGTATCTGTCTGCTCACTTCTACCTCCAGTGGAGACTGATGGAAAAATGGCCGCTAACAACCTGTGATCCTTGTTCCGGGTGCGCGTGTCACCATCGAGCCTTAATGACATCATAAAGCTGCTTCAAGTGCAAGACTTGCAGGCTTATATACAGTCTATCTATCTATCTATCTATCTATCTAATGTATGTTACTGCATAGATATATATCTAGCTATATAAATAGATAGCTATATATCAATATAGATATTTCTACAAATATCTAGCTTTACGTATAAATTTAAACTTCTATAGTTATGGTTTTGTAGGGCTGAAAACATACATACAAAATTTGTATTATTATCAGCATTATTCTTATAATTGCCATTGATGTTATTCCAGGGGCAGGTAATAAACCGCATGAGGCTTTGACCAATTTTTACCATTTTAGGTAAAAAGCTGCATTGACTGCACTTCTGCATTTTGTGGGATATGGTAGGACTGCAAGCAAATCCTGAGACAAGATATATCAAGAACACTCCATACAGCATGCGATTTCATTTTCCAAGATAGAAACATTGGTCACGCTGAACATTGTTGAACGTTTTCGCTGCAATGCATCCTGAGACGCTTGGATCCAGGTTCTATCATTCATGCTGCGCCATTTCAACCAACCTGTGTGGCTCATATTCACTTTGGGTTGACGAGTTGCATGGTCATGGTGTAGGCCGAGCCTTTTTTGCCACTTCATCCGCCTCCGATCAAGCATAATGCCTTGCCCATAAGCATTCCCCACCCTGGAATATCTTAACCTACCCATTCCCCTATCTGGAATAACTGTACCTCCCTCAAAAGAAGTGATAAGCAGCGATCAATTTGACTGTTGTAGGCTGCCGTCTCCCGCTTAAGGGCGAATTTCAAACGTTGTCCATCACAGAGACAAATGATCTGGCTCCAGCAGCGTCTATAGGAGTATCTGTCTGCTCACTTCTAGCTCCAGTGGAGACTGATGGAAAAATGGCCGCTAACAACCTGTGATCCTTGTTCCGGGTGCGCGTGTCACCATCGAGCCTTAATGACATCATAAAGCTGCTTCAAGTGCAAGACTTGCAGGCTTATATACAGTCTATCTATCTATCTAATGTATGTTACTGCATAGATATATATCTAGCTATATAAATAGATAGCTATATATCAATATAGATATTTCTACAAATATCTAGCTTTACGTATAAATTTAAACTTGTATAGTTATGGTTTTGTAGGGCTGAAAACATACATACAAAATTTGTATTATTATCAGCATTATTCTTATAATTGCCATTGATGTTATTCCAGGGGCAGGTAATAAACCGCATGAGGCTTTGACCAATTTTTACCATTTTAGGTAAAAAGCTGCATTGACTGCACTTCTGCATTTTGTGGGATATGGTAGGACTGCAAGCAAATCCTGAGACAAGATATATCAAGAACACTCCATACAGCATGCGATTTCATTTTCCAAGATAGAAACATTGGTCACGCTGAACATTGTTGAACGTTTTCGCTGCAATGCATCCTGAGACGCTTGGATCCAGGTTCTATCATTCATGCTGCGCCATTTCAACCAACCTGTGTGGCTCATATTCACTTTGGGTTGACGAGTTGCATGGTCATGGTGTAGGCCGAGCCTTTTTTGCCACTTCATCCGCCTCCGATCAAGCATAATGCCTTGCCCATAAGCATTCCCCACCCTGGAATATCTTAACCTACCCATTCCCCTATCTGGAATAACTGTACCTCCCTCAAAAGAAGTGATAAGCAGCGATCAATTTGACTGTTGTAGGCTGCCGTCTCCCGCTTAAGGGCGAATTTCAAACGTTGTCCATCACAGAGACAAATGATCTGGCTCCAGCAGCGTCTATAGGAGTATCTGTCTGCTCACTTCTAGCTCCAGTGGAGACTGATGGAAAAATGGCCGCTAACAACCTGTGATCCTTGTTCCGGGTGCGCGTGTCACCATCGAGCCTTAATGACATCATAAAGCTGCTTCAAGTGCAAGACTTGCAGGCTTATATACAGTCTATCTATCTATCTATCTAATGTATGTTACTGCATAGATATATATCTAGCTATATAAATAGATAGCTATATATCAATATAGATATTTCTACAAATATCTAGCTTTACGTATAAATTTAAACTTGTATAGTTATGGTTTTGTAGGGCTGAAAACATACATACAAAATTTGTATTATTATCAGCATTATTCTTATAATTGCCATTGATGTTATTCCAGGGGCAGGTAATAAACCGCATGAGGCTTTGACCAATTTTTACCATTTTAGGTAAAAAGCTGCATTGACTGCACTTCTGCATTTTGTGGGATATGGTAGGACTGCAAGCAAATCCTGAGACAAGATATGTCAAAAACACTCCATACAGCATGCAATTTCATTTTCCAAGATAGAAACATTGGTCACGCTGAACATTGTTGAACGTTTTCGCTGCAATGCATCCTGAGACGCTTGGATCCAGGTTCTATCATTCATGCTGCGCCATTTCAACCAACCTGTGTGGCTCATATTCACTTTGGGTTGACGAGTTGCATGGTCATGGTGTAGGCCGAGCCTTTTTTGCCACTTCATCCGCCTCCGATCAAGCATAATGCCTTGCCCATAAGCATTCCCCACCCTGGAATATCTTAACCTACCCATTCCCCTATCTGGAATAACTGTACCTCCCTCAAAAGAAGTGATAAGCAGCGATCAATTTGACTGTTGTAGGCTGCCGTCTCCCGCTTAAGGGCGAATTTCAAACGTTGTCCATCACAGAGACAAATGATCTGGCTCCAGCAGCGTCTATAGGAGTATCTGTCTGCTCACTTCTAGCTCCAGTGGAGACTGATGGAAAAATGGCCGCTAACAACCTGTGATCCTTGTTCCGGGTGCGCGTGTCACCATCGAGCCTTAATGACATCATAAAGCTGCTTCAAGTGCAAGACTTGCAGGCTTATATACAGTCTATCTATCTATCTATCTATCTATCTATCTATCTATCTAATGTATGTTACTGCATAGATATATATCTAGCTATATAAATAGATAGCTATATATCAATATAGATATTTCTACAAATATCTAGCTTTACGTATAAATTTAAACTTCTATAGTTATGGTTTTGTAGGGCTGAAAACATACATACAAAATTTGTATTATTATCAGCATTATTCTTATAATTGCCATTGATGTTATTCCAGGGGCAGGTAATAAACCGCATGAGGCTTTGACCAATTTTTACCATTTTAGGTAAAAAGCTGCATTGACTGCACTTCTGCATTTTGTGGGATATGGTAGGACTGCAAGCAAATCCTGAGACAAGATATGTCAAAAACACTCCATACAGCATGCGATTTCATTTTCCAAGATAGAAACATTGGTCACGCTGAACATTGTTGAACGTTTTCGCTGCAATGCATCCTGAGACGCTTGGATCCAGGTTCTATCATTCATGCTGCGCCATTTCAACCAACCTGTGTGGCTCATATTCACTTTGGGTTGACGAGTTGCATGGTCATGGTGTAGGCCGAGCCTTTTTTGCCACTTCATCCGCCTCCGATCAAGCATAATGCCTTGCCCATAAGCATTCCCCACCCTGGAATATCTTAACCTACCCATTCCCCTATCTGGAATAACTGTACCTCCCTCAAAAGAAGTGATAAGCAGCGATCAATTTGACTGTTGTAGGCTGCCGTCTCCCGCTTAAGGGCGAATTTCAAACGTTGTCCATCACAGAGACAAATGATCTGGCTCCAGCAGCGTCTATAGGAGTATCTGTCTGCTCACTTCTACCTCCAGTGGAGACTGATGGAAAAATGGCCGCTAACAACCTGTGATCCTTGTTCCGGGTGCGCGTGTCACCATCGAGCCTTAATGACATCATAAAGCTGCTTCAAGTGCAAGACTTGCAGGCTTATATACAGTCTATCTATCTATCTATCTATCTATCTAATGTATGTTACTGCATAGATATATATCTAGCTATATAAATAGATAGCTATATATCAATATAGATATTTCTACAAATATCTAGCTTTACGTATAAATTTAAACTTCTATAGTTATGGTTTTGTAGGGCTGAAAACATACATACAAAATTTGTATTATTATCAGCATTATTCTTATAATTGCCATTGATGTTATTCCAGGGGCAGGTAATAAACCGCATGAGGCTTTGACCAATTTTTACCATTTTAGGTAAAAAGCTGCATTGACTGCACTTCTGCATTTTGTGGGATATGGTAGGACTGCAAGCAAATCCTGAGACAAGATATATCAAGAACACTCCATACAGCATGCGATTTCATTTTCCAAGATAGAAACATTGGTCACGCTGAACATTGTTGAACGTTTTCGCTGCAATGCATCCTGAGACGCTTGGATCCAGGTTCTATCATTCATGCTGCGCCATTTCAACCAACCTGTGTGGCTCATATTCACTTTGGGTTGACGAGTTGCATGGTCATGGTGTAGGCCGAGCCTTTTTTGCCACTTCATCCGCCTCCGATCAAGCATAATGCCTTGCCCATAAGCATTCCCCACCCTGGAATATCTTAACCTACCCATTCCCCTATCTGGAATAACTGTACCTCCCTCAAAAGAAGTGATAAGCAGCGATCAATTTGACTGTTGTAGGCTGCCGTCTCCCGCTTAAGGGCGAATTTCAAACGTTGTCCATCACAGAGACAAATGATCTGGCTCCAGCAGCGTCTATAGGAGTATCTGTCTGCTCACTTCTAGCTCCAGTGGAGACTGATGGAAAAATGGCCGCTAACAACCTGTGATCCTTGTTCCGGGTGCGCGTGTCACCATCGAGCCTTAATGACATCATAAAGCTGCTTCAAGTGCAAGACTTGCAGGCTTATATACAGTCTATCTATCTATCTAATGTATGTTACTGCATAGATATATATCTAGCTATATAAATAGATAGCTATATATCAATATAGATATTTCTACAAATATCTAGCTTTACGTATAAATTTAAACTTGTATAGTTATGGTTTTGTAGGGCTGAAAACATACATACAAAATTTGTATTATTATCAGCATTATTCTTATAATTGCCATTGATGTTATTCCAGGGGCAGGTAATAAACCGCATGAGGCTTTGACCAATTTTTACCATTTTAGGTAAAAAGCTGCATTGACTGCACTTCTGCATTTTGTGGGATATGGTAGGACTGCAAGCAAATCCTGAGACAAGATATATCAAGAACACTCCATACAGCATGCGATTTCATTTTCCAAGATAGAAACATTGGTCACGCTGAACATTGTTGAACGTTTTCGCTGCAATGCATCCTGAGACGCTTGGATCCAGGTTCTATCATTCATGCTGCGCCATTTCAACCAACCTGTGTGGCTCATATTCACTTTGGGTTGACGAGTTGCATGGTCATGGTGTAGGCCGAGCCTTTTTTGCCACTTCATCCGCCTCCGATCAAGCATAATGCCTTGCCCATAAGCATTCCCCACCCTGGAATATCTTAACCTACCCATTCCCCTATCTGGAATAACTGTACCTCCCTCAAAAGAAGTGATAAGCAGCGATCAATTTGACTGTTGTAGGCTGCCGTCTCCCGCTTAAGGGCGAATTTCAAACGTTGTCCATCACAGAGACAAATGATCTGGCTCCAGCAGCGTCTATAGGAGTATCTGTCTGCTCACTTCTAGCTCCAGTGGAGACTGATGGAAAAATGGCCGCTAACAACCTGTGATCCTTGTTCCGGGTGCGCGTGTCACCATCGAGCCTTAATGACATCATAAAGCTGCTTCAAGTGCAAGACTTGCAGGCTTATATACAGTCTATCTATCTATCTATCTAATGTATGTTACTGCATAGATATATATCTAGCTATATAAATAGATAGCTATATATCAATATAGATATTTCTACAAATATCTAGCTTTACGTATAAATTTAAACTTGTATAGTTATGGTTTTGTAGGGCTGAAAACATACATACAAAATTTGTATTATTATCAGCATTATTCTTATAATTGCCATTGATGTTATTCCAGGGGCAGGTAATAAACCGCATGAGGCTTTGACCAATTTTTACCATTTTAGGTAAAAAGCTGCATTGACTGCACTTCTGCATTTTGTGGGATATGGTAGGACTGCAAGCAAATCCTGAGACAAGATATGTCAAAAACACTCCATACAGCATGCAATTTCATTTTCCAAGATAGAAACATTGGTCACGCTGAACATTGTTGAACGTTTTCGCTGCAATGCATCCTGAGACGCTTGGATCCAGGTTCTATCATTCATGCTGCGCCATTTCAACCAACCTGTGTGGCTCATATTCACTTTGGGTTGACGAGTTGCATGGTCATGGTGTAGGCCGAGCCTTTTTTGCCACTTCATCCGCCTCCGATCAAGCATAATGCCTTGCCCATAAGCATTCCCCACCCTGGAATATCTTAACCTACCCATTCCCCTATCTGGAATAACTGTACCTCCCTCAAAAGAAGTGATAAGCAGCGATCAATTTGACTGTTGTAGGCTGCCGTCTCCCGCTTAAGGGCGAATTTCAAACGTTGTCCATCACAGAGACAAATGATCTGGCTCCAGCAGCGTCTATAGGAGTATCTGTCTGCTCACTTCTAGCTCCAGTGGAGACTGATGGAAAAATGGCCGCTAACAACCTGTGATCCTTGTTCCGGGTGCGCGTGTCACCATCGAGCCTTAATGACATCATAAAGCTGCTTCAAGTGCAAGACTTGCAGGCTTATATACAGTCTATCTATCTATCTATCTATCTATCTATCTATCTATCTATCTATCTAATGTATGTTACTGCATAGATATATATCTAGCTATATAAATAGATAGCTATATATCAATATAGATATTTCTACAAATATCTAGCTTTACGTATAAATTTAAACTTCTATAGTTATGGTTTTGTAGGGCTGAAAACATACATACAAAATTTGTATTATTATAAGCATTATTCTTATAATTGCCATTGATGTTATTCCAGGGGCAGGTAATAAACCGCATGAGGCTTTGACCAATTTTTACCATTTTAGGTAAAAAGCTGCATTGACTGCACTTCTGCATTTTGTGGGATATGGTAGGACTGCAAGCAAATCCTGAGACAAGATATATCAAGAACACTCCATACAGCATGCGATTTCATTTTCCAAGATAGAAACATTGGTCACGCTGAACATTGTTGAACGTTTTCGCTGCAATGCATCCTGAGACGCTTGGATCCAGGTTCTATCATTCATGCTGCGCCATTTCAACCAACCTGTGTGGCTCATATTCACTTTGGGTTGACGAGTTGCATGGTCATGGTGTAGGCCGAGCCTTTTTTGCCACTTCATCCGCCTCCGATCAAGCATAATGCCTTGCCCATAAGCATTCCCCACCCTGGAATATCTTAACCTACCCATTCCCCTATCTGGAATAACTGTACCTCCCTCAAAAGAAGTGATAAGCAGCGATCAATTTGACTGTTGTAGGCTGCCGTCTCCCGCTTAAGGGCGAATTTCAAACGTTGTCCATCACAGAGACAAATGATCTGGCTCCAGCAGCGTCTATAGGAGTATCTGTCTGCTCACTTCTAGCTCCAGTGGAGACTGATGGAAAAATGGCCGCTAACAACCTGTGGTCCTTGTTCCGGGTGCGCGTGTCACCATCGAGCCTTAATGACATCATAAAGCTGCTTCAAGTGCAAGACTTGCAGGCTTATATACAGTCTATCTATCTATCTATCTATCTATCTATCTATCTATCTATCTATCTATCTAATGTATGTTACTGCATAGATATATATCTAGCTATATAAATAGATAGCTATATATCAATATAGATATTTCTACAAATATCTAGCTTTACGTATAAATTTAAACTTGTATAGTTATGGTTTTGTAGGGCTGAAAACATACATACAAAATTTGTATTATTATCAGCATTATTCTTATAATTGCCATTGATGTTATTCCAGGGGCAGGTAATAAACCGCATGAGTCTTTGACCAATTTTTACCATTTTAGGTAAAAAGCTGCATTGACTGCACTTCTGCATTTTGTGGGATATGGTAGGACTGCAAGCAAATCCTGAGACAAGATATGTCAAAAACACTCCATACAGCATGCGATTTCATTTTCCAAGATAGAAACATTGGTCACGCTGAACATTGTTGAACGTTTTCGCTGCAATGCATCCTGAGACGCTTGGATCCAGGTTCTATCATTCATGCTGCGCCATTTCAACCAACCTGTGTGGCTCATATTCACTTTGGGTTGACGAGTTGCATGGTCATGGTGTAGGCCGAGCCTTTTTTGCCACTTCATCCGCCTCCGATCAAGCATAATGCCTTGCCCATAAGCATTCCCCACCCTGGAATATCTTAACCTACCCATTCCCCTATCTGGAATAACTGTACCTCCCTCAAAAGAAGTGATAAGCAGCGATCAATTTGACTGTTGTAGGCTGCCGTCTCCCGCTTAAGGGCGAATTTCAAACGTTGTCCATCACAGAGACAAATGATCTGGCTCCAGCAGCGTCTATAGGAGTATCTGTCTGCTCACTTCTACCTCCAGTGGAGACTGATGGAAAAATGGCCGCTAACAACCTGTGATCCTTGTTCCGGGTGCGCGTGTCACCATCGAGCCTTAATGACATCATAAAGCTGCTTCAAGTGCAAGACTTGCAGGCTTATATACAGTCTATCTATCTATCTATCTATCTATCTATCTATCTAATGTATGTTACTGCATAGATATATATCTAGCTATATAAATAGATAGCTATATATCAATATAGATATTTCTACAAATATCTAGCTTTACGTATAAATTTAAACTTCTATAGTTATGGTTTTGTAGGGCTGAAAACATACATACAAAATTTGTATTATTATCAGCATTATTCTTATAATTGCCATTGATGTTATTCCAGGGGCAGGTAATAAACCGCATGAGGCTTTGACCAATTTTTACCATTTTAGGTAAAAAGCTGCATTGACTGCACTTCTGCATTTTGTGGGATATGGTAGGACTGCAAGCAAATCCTGAGACAAGATATATCAAGAACACTCCATACAGCATGCGATTTCATTTTCCAAGATAGAAACATTGGTCACGCTGAACATTGTTGAACGTTTTCGCTGCAATGCATCCTGAGACGCTTGGATCCAGGTTCTATCATTCATGCTGCGCCATTTCAACCAACCTGTGTGGCTCATATTCACTTTGGGTTGACGAGTTGCATGGTCATGGTGTAGGCCGAGCCTTTTTTGCCACTTCATCCGCCTCCGATCAAGCATAATGCCTTGCCCATAAGCATTCCCCACCCTGGAATATCTTAACCTACCCATTCCCCTATCTGGAATAACTGTACCTCCCTCAAAAGAAGTGATAAGCAGCGATCAATTTGACTGTTGTAGGCTGCCGTCTCCCGCTTAAGGGCGAATTTCAAACGTTGTCCATCACAGAGACAAATGATCTGGCTCCAGCAGCGTCTATAGGAGTATCTGTCTGCTCACTTCTAGCTCCAGTGGAGACTGATGGAAAAATGGCCGCTAACAACCTGTGATCCTTGTTCCGGGTGCGCGTGTCACCATCGAGCCTTAATGACATCATAAAGCTGCTTCAAGTGCAAGACTTGCAGGCTTATATACAGTCTATCTATCTATCTATCTATCTATCTATCTATCTATCTATCTATCTATCTATCTATCTAATGTATGTTACTGCATAGATATATATCTAGCTATATAAATAGATAGCTATATATCAATATAGATATTTCTACAAATATCTAGCTTTACGTATAAATTTAAACTTCTATAGTTATGGTTTTGTAGGGCTGAAAACATACATACAAAATTTGTATTATTATAAGCATTATTCTTATAATTGCCATTGATGTTATTCCAGGGGCAGGTAATAAACCGCATGAGGCTTTGACCAATTTTTACCATTTTAGGTAAAAAGCTGCATTGACTGCACTTCTGCATTTTGTGGGATATGGTAGGACTGCAAGCAAATCCTGAGACAAGATATATCAAGAACACTCCATACAGCATGCGATTTCATTTTCCAAGATAGAAACATTGGTCACGCTGAACATTGTTGAACGTTTTCGCTGCAATGCATCCTGAGACGCTTGGATCCAGGTTCTATCATTCATGCTGCGCCATTTCAACCAACCTGTGTGGCTCATATTCACTTTGGGTTGACGAGTTGCATGGTCATGGTGTAGGCCGAGCCTTTTTTGCCACTTCATCCGCCTCCGATCAAGCATAATGCCTTGCCCATAAGCATTCCCCACCCTGGAATATCTTAACCTACCCATTCCCCTATCTGGAATAACTGTACCTCCCTCAAAAGAAGTGATAAGCAGCGATCAATTTGACTGTTGTAGGCTGCCGTCTCCCGCTTAAGGGCGAATTTCAAACGTTGTCCATCACAGAGACAAATGATCTGGCTCCAGCAGCGTCTATAGGAGTATCTGTCTGCTCACTTCTAGCTCCAGTGGAGACTGATGGAAAAATGGCCGCTAACAACCTGTGGTCCTTGTTCCGGGTGCGCGTGTCACCATCGAGCCTTAATGACATCATAAAGCTGCTTCAAGTGCAAGACTTGCAGGCTTATATACAGTCTATCTATCTATCTAATGTATGTTACTGCATAGATATATATCTAGCTATATAAATAGATAGCTATATATCAATATAGATATTTCTACAAATATCTAGCTTTACGTATAAATTTAAACTTCTATAGTTATGGTTTTGTAGGGCTGAAAACATACATACAAAATTTGTATTATTATCAGCATTATTCTTATAATTGCCATTGATGTTATTCCAGGGGCAGGTAATAAACCGCATGAGGCTTTGACCAATTTTTACCATTTTAGGTAAAAAGCTGCATTGACTGCACTTCTGCATTTTGTGGGATATGGTAGGACTGCAAGCAAATCCTGAGACAAGATATATCAAAAACACTCCATACAGCATGCGATTTCATTTTCCAAGATAGAAACATTGGTCACGCTGAACATTGTTGAACGTTTTTGCTGCAATGCATCCTGAGACGCTTGGATCCAGGTTCTATCATTCATGCTGCGCCATTTCAACCAACCTGTGTGGCTCATATTCACTTTGGGTTGACGAGTTGCATGGTCATGGTGTAGGCCGAGCCTTTTTTGCCACTTCATCCGCCTCCGATCAAGCATAATGCCTTGCCCATAAGCATTCCCCACCCTGGAATATCTTAACCTACCCATTCCCCTATCTGGAATAACTGTACCTCCCTCAAAAGAAGTGATAAGCCGCAATATATTTGACTGTTGTAGGCTGCCGTCTCCCGCTTAAGGGCGAATTTCAAACGTTGTCCATCACAGAGACAAATGATCTGGCTCCAGCCGCGTCTATAGGAGTATCTGTCTGCTCACTTCTAGCTCCAGTGGAGACTGATGGAAAAATGGCCGCTAACAACCTGTGGTCCTTGTTCCGGGTGCGCGTGTCACCATCGAGCCTTAATGACATCATAAAGCTGCTTCAAGTGCAAGACTTGCAGGCTTATATACAGTCTATCTATCTATCTATCTATCTATCTATCTATCTATCTATCTATCTATCTATCTAATGTATGTTACTGCATAGATATATATCTAGCTATATAAATAGATAGTTATATATCAATATAGATATTTCTACAAATATCTAGCTTTACGTATAAATTTAAACTTGTATAGTTATAGTTTTGTAGGGCTGAAAACATACATACAAAATTTGTATTATTATCAGCATTATTCTTATAATTGCCATTGATGTTATTCCAGGGGCAGGTAATAAACCGCATGAGTCTTTGACCAATTTTTACCATTTTAGGTAAAAAGCTGCATTGACTGCACTTCTGCATTTTGTGGGATATGGTAGGACTGCAAGCAAATCCTGAGACAAGATATGTCAAAAACACTCCATACAGCATGCAATTTCATTTTCCAAGATAGAAACATTGGTCACGCTGAACATTGTTGAACGTTTTCGCTGCAATGCATCCTGAGACGCTTGGATCCAGGTTCTATCATTCATGCTGCGCCATTTCAACCAACCTGTGTGGCTCATATTCACTTTGGGTTGACGAGTTGCATGGTCATGGTGTAGGCCGAGCCTTTTTTGCCACTTCATCCGCCTCCGATCAAGCATAATGCCTTGCCCATAAGCATTCCCCACCCTGGAATATCTTAACCTACCCATTCCCCTATCTGGAATAACTGTACCTCCCTCAAAAGAAGTGATAAGCCGCAATATATTTGACTGTTGTAGGCTGCCGTCTCCCGCTTAAGGGCGAATTTCAAACGTTGTCCATCACAGAGACAAATGATCTGGCTCCAGCCGCGTCTATAGGAGTATCTGTCTGCTCACTTCTAGCTCCAGTGGAGACTGATGGAAAAATGGCCGCTAACAACCTGTGGTCCTTGTTCCGGGTGCGCGTGTCACCATCGAGCCTTAATGACATCATAAAGCTGCTTCAAGTGCAAGACTTGCAGGCTTATATACAGTCTATCTATCTATCTATCTATCTATCTATCTATCTATCTATCTATCTATCTATCTAATGTATGTTACTGCATAGATATATATCTAGCTATATAAATAGATAGTTATATATCAATATAGATATTTCTACAAATATCTAGCTTTACGTATAAATTTAAACTTGTATAGTTATAGTTTTGTAGGGCTGAAAACATACATACAAAATTTGTATTATTATCAGCATTATTCTTATAATTGCCATTGATGTTATTCCAGGGGCAGGTAATAAACCGCATGAGTCTTTGACCAATTTTTACCATTTTAGGTAAAAAGCTGCATTGACTGCACTTCTGCATTTTGTGGGATATGGTAGGACTGCAAGCAAATCCTGAGACAAGATATGTCAAAAACACTCCATACAGCATGCAATTTCATTTTCCAAGATAGAAACATTGGTCACGCTGAACATTGTTGAACGTTTTCGCTGCAATGCATCCTGAGACGCTTGGATCCAGGTTCTATCATTCATGCTGCGCCATTTCAACCAACCTGTGTGGCTCATATTCACTTTGGGTTGACGAGTTGCATGGTCATGGTGTAGGCCGAGCCTTTTTTGCCACTTCATCCGCCTCCGATCAAGCATAATGCCTTGCCCACAAGCATTCCCCACCCTGGAATATCTTAACCTACCCATTCCCCTATCTGGAATAACTGTACCTCCCTCAAAAGAAGTGATAAGCAGCGATCAATTTGACTGTTGTAGGCTGCCGTCTCCCGCTTAAGGGCGAATTTCAAACGTTGTCCATCACAGAGACAAATGATCTGGCTCCAGCAGCGTCTATAGGAGTATCTGTCTGCTCACTTCTAGCTCCAGTGGAGACTGATGGAAAAATGGCCGCTAACAACCTGTGATCCTTGTTCCGGGTGCGCGTGTCACCATCGAGCCTTAATGACATCATAAAGCTGCTTCAAGTGCAAGACTTGCAGGCTTATATACAGTCTATCTATCTATCTATCTATCTATCTATCTATCTATCTATCTATCTATCTATCTATCTATCTAATGTATGTTACTGCATAGATATATATCTAGCTATATAAATAGATAGCTATATATCAATATAGATATTTCTACAAATATCTAGCTTTACGTATAAATTTAAACTTGTATAGTTATGGTTTTGTAGGGCTGAAAACATACATACAAAATTTGTATTATTATCAGCATTATTCTTATAATTGCCATTGATGTTATTCCAGGGGCAGGTAATAAACCGCATGAGTCTTTGACCAATTTTTACCATTTTAGGTAAAAAGCTGCATTGACTGCACTTCTGCATTTTGTGGGATATGGTAGGACTGCAAGCAAATCCTGAGACAAGATATGTCAAAAACACTCCATACAGCATGCGATTTCATTTTCCAAGATAGAAACATTGGTCACGCTGAACATTGTTGAACGTTTTCGCTGCAATGCATCCTGAGACGCTTGGATCCAGGTTCTATCATTCATGCTGCGCCATTTCAACCAACCTGTGTGGCTCATATTCACTTTGGGTTGACGAGTTGCATGGTCATGGTGTAGGCCGAGCCTTTTTTGCCACTTCATCCGCCTCCGATCAAGCATAATGCCTTGCCCATAAGCATTCCCCACCCTGGAATATCTTAACCTACCCATTCCCCTATCTGGAATAACTGTACCTCCCTCAAAAGAAGTGATAAGCAGCGATCAATTTGACTGTTGTAGGCTGCCGTCTCCCGCTTAAGGGCGAATTTCAAACGTTGTCCATCACAGAGACAAATGATCTGGCTCCAGCAGCGTCTATAGGAGTATCTGTCTGCTCACTTCTAGCTCCAGTGGAGACTGATGGAAAAATGGCCGCTAACAACCTGTGGTCCTTGTTCCGGGTGCGCGTGTCACCATCGAGCCTTAATGACATCATAAAGCTGCTTCAAGTGCAAGACTTGCAGGCTTATATACAGTCTATCTATCTATCTAATGTATGTTACTGCATAGATATATATCTAGCTATATAAATAGATAGCTATATATCAATATAGATATTTCTACAAATATCTAGCTTTACGTATAAATTTAAACTTCTATAGTTATGGTTTTGTAGGGCTGAAAACATACATACAAAATTTGTATTATTATCAGCATTATTCTTATAATTGCCATTGATGTTATTCCAGGGGCAGGTAATAAACCGCATGAGGCTTTGACCAATTTTTACCATTTTAGGTAAAAAGCTGCATTGACTGCACTTCTGCATTTTGTGGGATATGGTAGGACTGCAAGCAAATCCTGAGACAAGATATATCAAAAACACTCCATACAGCATGCGATTTCATTTTCCAAGATAGAAACATTGGTCACGCTGAACATTGTTGAACGTTTTTGCTGCAATGCATCCTGAGACGCTTGGATCCAGGTTCTATCATTCATGCTGCGCCATTTCAACCAACCTGTGTGGCTCATATTCACTTTGGGTTGACGAGTTGCATGGTCATGGTGTAGGCCGAGCCTTTTTTGCCACTTCATCCGCCTCCGATCAAGCATAATGCCTTGCCCATAAGCATTCCCCACCCTGGAATATCTTAACCTACCCATTCCCCTATCTGGAATAACTGTACCTCCCTCAAAAGAAGTGATAAGCCGCAATATATTTGACTGTTGTAGGCTGCCGTCTCCCGCTTAAGGGCGAATTTCAAACGTTGTCCATCACAGAGACAAATGATCTGGCTCCAGCCGCGTCTATAGGAGTATCTGTCTGCTCACTTCTAGCTCCAGTGGAGACTGATGGAAAAATGGCCGCTAACAACCTGTGGTCCTTGTTCCGGGTGCGCGTGTCACCATCGAGCCTTAATGACATCATAAAGCTGCTTCAAGTGCAAGACTTGCAGGCTTATATACAGTCTATCTATCTATCTATCTATCTATCTATCTATCTATCTATCTATCTATCTATCTAATGTATGTTACTGCATAGATATATATCTAGCTATATAAATAGATAGTTATATATCAATATAGATATTTCTACAAATATCTAGCTTTACGTATAAATTTAAACTTGTATAGTTATAGTTTTGTAGGGCTGAAAACATACATACAAAATTTGTATTATTATCAGCATTATTCTTATAATTGCCATTGATGTTATTCCAGGGGCAGGTAATAAACCGCATGAGTCTTTGACCAATTTTTACCATTTTAGGTAAAAAGCTGCATTGACTGCACTTCTGCATTTTGTGGGATATGGTAGGACTGCAAGCAAATCCTGAGACAAGATATGTCAAAAACACTCCATACAGCATGCAATTTCATTTTCCAAGATAGAAACATTGGTCACGCTGAACATTGTTGAACGTTTTCGCTGCAATGCATCCTGAGACGCTTGGATCCAGGTTCTATCATTCATGCTGCGCCATTTCAACCAACCTGTGTGGCTCATATTCACTTTGGGTTGACGAGTTGCATGGTCATGGTGTAGGCCGAGCCTTTTTTGCCACTTCATCCGCCTCCGATCAAGCATAATGCCTTGCCCATAAGCATTCCCCACCCTGGAATATCTTAACCTACCCATTCCCCTATCTGGAATAACTGTACCTCCCTCAAAAGAAGTGATAAGCAGCGATCAATTTGACTGTTGTAGGCTGCCGTCTCCCGCTTAAGGGCGAATTTCAAACGTTGTCCATCACAGAGACAAATGATCTGGCTCCAGCAGCGTCTATAGGAGTATCTGTCTGCTCACTTCTAGCTCCAGTGGAGACTGATGGAAAAATGGCCGCTAACAACCTGTGGTCCTTGTTCCGGGTGCGCGTGTCACCATCGAGCCTTAATGACATCATAAAGCTGCTTCAAGTGCAAGACTTGCAGGCTTATATACAGTCTATCTATCTATCTAATGTATGTTACTGCATAGATATATATCTAGCTATATAAATAGATAGCTATATATCAATATAGATATTTCTACAAATATCTAGCTTTACGTATAAATTTAAACTTCTATAGTTATGGTTTTGTAGGGCTGAAAACATACATACAAAATTTGTATTATTATCAGCATTATTCTTATAATTGCCATTGATGTTATTCCAGGGGCAGGTAATAAACCGCATGAGGCTTTGACCAATTTTTACCATTTTAGGTAAAAAGCTGCATTGACTGCACTTCTGCATTTTGTGGGATATGGTAGGACTGCAAGCAAATCCTGAGACAAGATATATCAAAAACACTCCATACAGCATGCGATTTCATTTTCCAAGATAGAAACATTGGTCACGCTGAACATTGTTGAACGTTTTTGCTGCAATGCATCCTGAGACGCTTGGATCCAGGTTCTATCATTCATGCTGCGCCATTTCAACCAACCTGTGTGGCTCATATTCACTTTGGGTTGACGAGTTGCATGGTCATGGTGTAGGCCGAGCCTTTTTTGCCACTTCATCCGCCTCCGATCAAGCATAATGCCTTGCCCATAAGCATTCCCCACCCTGGAATATCTTAACCTACCCATTCCCCTATCTGGAATAACTGTACCTCCCTCAAAAGAAGTGATAAGCCGCAATATATTTGACTGTTGTAGGCTGCCGTCTCCCGCTTAAGGGCGAATTTCAAACGTTGTCCATCACAGAGACAAATGATCTGGCTCCAGCCGCGTCTATAGGAGTATCTGTCTGCTCACTTCTAGCTCCAGTGGAGACTGATGGAAAAATGGCCGCTAACAACCTGTGGTCCTTGTTCCGGGTGCGCGTGTCACCATCGAGCCTTAATGACATCATAAAGCTGCTTCAAGTGCAAGACTTGCAGGCTTATATACAGTCTATCTATCTATCTATCTATCTATCTATCTATCTATCTATCTAATGTATGTTACTGCATAGATATATATCTAGCTATATAAATAGATAGTTATATATCAATATAGATATTTCTACAAATATCTAGCTTTACGTATAAATTTAAACTTGTATAGTTATAGTTTTGTAGGGCTGAAAACATACATACAAAATTTGTATTATTATCAGCATTATTCTTATAATTGCCATTGATGTTATTCCAGGGGCAGGTAATAAACCGCATGAGTCTTTGACCAATTTTTACCATTTTAGGTAAAAAGCTGCATTGACTGCACTTCTGCATTTTGTGGGATATGGTAGGACTGCAAGCAAATCCTGAGACAAGATATGTCAAAAACACTCCATACAGCATGCAATTTCATTTTCCAAGATAGAAACATTGGTCACGCTGAACATTGTTGAACGTTTTCGCTGCAATGCATCCTGAGACGCTTGGATCCAGGTTCTATCATTCATGCTGCGCCATTTCAACCAACCTGTGTGGCTCATATTCACTTTGGGTTGACGAGTTGCATGGTCATGGTGTAGGCCGAGCCTTTTTTGCCACTTCATCCGCCTCCGATCAAGCATAATGCCTTGCCCATAAGCATTCCCCACCCTGGAATATCTTAACCTACCCATTCCCCTATCTGGAATAACTGTACCTCCCTCAAAAGAAGTGATAAGCAGCGATCAATTTGACTGTTGTAGGCTGCCGTCTCCCGCTTAAGGGCGAATTTCAAACGTTGTCCATCACAGAGACAAATGATCTGGCTCCAGCAGCGTCTATAGGAGTATCTGTCTGCTCACTTCTAGCTCCAGTGGAGACTGATGGAAAAATGGCCGCTAACAACCTGTGGTCCTTGTTCCGGGTGCGCGTGTCACCATCGAGCCTTAATGACATCATAAAGCTGCTTCAAGTGCAAGACTTGCAGGCTTATATACAGTCTATCTATCTATCTAATGTATGTTACTGCATAGATATATATCTAGCTATATAAATAGATAGCTATATATCAATATAGATATTTCTACAAATATCTAGCTTTACGTATAAATTTAAACTTCTATAGTTATGGTTTTGTAGGGCTGAAAACATACATACAAAATTTGTATTATTATCAGCATTATTCTTATAATTGCCATTGATGTTATTCCAGGGGCAGGTAATAAACCGCATGAGGCTTTGACCAATTTTTACCATTTTAGGTAAAAAGCTGCATTGACTGCACTTCTGCATTTTGTGGGATATGGTAGGACTGCAAGCAAATCCTGAGACAAGATATATCAAAAACACTCCATACAGCATGCGATTTCATTTTCCAAGATAGAAACATTGGTCACGCTGAACATTGTTGAACGTTTTTGCTGCAATGCATCCTGAGACGCTTGGATCCAGGTTCTATCATTCATGCTGCGCCATTTCAACCAACCTGTGTGGCTCATATTCACTTTGGGTTGACGAGTTGCATGGTCATGGTGTAGGCCGAGCCTTTTTTGCCACTTCATCCGCCTCCGATCAAGCATAATGCCTTGCCCATAAGCATTCCCCACCCTGGAATATCTTAACCTACCCATTCCCCTATCTGGAATAACTGTACCTCCCTCAAAAGAAGTGATAAGCCGCAATATATTTGACTGTTGTAGGCTGCCGTCTCCCGCTTAAGGGCGAATTTCAAACGTTGTCCATCACAGAGACAAATGATCTGGCTCCAGCCGCGTCTATAGGAGTATCTGTCTGCTCACTTCTAGCTCCAGTGGAGACTGATGGAAAAATGGCCGCTAACAACCTGTGGTCCTTGTTCCGGGTGCGCGTGTCACCATCGAGCCTTAATGACATCATAAAGCTGCTTCAAGTGCAAGACTTGCAGGCTTATATACAGTCTATCTATCTATCTATCTATCTATCTATCTATCTATCTATCTAATGTATGTTACTGCATAGATATATATCTAGCTATATAAATAGATAGTTATATATCAATATAGATATTTCTACAAATATCTAGCTTTACGTATAAATTTAAACTTGTATAGTTATAGTTTTGTAGGGCTGAAAACATACATACAAAATTTGTATTATTATCAGCATTATTCTTATAATTGCCATTGATGTTATTCCAGGGGCAGGTAATAAACCGCATGAGTCTTTGACCAATTTTTACCATTTTAGGTAAAAAGCTGCATTGACTGCACTTCTGCATTTTGTGGGATATGGTAGGACTGCAAGCAAATCCTGAGACAAGATATGTCAAAAACACTCCATACAGCATGCAATTTCATTTTCCAAGATAGAAACATTGGTCACGCTGAACATTGTTGAACGTTTTCGCTGCAATGCATCCTGAGACGCTTGGATCCAGGTTCTATCATTCATGCTGCGCCATTTCAACCAACCTGTGTGGCTCATATTCACTTTGGGTTGACGAGTTGCATGGTCATGGTGTAGGCCGAGCCTTTTTTGCCACTTCATCCGCCTCCGATCAAGCATAATGCCTTGCCCATAAGCATTCCCCACCCTGGAATATCTTAACCTACCCATTCCCCTATCTGGAATAACTGTACCTCCCTCAAAAGAAGTGATAAGCAGCGATCAATTTGACTGTTGTAGGCTGCCGTCTCCCGCTTAAGGGCGAATTTCAAACGTTGTCCATCACAGAGACAAATGATCTGGCTCCAGCAGCGTCTATAGGAGTATCTGTCTGCTCACTTCTAGCTCCAGTGGAGACTGATGGAAAAATGGCCGCTAACAACCTGTGGTCCTTGTTCCGGGTGCGCGTGTCACCATCGAGCCTTAATGACATCATAAAGCTGCTTCAAGTGCAAGACTTGCAGGCTTATATACAGTCTATCTATCTATCTAATGTATGTTACTGCATAGATATATATCTAGCTATATAAATAGATAGCTATATATCAATATAGATATTTCTACAAATATCTAGCTTTACGTATAAATTTAAACTTCTATAGTTATGGTTTTGTAGGGCTGAAAACATACATACAAAATTTGTATTATTATCAGCATTATTCTTATAATTGCCATTGATGTTATTCCAGGGGCAGGTAATAAACCGCATGAGGCTTTGACCAATTTTTACCATTTTAGGTAAAAAGCTGCATTGACTGCACTTCTGCATTTTGTGGGATATGGTAGGACTGCAAGCAAATCCTGAGACAAGATATATCAAAAACACTCCATACAGCATGCGATTTCATTTTCCAAGATAGAAACATTGGTCACGCTGAACATTGTTGAACGTTTTTGCTGCAATGCATCCTGAGACGCTTGGATCCAGGTTCTATCATTCATGCTGCGCCATTTCAACCAACCTGTGTGGCTCATATTCACTTTGGGTTGACGAGTTGCATGGTCATGGTGTAGGCCGAGCCTTTTTTGCCACTTCATCCGCCTCCGATCAAGCATAATGCCTTGCCCATAAGCATTCCCCACCCTGGAATATCTTAACCTACCCATTCCCCTATCTGGAATAACTGTACCTCCCTCAAAAGAAGTGATAAGCCGCAATATATTTGACTGTTGTAGGCTGCCGTCTCCCGCTTAAGGGCGAATTTCAAACGTTGTCCATCACAGAGACAAATGATCTGGCTCCAGCCGCGTCTATAGGAGTATCTGTCTGCTCACTTCTAGCTCCAGTGGAGACTGATGGAAAAATGGCCGCTAACAACCTGTGGTCCTTGTTCCGGGTGCGCGTGTCACCATCGAGCCTTAATGACATCATAAAGCTGCTTCAAGTGCAAGACTTGCAGGCTTATATACAGTCTATCTATCTATCTATCTATCTATCTATCTATCTATCTATCTATCTATCTATCTATCTAATGTATGTTACTGCATAGATATATATCTAGCTATATAAATAGATAGTTATATATCAATATAGATATTTCTACAAATATCTAGCTTTACGTATAAATTTAAACTTGTATAGTTATAGTTTTGTAGGGCTGAAAACATACATACAAAATTTGTATTATTATCAGCATTATTCTTATAATTGCCATTGATGTTATTCCAGGGGCAGGTAATAAACCGCATGAGTCTTTGACCAATTTTTACCATTTTAGGTAAAAAGCTGCATTGACTGCACTTCTGCATTTTGTGGGATATGGTAGGACTGCAAGCAAATCCTGAGACAAGATATGTCAAAAACACTCCATACAGCATGCAATTTCATTTTCCAAGATAGAAACATTGGTCACGCTGAACATTGTTGAACGTTTTCGCTGCAATGCATCCTGAGACGCTTGGATCCAGGTTCTATCATTCATGCTGCGCCATTTCAACCAACCTGTGTGGCTCATATTCACTTTGGGTTGACGAGTTGCATGGTCATGGTGTAGGCCGAGCCTTTTTTGCCACTTCATCCGCCTCCGATCAAGCATAATGCCTTGCCCATAAGCATTCCCCACCCTGGAATATCTTAACCTACCCATTCCCCTATCTGGAATAACTGTACCTCCCTCAAAAGAAGTGATAAGCAGCGATCAATTTGACTGTTGTAGGCTGCCGTCTCCCGCTTAAGGGCGAATTTCAAACGTTGTCCATCACAGAGACAAATGATCTGGCTCCAGCAGCGTCTATAGGAGTATCTGTCTGCTCACTTCTAGCTCCAGTGGAGACTGATGGAAAAATGGCCGCTAACAACCTGTGATCCTTGTTCCGGGTGCGCGTGTCACCATCGAGCCTTAATGACATCATAAAGCTGCTTCAAGTGCAAGACTTGCAGGCTTATATACAGTCTATCTATCTATCTATCTATCTATCTATCTATCTATCTATCTATCTATCTAATGTATGTTACTGCATAGATATATATCTAGCTATATAAATAGATAGCTATATATCAATATAGATATTTCTACAAATATCTAGCTTTACGTATAAATTTAAACTTGTATAGTTATGGTTTTGTAGGGCTGAAAACATACATACAAAATTTGTATTATTATCAGCATTATTCTTATAATTGCCATTGATGTTATTCCAGGGGCAGGTAATAAACCGCATGAGTCTTTGACCAATTTTTACCATTTTAGGTAAAAAGCTGCATTGACTGCACTTCTGCATTTTGTGGGATATGGTAGGACTGCAAGCAAATCCTGAGACAAGATATGTCAAAAACACTCCATACAGCATGCGATTTCATTTTCCAAGATAGAAACATTGGTCACGCTGAACATTGTTGAACGTTTTCGCTGCAATGCATCCTGAGACGCTTGGATCCAGGTTCTATCATTCATGCTGCGCCATTTCAACCAACCTGTGTGGCTCATATTCACTTTGGGTTGACGAGTTGCATGGTCATGGTGTAGGCCGAGCCTTTTTTGCCACTTCATCCGCCTCCGATCAAGCATAATGCCTTGCCCATAAGCATTCCCCACCCTGGAATATCTTAACCTACCCATTCCCCTATCTGGAATAACTGTACCTCCCTCAAAAGAAGTGATAAGCAGCGATCAATTTGACTGTTGTAGGCTGCCGTCTCCCGCTTAAGGGCGAATTTCAAACGTTGTCCATCACAGAGACAAATGATCTGGCTCCAGCAGCGTCTATAGGAGTATCTGTCTGCTCACTTCTACCTCCAGTGGAGACTGATGGAAAAATGGCCGCTAACAACCTGTGATCCTTGTTCCGGGTGCGCGTGTCACCATCGAGCCTTAATGACATCATAAAGCTGCTTCAAGTGCAAGACTTGCAGGCTTATATACAGTCTATCTATCTATCTATCTATCTATCTAATGTATGTTACTGCATAGATATATATCTAGCTATATAAATAGATAGCTATATATCAATATAGATATTTCTACAAATATCTAGCTTTACGTATAAATTTAAACTTCTATAGTTATGGTTTTGTAGGGCTGAAAACATACATACAAAATTTGTATTATTATCAGCATTATTCTTATAATTGCCATTGATGTTATTCCAGGGGCAGGTAATAAACCGCATGAGGCTTTGACCAATTTTTACCATTTTAGGTAAAAAGCTGCATTGACTGCACTTCTGCATTTTGTGGGATATGGTAGGACTGCAAGCAAATCCTGAGACAAGATATATCAAGAACACTCCATACAGCATGCGATTTCATTTTCCAAGATAGAAACATTGGTCACGCTGAACATTGTTGAACGTTTTCGCTGCAATGCATCCTGAGACGCTTGGATCCAGGTTCTATCATTCATGCTGCGCCATTTCAACCAACCTGTGTGGCTCATATTCACTTTGGGTTGACGAGTTGCATGGTCATGGTGTAGGCCGAGCCTTTTTTGCCACTTCATCCGCCTCCGATCAAGCATAATGCCTTGCCCATAAGCATTCCCCACCCTGGAATATCTTAACCTACCCATTCCCCTATCTGGAATAACTGTACCTCCCTCAAAAGAAGTGATAAGCAGCGATCAATTTGACTGTTGTAGGCTGCCGTCTCCCGCTTAAGGGCGAATTTCAAACGTTGTCCATCACAGAGACAAATGATCTGGCTCCAGCAGCGTCTATAGGAGTATCTGTCTGCTCACTTCTAGCTCCAGTGGAGACTGATGGAAAAATGGCCGCTAACAACCTGTGATCCTTGTTCCGGGTGCGCGTGTCACCATCGAGCCTTAATGACATCATAAAGCTGCTTCAAGTGCAAGACTTGCAGGCTTATATACAGTCTATCTATCTATCTATCTAATGTATGTTACTGCATAGATATATATCTAGCTATATAAATAGATAGCTATATATCAATATAGATATTTCTACAAATATCTAGCTTTACGTATAAATTTAAACTTGTATAGTTATGGTTTTGTAGGGCTGAAAACATACATACAAAATTTGTATTATTATCAGCATTATTCTTATAATTGCCATTGATGTTATTCCAGGGGCAGGTAATAAACCGCATGAGGCTTTGACCAATTTTTACCATTTTAGGTAAAAAGCTGCATTGACTGCACTTCTGCATTTTGTGGGATATGGTAGGACTGCAAGCAAATCCTGAGACAAGATATGTCAAAAACACTCCATACAGCATGCAATTTCATTTTCCAAGATAGAAACATTGGTCACGCTGAACATTGTTGAACGTTTTCGCTGCAATGCATCCTGAGACGCTTGGATCCAGGTTCTATCATTCATGCTGCGCCATTTCAACCAACCTGTGTGGCTCATATTCACTTTGGGTTGACGAGTTGCATGGTCATGGTGTAGGCCGAGCCTTTTTTGCCACTTCATCCGCCTCCGATCAAGCATAATGCCTTGCCCATAAGCATTCCCCACCCTGGAATATCTTAACCTACCCATTCCCCTATCTGGAATAACTGTACCTCCCTCAAAAGAAGTGATAAGCAGCGATCAATTTGACTGTTGTAGGCTGCCGTCTCCCGCTTAAGGGCGAATTTCAAACGTTGTCCATCACAGAGACAAATGATCTGGCTCCAGCAGCGTCTATAGGAGTATCTGTCTGCTCACTTCTAGCTCCAGTGGAGACTGATGGAAAAATGGCCGCTAACAACCTGTGATCCTTGTTCCGGGTGCGCGTGTCACCATCGAGCCTTAATGACATCATAAAGCTGCTTCAAGTGCAAGACTTGCAGGCTTATATACAGTCTATCTATCTATCTATCTATCTATCTATCTATCTATCTAATGTATGTTACTGCATAGATATATATCTAGCTATATAAATAGATAGCTATATATCAATATAGATATTTCTACAAATATCTAGCTTTACGTATAAATTTAAACTTCTATAGTTATGGTTTTGTAGGGCTGAAAACATACATACAAAATTTGTATTATTATCAGCATTATTCTTATAATTGCCATTGATGTTATTCCAGGGGCAGGTAATAAACCGCATGAGGCTTTGACCAATTTTTACCATTTTAGGTAAAAAGCTGCATTGACTGCACTTCTGCATTTTGTGGGATATGGTAGGACTGCAAGCAAATCCTGAGACAAGATATATCAAGAACACTCCATACAGCATGCGATTTCATTTTCCAAGATAGAAACATTGGTCACGCTGAACATTGTTGAACGTTTTCGCTGCAATGCATCCTGAGACGCTTGGATCCAGGTTCTATCATTCATGCTGCGCCATTTCAACCAACCTGTGTGGCTCATATTCACTTTGGGTTGACGAGTTGCATGGTCATGGTGTAGGCCGAGCCTTTTTTGCCACTTCATCCGCCTCCGATCAAGCATAATGCCTTGCCCATAAGCATTCCCCACCCTGGAATATCTTAACCTACCCATTCCCCTATCTGGAATAACTGTACCTCCCTCAAAAGAAGTGATAAGCAGCGATCAATTTGACTGTTGTAGGCTGCCGTCTCCCGCTTAAGGGCGAATTTCAAACGTTGTCCATCACAGAGACAAATGATCTGGCTCCAGCAGCGTCTATAGGAGTATCTGTCTGCTCACTTCTAGCTCCAGTGGAGACTGATGGAAAAATGGCCGCTAACAACCTGTGGTCCTTGTTCCGGGTGCGCGTGTCACCATCGAGCCTTAATGACATCATAAAGCTGCTTCAAGTGCAAGACTTGCAGGCTTATATACAGTCTATCTATCTATCTAATGTATGTTACTGCATAGATATATATCTAGCTATATAAATAGATAGCTATATATCAATATAGATATTTCTACAAATATCTAGCTTTACGTATAAATTTAAACTTCTATAGTTATGGTTTTGTAGGGCTGAAAACATACATACAAAATTTGTATTATTATCAGCATTATTCTTATAATTGCCATTGATGTTATTCCAGGGGCAGGTAATAAACCGCATGAGGCTTTGACCAATTTTTACCATTTTAGGTAAAAAGCTGCATTGACTGCACTTCTGCATTTTGTGGGATATGGTAGGACTGCAAGCAAATCCTGAGACAAGATATATCAAAAACACTCCATACAGCATGCGATTTCATTTTCCAAGATAGAAACATTGGTCACGCTGAACATTGTTGAACGTTTTTGCTGCAATGCATCCTGAGACGCTTGGATCCAGGTTCTATCATTCATGCTGCGCCATTTCAACCAACCTGTGTGGCTCATATTCACTTTGGGTTGACGAGTTGCATGGTCATGGTGTAGGCCGAGCCTTTTTTGCCACTTCATCCGCCTCCGATCAAGCATAATGCCTTGCCCATAAGCATTCCCCACCCTGGAATATCTTAACCTACCCATTCCCCTATCTGGAATAACTGTACCTCCCTCAAAAGAAGTGATAAGCCGCAATATATTTGACTGTTGTAGGCTGCCGTCTCCCGCTTAAGGGCGAATTTCAAACGTTGTCCATCACAGAGACAAATGATCTGGCTCCAGCCGCGTCTATAGGAGTATCTGTCTGCTCACTTCTAGCTCCAGTGGAGACTGATGGAAAAATGGCCGCTAACAACCTGTGGTCCTTGTTCCGGGTGCGCGTGTCACCATCGAGCCTTAATGACATCATAAAGCTGCTTCAAGTGCAAGACTTGCAGGCTTATATACAGTCTATCTATCTATCTATCTATCTATCTATCTAATGTATGTTACTGCATAGATATATATCTAGCTATATAAATAGATAGTTATATATCAATATAGATATTTCTACAAATATCTAGCTTTACGTATAAATTTAAACTTGTATAGTTATGGTTTTGTAGGGCTGAAAACATACATACAAAATTTGTATTATTATCAGCATTATTCTTATAATTGCCATTGATGTTATTCCAGGGGCAGGTAATAAACCGCATGAGTCTTTGACCAATTTTTACCATTTTAGGTAAAAAGCTGCATTGACTGCACTTCTGCATTTTGTGGGATATGGTAGGACTGCAAGCAAATCCTGAGACAAGATATGTCAAAAACACTCCATACAGCATGCAATTTCATTTTCCAAGATAGAAACATTGGTCACGCTGAACATTGTTGAACGTTTTCGCTGCAATGCATCCTGAGACGCTTGGATCCAGGTTCTATCATTCATGCTGCGCCATTTCAACCAACCTGTGTGGCTCATATTCACTTTGGGTTGACGAGTTGCATGGTCATGGTGTAGGCCGAGCCTTTTTTGCCACTTCATCCGCCTCCGATCAAGCATAATGCCTTGCCCATAAGCATTCCCCACCCTGGAATATCTTAACCTACCCATTCCCCTATCTGGAATAACTGTACCTCCCTCAAAAGAAGTGATAAGCAGCGATCAATTTGACTGTTGTAGGCTGCCGTCTCCCGCTTAAGGGCGAATTTCAAACGTTGTCCATCACAGAGACAAATGATCTGGCTCCAGCAGCGTCTATAGGAGTATCTGTCTGCTCACTTCTAGCTCCAGTGGAGACTGATGGAAAAATGGCCGCTAACAACCTGTGATCCTTGTTCCGGGTGCGCGTGTCACCATCGAGCCTTAATGACATCATAAAGCTGCTTCAAGTGCAAGACTTGCAGGCTTATATACAGTCTATCTATCTATCTATCTATCTATCTAATGTATGTTACTGCATAGATATATATCTAGCTATATAAATAGATAGCTATATATCAATATAGATATTTCTACAAATATCTAGCTTTACGTATAAATTTAAACTTGTATAGTTATAGTTTTGTAGGGCTGAAAACATACATACAAAATTTGTATTATTATCAGCATTATTCTTATAATTGCCATTGATGTTATTCCAGGGGCAGGTAATAAACCGCATGAGTCTTTGACCAATTTTTACCATTTTAGGTAAAAAGCTGCATTGACTGCACTTCTGCATTTTGTGGGATATGGTAGGACTGCAAGCAAATCCTGAGACAAGATATGTCAAAAACACTCCATACAGCATGCGATTTCATTTTCCAAGATAGAAACATTGGTCACGCTGAACATTGTTGAACGTTTTCGCTGCAATGCATCCTGAGACGCTTGGATCCAGGTTCTATCATTCATGCTGCGCCATTTCAACCAACCTGTGTGGCTCATATTCACTTTGGGTTGACGAGTTGCATGGTCATGGTGTAGGCCGAGCCTTTTTTGCCACTTCATCCGCCTCCGATCAAGCATAATGCCTTGCCCATAAGCATTCCCCACCCTGGAATATCTTAACCTACCCATTCCCCTATCTGGAATAACTGTACCTCCCTCAAAAGAAGTGATAAGCAGCGATCAATTTGACTGTTGTAGGCTGCCGTCTCCCGCTTAAGGGCGAATTTCAAACGTTGTCCATCACAGAGACAAATGATCTGGCTCCAGCAGCGTCTATAGGAGTATCTGTCTGCTCACTTCTAGCTCCAGTGGAGACTGATGGAAAAATGGCCGCTAACAACCTGTGGTCCTTGTTCCGGGTGCGCGTGTCACCATCGAGCCTTAATGACATCATAAAGCTGCTTCAAGTGCAAGACTTGCAGGCTTATATACAGTCTATCTATCTATCTAATGTATGTTACTGCATAGATATATATCTAGCTATATAAATAGATAGCTATATATCAATATAGATATTTCTACAAATATCTAGCTTTACGTATAAATTTAAACTTCTATAGTTATGGTTTTGTAGGGCTGAAAACATACATACAAAATTTGTATTATTATCAGCATTATTCTTATAATTGCCATTGATGTTATTCCAGGGGCAGGTAATAAACCGCATGAGGCTTTGACCAATTTTTACCATTTTAGGTAAAAAGCTGCATTGACTGCACTTCTGCATTTTGTGGGATATGGTAGGACTGCAAGCAAATCCTGAGACAAGATATATCAAAAACACTCCATACAGCATGCGATTTCATTTTCCAAGATAGAAACATTGGTCACGCTGAACATTGTTGAACGTTTTTGCTGCAATGCATCCTGAGACGCTTGGATCCAGGTTCTATCATTCATGCTGCGCCATTTCAACCAACCTGTGTGGCTCATATTCACTTTGGGTTGACGAGTTGCATGGTCATGGTGTAGGCCGAGCCTTTTTTGCCACTTCATCCGCCTCCGATCAAGCATAATGCCTTGCCCATAAGCATTCCCCACCCTGGAATATCTTAACCTACCCATTCCCCTATCTGGAATAACTGTACCTCCCTCAAAAGAAGTGATAAGCCGCAATATATTTGACTGTTGTAGGCTGCCGTCTCCCGCTTAAGGGCGAATTTCAAACGTTGTCCATCACAGAGACAAATGATCTGGCTCCAGCCGCGTCTATAGGAGTATCTGTCTGCTCACTTCTAGCTCCAGTGGAGACTGATGGAAAAATGGCCGCTAACAACCTGTGGTCCTTGTTCCGGGTGCGCGTGTCACCATCGAGCCTTAATGACATCATAAAGCTGCTTCAAGTGCAAGACTTGCAGGCTTATATACAGTCTATCTATCTATCTATCTAATGTATGTTACTGCATAGATATATATCTAGCTATATAAATAGATAGCTATATATCAATATAGATATTTCTACAAATATCTAGCTTTACGTATAAATTTAAACTTCTATAGTTATGGTTTTGTAGGGCTGAAAACATACATACAAAATTTGTATTATTATCAGCATTATTCTTATAATTGCCATTGATGTTATTCCAGGGGCAGGTAATAAACCGCATGAGGCTTTGACCAATTTTTACCATTTTAGGTAAAAAGCTGCATTGACTGCACTTCTGCATTTTGTGGGATATGGTAGGACTGCAAGCAAATCCTGAGACAAGATATATCAAAAACACTCCATACAGCATGCGATTTCATTTTCCAAGATAGAAACATTGGTCACGCTGAACATTGTTGAACGTTTTTGCTGCAATGCATCCTGAGACGCTTGGATCCAGGTTCTATCATTCATGCTGCGCCATTTCAACCAACCTGTGTGGCTCATATTCACTTTGGGTTGACGAGTTGCATGGTCATGGTGTAGGCCGAGCCTTTTTTGCCACTTCATCCGCCTCCGATCAAGCATAATGCCTTGCCCATAAGCATTCCCCACCCTGGAATATCTTAACCTACCCATTCCCCTATCTGGAATAACTGTACCTCCCTCAAAAGAAGTGATAAGCAGCGATCAATTTGACTGTTGTAGGCTGCCGTCTCCCGCTTAAGGGCGAATTTCAAACGTTGTCCATCACAGAGACAAATGATCTGGCTCCAGCAGCGTCTATAGGAGTATCTGTCTGCTCACTTCTAGCTCCAGTGGAGACTGATGGAAAAATGGCCGCTAACAACCTGTGATCCTTGTTCCGGGTGCGCGTGTCACCATCGAGCCTTAATGACATCATAAAGCTGCTTCAAGTGCAAGACTTGCAGGCTTATATACAGTCTATCTATCTATCTATCTATCTATCTAATGTATGTTACTGCATAGATATATATCTAGCTATATAAATAGATAGCTATATATCAATATAGATATTTCTACAAATATCTAGCTTTACGTATAAATTTAAACTTCTATAGTTATGGTTTTGTAGGGCTGAAAACATACATACAAAATTTGTATTATTATCAGCATTATTCTTATAATTGCCATTGATGTTATTCCAGGGGCAGGTAATAAACCGCATGAGGCTTTGACCAATTTTTACCATTTTAGGTAAAAAGCTGCATTGACTGCACTTCTGCATTTTGTGGGATATGGTAGGACTGCAAGCAAATCCTGAGACAAGATATATCAAGAACACTCCATACAGCATGCGATTTCATTTTCCAAGATAGAAACATTGGTCACGCTGAACATTGTTGAACGTTTTCGCTGCAATGCATCCTGAGACGCTTGGATCCAGGTTCTATCATTCATGCTGCGCCATTTCAACCAACCTGTGTGGCTCATATTCACTTTGGGTTGACGAGTTGCATGGTCATGGTGTAGGCCGAGCCTTTTTTGCCACTTCATCCGCCTCCGATCAAGCATAATGCCTTGCCCATAAGCATTCCCCACCCTGGAATATCTTAACCTACCCATTCCCCTATCTGGAATAACTGTACCTCCCTCAAAAGAAGTGATAAGCAGCGATCAATTTGACTGTTGTAGGCTGCCGTCTCCCGCTTAAGGGCGAATTTCAAACGTTGTCCATCACAGAGACAAATGATCTGGCTCCAGCAGCGTCTATAGGAGTATCTGTCTGCTCACTTCTAGCTCCAGTGGAGACTGATGGAAAAATGGCCGCTAACAACCTGTGATCCTTGTTCCGGGTGCGCGTGTCACCATCGAGCCTTAATGACATCATAAAGCTGCTTCAAGTGCAAGACTTGCAGGCTTATATACAGTCTATCTATCTATCTATCTAATGTATGTTACTGCATAGATATATATCTAGCTATATAAATAGATAGCTATATATCAATATAGATATTTCTACAAATATCTAGCTTTACGTATAAATTTAAACTTCTATAGTTATGGTTTTGTAGGGCTGAAAACATACATACAAAATTTGTATTATTATCAGCATTATTCTTATAATTGCCATTGATGTTATTCCAGGGGCAGGTAATAAACCGCATGAGGCTTTGACCAATTTTTACCATTTTAGGTAAAAAGCTGCATTGACTGCACTTCTGCATTTTGTGGGATATGGTAGGACTGCAAGCAAATCCTGAGACAAGATATATCAAAAACACTCCATACAGCATGCGATTTCATTTTCCAAGATAGAAACATTGGTCACGCTGAACATTGTTGAACGTTTTTGCTGCAATGCATCCTGAGACGCTTGGATCCAGGTTCTATCATTCATGCTGCGCCATTTCAACCAACCTGTGTGGCTCATATTCACTTTGGGTTGACGAGTTGCATGGTCATGGTGTAGGCCGAGCCTTTTTTGCCACTTCATCCGCCTCCGATCAAGCATAATGCCTTGCCCATAAGCATTCCCCACCCTGGAATATCTTAACCTACCCATTCCCCTATCTGGAATAACTGTACCTCCCTCAAAAGAAGTGATAAGCAGCGATCAATTTGACTGTTGTAGGCTGCCGTCTCCCGCTTAAGGGCGAATTTCAAACGTTGTCCATCACAGAGACAAATGATCTGGCTCCAGCAGCGTCTATAGGAGTATCTGTCTGCTCACTTCTAGCTCCAGTGGAGACTGATGGAAAAATGGCCGCTAACAACCTGTGATCCTTGTTCCGGGTGCGCGTGTCACCATCGAGCCTTAATGACATCATAAAGCTGCTTCAAGTGCAAGACTTGCAGGCTTATATACAGTCTATCTATCTATCTATCTATCTATCTATCTATCTATCTATCTATCTATCTATCTAATGTATGTTACTGCATAGATATATATCTAGCTATATAAATAGATAGCTATATATCAATATAGATATTTCTACAAATATCTAGCTTTACGTATAAATTTAAACTTCTATAGTTATGGTTTTGTAGGGCTGAAAACATACATACAAAATTTGTATTATTATCAGCATTATTCTTATAATTGCCATTGATGTTATTCCAGGGGCAGGTAATAAACCGCATGAGGCTTTGACCAATTTTTACCATTTTAGGTAAAAAGCTGCATTGACTGCACTTCTGCATTTTGTGGGATATGGTAGGACTGCAAGCAAATCCTGAGACAAGATATATCAAGAACACTCCATACAGCATGCGATTTCATTTTCCAAGATAGAAACATTGGTCACGCTGAACATTGTTGAACGTTTTCGCTGCAATGCATCCTGAGACGCTTGGATCCAGGTTCTATCATTCATGCTGCGCCATTTCAACCAACCTGTGTGGCTCATATTCACTTTGGGTTGACGAGTTGCATGGTCATGGTGTAGGCCGAGCCTTTTTTGCCACTTCATCCGCCTCCGATCAAGCATAATGCCTTGCCCATAAGCATTCCCCACCCTGGAATATCTTAACCTACCCATTCCCCTATCTGGAATAACTGTACCTCCCTCAAAAGAAGTGATAAGCAGCGATCAATTTGACTGTTGTAGGCTGCCGTCTCCCGCTTAAGGGCGAATTTCAAACGTTGTCCATCACAGAGACAAATGATCTGGCTCCAGCAGCGTCTATAGGAGTATCTGTCTGCTCACTTCTAGCTCCAGTGGAGACTGATGGAAAAATGGCCGCTAACAACCTGTGGTCCTTGTTCCGGGTGCGCGTGTCACCATCGAGCCTTAATGACATCATAAAGCTGCTTCAAGTGCAAGACTTGCAGGCTTATATACAGTCTATCTATCTATCTAATGTATGTTACTGCATAGATATATATCTAGCTATATAAATAGATAGCTATATATCAATATAGATATTTCTACAAATATCTAGCTTTACGTATAAATTTAAACTTCTATAGTTATGGTTTTGTAGGGCTGAAAACATACATACAAAATTTGTATTATTATCAGCATTATTCTTATAATTGCCATTGATGTTATTCCAGGGGCAGGTAATAAACCGCATGAGGCTTTGACCAATTTTTACCATTTTAGGTAAAAAGCTGCATTGACTGCACTTCTGCATTTTGTGGGATATGGTAGGACTGCAAGCAAATCCTGAGACAAGATATATCAAAAACACTCCATACAGCATGCGATTTCATTTTCCAAGATAGAAACATTGGTCACGCTGAACATTGTTGAACGTTTTTGCTGCAATGCATCCTGAGACGCTTGGATCCAGGTTCTATCATTCATGCTGCGCCATTTCAACCAACCTGTGTGGCTCATATTCACTTTGGGTTGACGAGTTGCATGGTCATGGTGTAGGCCGAGCCTTTTTTGCCACTTCATCCGCCTCCGATCAAGCATAATGCCTTGCCCATAAGCATTCCCCACCCTGGAATATCTTAACCTACCCATTCCCCTATCTGGAATAACTGTACCTCCCTCAAAAGAAGTGATAAGCCGCAATATATTTGACTGTTGTAGGCTGCCGTCTCCCGCTTAAGGGCGAATTTCAAACGTTGTCCATCACAGAGACAAATGATCTGGCTCCAGCCGCGTCTATAGGAGTATCTGTCTGCTCACTTCTAGCTCCAGTGGAGACTGATGGAAAAATGGCCGCTAACAACCTGTGGTCCTTGTTCCGGGTGCGCGTGTCACCATCGAGCCTTAATGACATCATAAAGCTGCTTCAAGTGCAAGACTTGCAGGCTTATATACAGTCTATCTATCTATCTATCTATCTATCTATCTATCTATCTATCTAATGTATGTTACTGCATAGATATATATCTAGCTATATAAATAGATAGTTATATATCAATATAGATATTTCTACAAATATCTAGCTTTACGTATAAATTTAAACTTGTATAGTTATGGTTTTGTAGGGCTGAAAACATACATACAAAATTTGTATTATTATCAGCATTATTCTTATAATTGCCATTGATGTTATTCCAGGGGCAGGTAATAAACCGCATGAGTCTTTGACCAATTTTTACCATTTTAGGTAAAAAGCTGCATTGACTGCACTTCTGCATTTTGTGGGATATGGTAGGACTGCAAGCAAATCCTGAGACAAGATATGTCAAAAACACTCCATACAGCATGCAATTTCATTTTCCAAGATAGAAACATTGGTCACGCTGAACATTGTTGAACGTTTTCGCTGCAATGCATCCTGAGACGCTTGGATCCAGGTTCTATCATTCATGCTGCGCCATTTCAACCAACCTGTGTGGCTCATATTCACTTTGGGTTGACGAGTTGCATGGTCATGGTGTAGGCCGAGCCTTTTTTGCCACTTCATCCGCCTCCGATCAAGCATAATGCCTTGCCCATAAGCATTCCCCACCCTGGAATATCTTAACCTACCCATTCCCCTATCTGGAATAACTGTACCTCCCTCAAAAGAAGTGATAAGCAGCGATCAATTTGACTGTTGTAGGCTGCCGTCTCCCGCTTAAGGGCGAATTTCAAACGTTGTCCATCACAGAGACAAATGATCTGGCTCCAGCAGCGTCTATAGGAGTATCTGTCTGCTCACTTCTAGCTCCAGTGGAGACTGATGGAAAAATGGCCGCTAACAACCTGTGATCCTTGTTCCGGGTGCGCGTGTCACCATCGAGCCTTAATGACATCATAAAGCTGCTTCAAGTGCAAGACTTGCAGGCTTATATACAGTCTATCTATCTATCTATCTATCTATCTATCTATCTATCTATCTATCTATCTATCTATCTATCTAATGTATGTTACTGCATAGATATATATCTAGCTATATAAATAGATAGCTATATATCAATATAGATATTTCTACAAATATCTAGCTTTACGTATAAATTTAAACTTGTATAGTTATAGTTTTGTAGGGCTGAAAACATACATACAAAATTTGTATTATTATCAGCATTATTCTTATAATTGCCATTGATGTTATTCCAGGGGCAGGTAATAAACCGCATGAGTCTTTGACCAATTTTTACCATTTTAGGTAAAAAGCTGCATTGACTGCACTTCTGCATTTTGTGGGATATGGTAGGACTGCAAGCAAATCCTGAGACAAGATATGTCAAAAACACTCCATACAGCATGCAATTTCATTTTCCAAGATAGAAACATTGGTCACGCTGAACATTGTTGAACGTTTTCGCTGCAATGCATCCTGAGACGCTTGGATCCAGGTTCTATCATTCATGCTGCGCCATTTCAACCAACCTGTGTGGCTCATATTCACTTTGGGTTGACGAGTTGCATGGTCATGGTGTAGGCCGAGCCTTTTTTGCCACTTCATCCGCCTCCGATCAAGCATAATGCCTTGCCCATAAGCATTCCCCACCCTGGAATATCTTAACCTACCCATTCCCCTATCTGGAATAACTGTACCTCCCTCAAAAGAAGTGATAAGCAGTGATCAATTTGACTGTTGTAGGCTGCCGTCTCCCGCTTAAGGGCGAATTTCAAACGTTGTCCATCACAGAGACAAATGATCTGGCTCCAGCAGCGTCTATAGGAGTATCTGTCTGCTCACTTCTAGCTCCAGTGGAGACTGATGGAAAAATGGCCGCTAACAACCTGTGATCCTTGTTCCGGGTGCGCGTGTCACCATCGAGCCTTAATGACATCATAAAGCTGCTTCAAGTGCAAGACTTGCAGGCTTATATACAGTCTATCTATCTATCTATCTATCTATCTATCTATCTATCTATCTATCTATCTATCTAATGTATGTTACTGCATAGATATATATCTAGCTATATAAATAGATAGCTATATATCAATATAGATATTTCTACAAATATCTAGCTTTACGTATAAATTTAAACTTGTATAGTTATGGTTTTGTAGGGCTGAAAACATACATACAAAATTTGTATTATTATCAGCATTATTCTTATAATTGCCATTGATGTTATTCCAGGGGCAGGTAATAAACCGCATGAGTCTTTGACCAATTTTTACCATTTTAGGTAAAAAGCTGCATTGACTGCACTTCTGCATTTTGTGGGATATGGTAGGACTGCAAGCAAATCCTGAGACAAGATATGTCAAAAACACTCCATACAGCATGCGATTTCATTTTCCAAGATAGAAACATTGGTCACGCTGAACATTGTTGAACGTTTTCGCTGCAATGCATCCTGAGACGCTTGGATCCAGGTTCTATCATTCATGCTGCGCCATTTCAACCAACCTGTGTGGCTCATATTCACTTTGGGTTGACGAGTTGCATGGTCATGGTGTAGGCCGAGCCTTTTTTGCCACTTCATCCGCCTCCGATCAAGCATAATGCCTTGCCCATAAGCATTCCCCACCCTGGAATATCTTAACCTACCCATTCCCCTATCTGGAATAACTGTACCTCCCTCAAAAGAAGTGATAAGCAGCGATCAATTTGACTGTTGTAGGCTGCCGTCTCCCGCTTAAGGGCGAATTT
The DNA here is from genome assembly GCF_035609145.1 of Eleutherodactylus coqui. Classification (NCBI taxonomy): domain Eukaryota; kingdom Metazoa; phylum Chordata; class Amphibia; order Anura; family Eleutherodactylidae; genus Eleutherodactylus; species Eleutherodactylus coqui. The sequence goes on along the minus strand of NW_027102591.1, from coordinate 114,419 downwards.
CAAACGTTGTCCATCACAGAGACAAATGATCTGGCTCCAGCAGCGTCTATAGGAGTATCTGTCTGCTCACTTCTAGCTCCAGTGGAGACTGATGGAAAAATGGCCGCTAACAACCTGTGATCCTTGTTCCGGGTGCGCGTGTCACCATCGAGCCTTAATGACATCATAAAGCTGCTTCAAGTGCAAGACTTGCAGGCTTATATACAGTCTATCTATCTATCTATCTATCTATCTATCTATCTATCTATCTATCTAATGTATGTTACTGCATAGATATATATCTAGCTATATAAATAGATAGCTATATATCAATATAGATATTTCTACAAATATCTAGCTTTACGTATAAATTTAAACTTGTATAGTTATAGTTTTGTAGGGCTGAAAACATACATACAAAATTTGTATTATTATCAGCATTATTCTTATAATTGCCATTGATGTTATTCCAGGGGCAGGTAATAAACCGCATGAGTCTTTGACCAATTTTTACCATTTTAGGTAAAAAGCTGCATTGACTGCACTTCTGCATTTTGTGGGATATGGTAGGACTGCAAGCAAATCCTGAGACAAGATATGTCAAAAACACTCCATACAGCATGCAATTTCATTTTCCAAGATAGAAACATTGGTCACGCTGAACATTGTTGAACGTTTTCGCTGCAATGCATCCTGAGACGCTTGGATCCAGGTTCTATCATTCATGCTGCGCCATTTCAACCAACCTGTGTGGCTCATATTCACTTTGGGTTGACGAGTTGCATGGTCATGGTGTAGGCCGAGCCTTTTTTGCCACTTCATCCGCCTCCGATCAAGCATAATGCCTTGCCCATAAGCATTCCCCACCCTGGAATATCTTAACCTACCCATTCCCCTATCTGGAATAACTGTACCTCCCTCAAAAGAAGTGATAAGCAGTGATCAATTTGACTGTTGTAGGCTGCCGTCTCCCGCTTAAGGGCGAATTTCAAACGTTGTCCATCACAGAGACAAATGATCTGGCTCCAGCAGCGTCTATAGGAGTATCTGTCTGCTCACTTCTAGCTCCAGTGGAGACTGATGGAAAAATGGCCGCTAACAACCTGTGATCCTTGTTCCGGGTGCGCGTGTCACCATCGAGCCTTAATGACATCATAAAGCTGCTTCAAGTGCAAGACTTGCAGGCTTATATACAGTCTATCTATCTATCTATCTATCTATCTATCTATCTATCTATCTATCTAATGTATGTTACTGCATAGATATATATCTAGCTATATAAATAGATAGCTATATATCAATATAGATATTTCTACAAATATCTAGCTTTACGTATAAATTTAAACTTGTATAGTTATGGTTTTGTAGGGCTGAAAACATACATACAAAATTTGTATTATTATCAGCATTATTCTTATAATTGCCATTGATGTTATTCCAGGGGCAGGTAATAAACCGCATGAGTCTTTGACCAATTTTTACCATTTTAGGTAAAAAGCTGCATTGACTGCACTTCTGCATTTTGTGGGATATGGTAGGACTGCAAGCAAATCCTGAGACAAGATATGTCAAAAACACTCCATACAGCATGCGATTTCATTTTCCAAGATAGAAACATTGGTCACGCTGAACATTGTTGAACGTTTTCGCTGCAATGCATCCTGAGACGCTTGGATCCAGGTTCTATCATTCATGCTGCGCCATTTCAACCAACCTGTGTGGCTCATATTCACTTTGGGTTGACGAGTTGCATGGTCATGGTGTAGGCCGAGCCTTTTTTGCCACTTCATCCGCCTCCGATCAAGCATAATGCCTTGCCCATAAGCATTCCCCACCCTGGAATATCTTAACCTACCCATTCCCCTATCTGGAATAACTGTACCTCCCTCAAAAGAAGTGATAAGCAGCGATCAATTTGACTGTTGTAGGCTGCCGTCTCCCGCTTAAGGGCGAATTTCAAACGTTGTCCATCACAGAGACAAATGATCTGGCTCCAGCAGCGTCTATAGGAGTATCTGTCTGCTCACTTCTACCTCCAGTGGAGACTGATGGAAAAATGGCCGCTAACAACCTGTGATCCTTGTTCCGGGTGCGCGTGTCACCATCGAGCCTTAATGACATCATAAAGCTGCTTCAAGTGCAAGACTTGCAGGCTTATATACAGTCTATCTATCTATCTATCTATCTAATGTATGTTACTGCATAGATATATATCTAGCTATATAAATAGATAGCTATATATCAATATAGATATTTCTACAAATATCTAGCTTTACGTATAAATTTAAACTTCTATAGTTATGGTTTTGTAGGGCTGAAAACATACATACAAAATTTGTATTATTATCAGCATTATTCTTATAATTGCCATTGATGTTATTCCAGGGGCAGGTAATAAACCGCATGAGTCTTTGACCAATTTTTACCATTTTAGGTAAAAAGCTGCATTGACTGCACTTCTGCATTTTGTGGGATATGGTAGGACTGCAAGCAAATCCTGAGACAAGATATGTCAAAAACACTCCATACAGCATGCGATTTCATTTTCCAAGATAGAAACATTGGTCACGCTGAACATTGTTGAACGTTTTCGCTGCAATGCATCCTGAGACGCTTGGATCCAGGTTCTATCATTCATGCTGCGCCATTTCAACCAACCTGTGTGGCTCATATTCACTTTGGGTTGACGAGTTGCATGGTCATGGTGTAGGCCGAGCCTTTTTTGCCACTTCATCCGCCTCCGATCAAGCATAATGCCTTGCCCATAAGCATTCCCCACCCTGGAATATCTTAACCTACCCATTCCCCTATCTGGAATAACTGTACCTCCCTCAAAAGAAGTGATAAGCAGCGATCAATTTGACTGTTGTAGGCTGCCGTCTCCCGCTTAAGGGCGAATTTCAAACGTTGTCCATCACAGAGACAAATGATCTGGCTCCAGCAGCGTCTATAGGAGTATCTGTCTGCTCACTTCTACCTCCAGTGGAGACTGATGGAAAAATGGCCGCTAACAACCTGTGATCCTTGTTCCGGGTGCGCGTGTCACCATCGAGCCTTAATGACATCATAAAGCTGCTTCAAGTGCAAGACTTGCAGGCTTATATACAGTCTATCTATCTATCTATCTATCTAATGTATGTTACTGCATAGATATATATCTAGCTATATAAATAGATAGCTATATATCAATATAGATATTTCTACAAATATCTAGCTTTACGTATAAATTTAAACTTCTATAGTTATGGTTTTGTAGGGCTGAAAACATACATACAAAATTTGTATTATTATCAGCATTATTCTTATAATTGCCATTGATGTTATTCCAGGGGCAGGTAATAAACCGCATGAGGCTTTGACCAATTTTTACCATTTTAGGTAAAAAGCTGCATTGACTGCACTTCTGCATTTTGTGGGATATGGTAGGACTGCAAGCAAATCCTGAGACAAGATATATCAAGAACACTCCATACAGCATGCGATTTCATTTTCCAAGATAGAAACATTGGTCACGCTGAACATTGTTGAACGTTTTCGCTGCAATGCATCCTGAGACGCTTGGATCCAGGTTCTATCATTCATGCTGCGCCATTTCAACCAACCTGTGTGGCTCATATTCACTTTGGGTTGACGAGTTGCATGGTCATGGTGTAGGCCGAGCCTTTTTTGCCACTTCATCCGCCTCCGATCAAGCATAATGCCTTGCCCATAAGCATTCCCCACCCTGGAATATCTTAACCTACCCATTCCCCTATCTGGAATAACTGTACCTCCCTCAAAAGAAGTGATAAGCAGCGATCAATTTGACTGTTGTAGGCTGCCGTCTCCCGCTTAAGGGCGAATTTCAAACGTTGTCCATCACAGAGACAAATGATCTGGCTCCAGCAGCGTCTATAGGAGTATCTGTCTGCTCACTTCTACCTCCAGTGGAGACTGATGGAAAAATGGCCGCTAACAACCTGTGATCCTTGTTCCGGGTGCGCGTGTCACCATCGAGCCTTAATGACATCATAAAGCTGCTTCAAGTGCAAGACTTGCAGGCTTATATACAGTCTATCTATCTATCTATCTATCTAATGTATGTTACTGCATAGATATATATCTAGCTATATAAATAGATAGCTATATATCAATATAGATATTTCTACAAATATCTAGCTTTACGTATAAATTTAAACTTCTATAGTTATGGTTTTGTAGGGCTGAAAACATACATACAAAATTTGTATTATTATCAGCATTATTCTTATAATTGCCATTGATGTTATTCCAGGGGCAGGTAATAAACCGCATGAGGCTTTGACCAATTTTTACCATTTTAGGTAAAAAGCTGCATTGACTGCACTTCTGCATTTTGTGGGATATGGTAGGACTGCAAGCAAATCCTGAGACAAGATATATCAAGAACACTCCATACAGCATGCGATTTCATTTTCCAAGATAGAAACATTGGTCACGCTGAACATTGTTGAACGTTTTCGCTGCAATGCATCCTGAGACGCTTGGATCCAGGTTCTATCATTCATGCTGCGCCATTTCAACCAACCTGTGTGGCTCATATTCACTTTGGGTTGACGAGTTGCATGGTCATGGTGTAGGCCGAGCCTTTTTTGCCACTTCATCCGCCTCCGATCAAGCATAATGCCTTGCCCATAAGCATTCCCCACCCTGGAATATCTTAACCTACCCATTCCCCTATCTGGAATAACTGTACCTCCCTCAAAAGAAGTGATAAGCAGCGATCAATTTGACTGTTGTAGGCTGCCGTCTCCCGCTTAAGGGCGAATTTCAAACGTTGTCCATCACAGAGACAAATGATCTGGCTCCAGCAGCGTCTATAGGAGTATCTGTCTGCTCACTTCTAGCTCCAGTGGAGACTGATGGAAAAATGGCCGCTAACAACCTGTGATCCTTGTTCCGGGTGCGCGTGTCACCATCGAGCCTTAATGACATCATAAAGCTGCTTCAAGTGCAAGACTTGCAGGCTTATATACAGTCTATCTATCTATCTATCTAATGTATGTTACTGCATAGATATATATCTAGCTATATAAATAGATAGCTATATATCAATATAGATATTTCTACAAATATCTAGCTTTACGTATAAATTTAAACTTGTATAGTTATGGTTTTGTAGGGCTGAAAACATACATACAAAATTTGTATTATTATCAGCATTATTCTTATAATTGCCATTGATGTTATTCCAGGGGCAGGTAATAAACCGCATGAGGCTTTGACCAATTTTTACCATTTTAGGTAAAAAGCTGCATTGACTGCACTTCTGCATTTTGTGGGATATGGTAGGACTGCAAGCAAATCCTGAGACAAGATATGTCAAAAACACTCCATACAGCATGCAATTTCATTTTCCAAGATAGAAACATTGGTCACGCTGAACATTGTTGAACGTTTTCGCTGCAATGCATCCTGAGACGCTTGGATCCAGGTTCTATCATTCATGCTGCGCCATTTCAACCAACCTGTGTGGCTCATATTCACTTTGGGTTGACGAGTTGCATGGTCATGGTGTAGGCCGAGCCTTTTTTGCCACTTCATCCGCCTCCGATCAAGCATAATGCCTTGCCCATAAGCATTCCCCACCCTGGAATATCTTAACCTACCCATTCCCCTATCTGGAATAACTGTACCTCCCTCAAAAGAAGTGATAAGCAGCGATCAATTTGACTGTTGTAGGCTGCCGTCTCCCGCTTAAGGGCGAATTTCAAACGTTGTCCATCACAGAGACAAATGATCTGGCTCCAGCAGCGTCTATAGGAGTATCTGTCTGCTCACTTCTAGCTCCAGTGGAGACTGATGGAAAAATGGCCGCTAACAACCTGTGATCCTTGTTCCGGGTGCGCGTGTCACCATCGAGCCTTAATGACATCATAAAGCTGCTTCAAGTGCAAGACTTGCAGGCTTATATACAGTCTATCTATCTATCTATCTATCTATCTATCTATCTATCTATCTAATGTATGTTACTGCATAGATATATATCTAGCTATATAAATAGATAGCTATATATCAATATAGATATTTCTACAAATATCTAGCTTTACGTATAAATTTAAACTTCTATAGTTATGGTTTTGTAGGGCTGAAAACATACATACAAAATTTGTATTATTATCAGCATTATTCTTATAATTGCCATTGATGTTATTCCAGGGGCAGGTAATAAACCGCATGAGGCTTTGACCAATTTTTACCATTTTAGGTAAAAAGCTGCATTGACTGCACTTCTGCATTTTGTGGGATATGGTAGGACTGCAAGCAAATCCTGAGACAAGATATATCAAGAACACTCCATACAGCATGCGATTTCATTTTCCAAGATAGAAACATTGGTCACGCTGAACATTGTTGAACGTTTTCGCTGCAATGCATCCTGAGACGCTTGGATCCAGGTTCTATCATTCATGCTGCGCCATTTCAACCAACCTGTGTGGCTCATATTCACTTTGGGTTGACGAGTTGCATGGTCATGGTGTAGGCCGAGCCTTTTTTGCCACTTCATCCGCCTCCGATCAAGCATAATGCCTTGCCCATAAGCATTCCCCACCCTGGAATATCTTAACCTACCCATTCCCCTATCTGGAATAACTGTACCTCCCTCAAAAGAAGTGATAAGCAGCGATCAATTTGACTGTTGTAGGCTGCCGTCTCCCGCTTAAGGGCGAATTTCAAACGTTGTCCATCACAGAGACAAATGATCTGGCTCCAGCAGCGTCTATAGGAGTATCTGTCTGCTCACTTCTAGCTCCAGTGGAGACTGATGGAAAAATGGCCGCTAACAACCTGTGGTCCTTGTTCCGGGTGCGCGTGTCACCATCGAGCCTTAATGACATCATAAAGCTGCTTCAAGTGCAAGACTTGCAGGCTTATATACAGTCTATCTATCTATCTAATGTATGTTACTGCATAGATATATATCTAGCTATATAAATAGATAGCTATATATCAATATAGATATTTCTACAAATATCTAGCTTTACGTATAAATTTAAACTTCTATAGTTATGGTTTTGTAGGGCTGAAAACATACATACAAAATTTGTATTATTATCAGCATTATTCTTATAATTGCCATTGATGTTATTCCAGGGGCAGGTAATAAACCGCATGAGGCTTTGACCAATTTTTACCATTTTAGGTAAAAAGCTGCATTGACTGCACTTCTGCATTTTGTGGGATATGGTAGGACTGCAAGCAAATCCTGAGACAAGATATATCAAAAACACTCCATACAGCATGCGATTTCATTTTCCAAGATAGAAACATTGGTCACGCTGAACATTGTTGAACGTTTTTGCTGCAATGCATCCTGAGACGCTTGGATCCAGGTTCTATCATTCATGCTGCGCCATTTCAACCAACCTGTGTGGCTCATATTCACTTTGGGTTGACGAGTTGCATGGTCATGGTGTAGGCCGAGCCTTTTTTGCCACTTCATCCGCCTCCGATCAAGCATAATGCCTTGCCCATAAGCATTCCCCACCCTGGAATATCTTAACCTACCCATTCCCCTATCTGGAATAACTGTACCTCCCTCAAAAGAAGTGATAAGCCGCAATATATTTGACTGTTGTAGGCTGCCGTCTCCCGCTTAAGGGCGAATTTCAAACGTTGTCCATCACAGAGACAAATGATCTGGCTCCAGCCGCGTCTATAGGAGTATCTGTCTGCTCACTTCTAGCTCCAGTGGAGACTGATGGAAAAATGGCCGCTAACAACCTGTGGTCCTTGTTCCGGGTGCGCGTGTCACCATCGAGCCTTAATGACATCATAAAGCTGCTTCAAGTGCAAGACTTGCAGGCTTATATACAGTCTATCTATCTATCTATCTATCTATCTATCTAATGTATGTTACTGCATAGATATATATCTAGCTATATAAATAGATAGTTATATATCAATATAGATATTTCTACAAATATCTAGCTTTACGTATAAATTTAAACTTGTATAGTTATGGTTTTGTAGGGCTGAAAACATACATACAAAATTTGTATTATTATCAGCATTATTCTTATAATTGCCATTGATGTTATTCCAGGGGCAGGTAATAAACCGCATGAGTCTTTGACCAATTTTTACCATTTTAGGTAAAAAGCTGCATTGACTGCACTTCTGCATTTTGTGGGATATGGTAGGACTGCAAGCAAATCCTGAGACAAGATATGTCAAAAACACTCCATACAGCATGCAATTTCATTTTCCAAGATAGAAACATTGGTCACGCTGAACATTGTTGAACGTTTTCGCTGCAATGCATCCTGAGACGCTTGGATCCAGGTTCTATCATTCATGCTGCGCCATTTCAACCAACCTGTGTGGCTCATATTCACTTTGGGTTGACGAGTTGCATGGTCATGGTGTAGGCCGAGCCTTTTTTGCCACTTCATCCGCCTCCGATCAAGCATAATGCCTTGCCCATAAGCATTCCCCACCCTGGAATATCTTAACCTACCCATTCCCCTATCTGGAATAACTGTACCTCCCTCAAAAGAAGTGATAAGCAGCGATCAATTTGACTGTTGTAGGCTGCCGTCTCCCGCTTAAGGGCGAATTTCAAACGTTGTCCATCACAGAGACAAATGATCTGGCTCCAGCAGCGTCTATAGGAGTATCTGTCTGCTCACTTCTAGCTCCAGTGGAGACTGATGGAAAAATGGCCGCTAACAACCTGTGATCCTTGTTCCGGGTGCGCGTGTCACCATCGAGCCTTAATGACATCATAAAGCTGCTTCAAGTGCAAGACTTGCAGGCTTATATACAGTCTATCTATCTATCTATCTATCTATCTATCTATCTATCTATCTATCTAATGTATGTTACTGCATAGATATATATCTAGCTATATAAATAGATAGCTATATATCAATATAGATATTTCTACAAATATCTAGCTTTACGTATAAATTTAAACTTGTATAGTTATAGTTTTGTAGGGCTGAAAACATACATACAAAATTTGTATTATTATCAGCATTATTCTTATAATTGCCATTGATGTTATTCCAGGGGCAGGTAATAAACCGCATGAGTCTTTGACCAATTTTTACCATTTTAGGTAAAAAGCTGCATTGACTGCACTTCTGCATTTTGTGGGATATGGTAGGACTGCAAGCAAATCCTGAGACAAGATATGTCAAAAACACTCCATACAGCATGCAATTTCATTTTCCAAGATAGAAACATTGGTCACGCTGAACATTGTTGAACGTTTTCGCTGCAATGCATCCTGAGACGCTTGGATCCAGGTTCTATCATTCATGCTGCGCCATTTCAACCAACCTGTGTGGCTCATATTCACTTTGGGTTGACGAGTTGCATGGTCATGGTGTAGGCCGAGCCTTTTTTGCCACTTCATCCGCCTCCGATCAAGCATAATGCCTTGCCCATAAGCATTCCCCACCCTGGAATATCTTAACCTACCCATTCCCCTATCTGGAATAACTGTACCTCCCTCAAAAGAAGTGATAAGCAGCGATCAATTTGACTGTTGTAGGCTGCCGTCTCCCGCTTAAGGGCGAATTTCAAACGTTGTCCATCACAGAGACAAATGATCTGGCTCCAGCAGCGTCTATAGGAGTATCTGTCTGCTCACTTCTAGCTCCAGTGGAGACTGATGGAAAAATGGCCGCTAACAACCTGTGATCCTTGTTCCGGGTGCGCGTGTCACCATCGAGCCTTAATGACATCATAAAGCTGCTTCAAGTGCAAGACTTGCAGGCTTATATACAGTCTATCTATCTATCTATCTATCTATCTATCTATCTATCTATCTAATGTATGTTACTGCATAGATATATATCTAGCTATATAAATAGATAGCTATATATCAATATAGATATTTCTACAAATATCTAGCTTTACGTATAAATTTAAACTTCTATAGTTATGGTTTTGTAGGGCTGAAAACATACATACAAAATTTGTATTATTATCAGCATTATTCTTATAATTGCCATTGATGTTATTCCAGGGGCAGGTAATAAACCGCATGAGGCTTTGACCAATTTTTACCATTTTAGGTAAAAAGCTGCATTGACTGCACTTCTGCATTTTGTGGGATATGGTAGGACTGCAAGCAAATCCTGAGACAAGATATGTCAAAAACACTCCATACAGCATGCGATTTCATTTTCCAAGATAGAAACATTGGTCACGCTGAACATTGTTGAACGTTTTCGCTGCAATGCATCCTGAGACGCTTGGATCCAGGTTCTATCATTCATGCTGCGCCATTTCAACCAACCTGTGTGGCTCATATTCACTTTGGGTTGACGAGTTGCATGGTCATGGTGTAGGCCGAGCCTTTTTTGCCACTTCATCCGCCTCCGATCAAGCATAATGCCTTGCCCATAAGCATTCCCCACCCTGGAATATCTTAACCTACCCATTCCCCTATCTGGAATAACTGTACCTCCCTCAAAAGAAGTGATAAGCAGCGATCAATTTGACTGTTGTAGGCTGCCGTCTCCCGCTTAAGGGCGAATTTCAAACGTTGTCCATCACAGAGACAAATGATCTGGCTCCAGCAGCGTCTATAGGAGTATCTGTCTGCTCACTTCTACCTCCAGTGGAGACTGATGGAAAAATGGCCGCTAACAACCTGTGATCCTTGTTCCGGGTGCGCGTGTCACCATCGAGCCTTAATGACATCATAAAGCTGCTTCAAGTGCAAGACTTGCAGGCTTATATACAGTCTATCTATCTATCTATCTATCTATCTATCTATCTATCTATCTATCTAATGTATGTTACTGCATAGATATATATCTAGCTATATAAATAGATAGCTATATATCAATATAGATATTTCTACAAATATCTAGCTTTACGTATAAATTTAAACTTGTATAGTTATAGTTTTGTAGGGCTGAAAACATACATACAAAATTTGTATTATTATCAGCATTATTCTTATAATTGCCATTGATGTTATTCCAGGGGCAGGTAATAAACCGCATGAGTCTTTGACCAATTTTTACCATTTTAGGTAAAAAGCTGCATTGACTGCACTTCTGCATTTTGTGGGATATGGTAGGACTGCAAGCAAATCCTGAGACAAGATATGTCAAAAACACTCCATACAGCATGCAATTTCATTTTCCAAGATAGAAACATTGGTCACGCTGAACATTGTTGAACGTTTTCGCTGCAATGCATCCTGAGACGCTTGGATCCAGGTTCTATCATTCATGCTGCGCCATTTCAACCAACCTGTGTGGCTCATATTCACTTTGGGTTGACGAGTTGCATGGTCATGGTGTAGGCCGAGCCTTTTTTGCCACTTCATCCGCCTCCGATCAAGCATAATGCCTTGCCCATAAGCATTCCCCACCCTGGAATATCTTAACCTACCCATTCCCCTATCTGGAATAACTGTACCTCCCTCAAAAGAAGTGATAAGCAGTGATCAATTTGACTGTTGTAGGCTGCCGTCTCCCGCTTAAGGGCGAATTTCAAACGTTGTCCATCACAGAGACAAATGATCTGGCTCCAGCAGCGTCTATAGGAGTATCTGTCTGCTCACTTCTAGCTCCAGTGGAGACTGATGGAAAAATGGCCGCTAACAACCTGTGATCCTTGTTCCGGGTGCGCGTGTCACCATCGAGCCTTAATGACATCATAAAGCTGCTTCAAGTGCAAGACTTGCAGGCTTATATACAGTCTATCTATCTATCTATCTATCTATCTATCTATCTATCTATCTATCTAATGTATGTTACTGCATAGATATATATCTAGCTATATAAATAGATAGCTATATATCAATATAGATATTTCTACAAATATCTAGCTTTACGTATAAATTTAAACTTGTATAGTTATGGTTTTGTAGGGCTGAAAACATACATACAAAATTTGTATTATTATCAGCATTATTCTTATAATTGCCATTGATGTTATTCCAGGGGCAGGTAATAAACCGCATGAGTCTTTGACCAATTTTTACCATTTTAGGTAAAAAGCTGCATTGACTGCACTTCTGCATTTTGTGGGATATGGTAGGACTGCAAGCAAATCCTGAGACAAGATATGTCAAAAACACTCCATACAGCATGCGATTTCATTTTCCAAGATAGAAACATTGGTCACGCTGAACATTGTTGAACGTTTTCGCTGCAATGCATCCTGAGACGCTTGGATCCAGGTTCTATCATTCATGCTGCGCCATTTCAACCAACCTGTGTGGCTCATATTCACTTTGGGTTGACGAGTTGCATGGTCATGGTGTAGGCCGAGCCTTTTTTGCCACTTCATCCGCCTCCGATCAAGCATAATGCCTTGCCCATAAGCATTCCCCACCCTGGAATATCTTAACCTACCCATTCCCCTATCTGGAATAACTGTACTTCCCTCAAAAGAAGTGATAAGCAGCGATCAATTTGACTGTTGTAGGCTGCCGTCTCCCGCTTAAGGGCGAATTTCAAACGTTGTCCATCACAGAGACAAATGATCTGGCTCCAGCAGCGTCTATAGGAGTATCTGTCTGCTCACTTCTACCTCCAGTGGAGACTGATGGAAAAATGGCCGCTAACAACCTGTGATCCTTGTTCCGGGTGCGCGTGTCACCATCGAGCCTTAATGACATCATAAAGCTGCTTCAAGTGCAAGACTTGCAGGCTTATATACAGTCTATCTATCTATCTATCTATCTAATGTATGTTACTGCATAGATATATATCTAGCTATATAAATAGATAGCTATATATCAATATAGATATTTCTACAAATATCTAGCTTTACGTATAAATTTAAACTTCTATAGTTATGGTTTTGTAGGGCTGAAAACATACATACAAAATTTGTATTATTATCAGCATTATTCTTATAATTGCCATTGATGTTATTCCAGGGGCAGGTAATAAACCGCATGAGTCTTTGACCAATTTTTACCATTTTAGGTAAAAAGCTGCATTGACTGCACTTCTGCATTTTGTGGGATATGGTAGGACTGCAAGCAAATCCTGAGACAAGATATGTCAAAAACACTCCATACAGCATGCGATTTCATTTTCCAAGATAGAAACATTGGTCACGCTGAACATTGTTGAACGTTTTCGCTGCAATGCATCCTGAGACGCTTGGATCCAGGTTCTATCATTCATGCTGCGCCATTTCAACCAACCTGTGTGGCTCATATTCACTTTGGGTTGACGAGTTGCATGGTCATGGTGTAGGCCGAGCCTTTTTTGCCACTTCATCCGCCTCCGATCAAGCATAATGCCTTGCCCATAAGCATTCCCCACCCTGGAATATCTTAACCTACCCATTCCCCTATCTGGAATAACTGTACCTCCCTCAAAAGAAGTGATAAGCAGCGATCAATTTGACTGTTGTAGGCTGCCGTCTCCCGCTTAAGGGCGAATTTCAAACGTTGTCCATCACAGAGACAAATGATCTGGCTCCAGCAGCGTCTATAGGAGTATCTGTCTGCTCACTTCTACCTCCAGTGGAGACTGATGGAAAAATGGCCGCTAACAACCTGTGATCCTTGTTCCGGGTGCGCGTGTCACCATCGAGCCTTAATGACATCATAAAGCTGCTTCAAGTGCAAGACTTGCAGGCTTATATACAGTCTATCTATCTATCTATCTATCTAATGTATGTTACTGCATAGATATATATCTAGCTATATAAATAGATAGCTATATATCAATATAGATATTTCTACAAATATCTAGCTTTACGTATAAATTTAAACTTCTATAGTTATGGTTTTGTAGGGCTGAAAACATACATACAAAATTTGTATTATTATCAGCATTATTCTTATAATTGCCATTGATGTTATTCCAGGGGCAGGTAATAAACCGCATGAGTCTTTGACCAATTTTTACCATTTTAGGTAAAAAGCTGCATTGACTGCACTTCTGCATTTTGTGGGATATGGTAGGACTGCAAGCAAATCCTGAGACAAGATATGTCAAAAACACTCCATACAGCATGCGATTTCATTTTCCAAGATAGAAACATTGGTCACGCTGAACATTGTTGAACGTTTTCGCTGCAATGCATCCTGAGACGCTTGGATCCAGGTTCTATCATTCATGCTGCGCCATTTCAACCAACCTGTGTGGCTCATATTCACTTTGGGTTGACGAGTTGCATGGTCATGGTGTAGGCCGAGCCTTTTTTGCCACTTCATCCGCCTCCGATCAAGCATAATGCCTTGCCCATAAGCATTCCCCACCCTGGAATATCTTAACCTACCCATTCCCCTATCTGGAATAACTGTACCTCCCTCAAAAGAAGTGATAAGCAGCGATCAATTTGACTGTTGTAGGCTGCCGTCTCCCGCTTAAGGGCGAATTTCAAACGTTGTCCATCACAGAGACAAATGATCTGGCTCCAGCAGCGTCTATAGGAGTATCTGTCTGCTCACTTCTACCTCCAGTGGAGACTGATGGAAAAATGGCCGCTAACAACCTGTGATCCTTGTTCCGGGTGCGCGTGTCACCATCGAGCCTTAATGACATCATAAAGCTGCTTCAAGTGCAAGACTTGCAGGCTTATATACAGTCTATCTATCTATCTATCTATCTAATGTATGTTACTGCATAGATATATATCTAGCTATATAAATAGATAGCTATATATCAATATAGATATTTCTACAAATATCTAGCTTTACGTATAAATTTAAACTTCTATAGTTATGGTTTTGTAGGGCTGAAAACATACATACAAAATTTGTATTATTATCAGCATTATTCTTATAATTGCCATTGATGTTATTCCAGGGGCAGGTAATAAACCGCATGAGGCTTTGACCAATTTTTACCATTTTAGGTAAAAAGCTGCATTGACTGCACTTCTGCATTTTGTGGGATATGGTAGGACTGCAAGCAAATCCTGAGACAAGATATATCAAGAACACTCCATACAGCATGCGATTTCATTTTCCAAGATAGAAACATTGGTCACGCTGAACATTGTTGAACGTTTTCGCTGCAATGCATCCTGAGACGCTTGGATCCAGGTTCTATCATTCATGCTGCGCCATTTCAACCAACCTGTGTGGCTCATATTCACTTTGGGTTGACGAGTTGCATGGTCATGGTGTAGGCCGAGCCTTTTTTGCCACTTCATCCGCCTCCGATCAAGCATAATGCCTTGCCCATAAGCATTCCCCACCCTGGAATATCTTAACCTACCCATTCCCCTATCTGGAATAACTGTACCTCCCTCAAAAGAAGTGATAAGCAGCGATCAATTTGACTGTTGTAGGCTGCCGTCTCCCGCTTAAGGGCGAATTTCAAACGTTGTCCATCACAGAGACAAATGATCTGGCTCCAGCAGCGTCTATAGGAGTATCTGTCTGCTCACTTCTAGCTCCAGTGGAGACTGATGGAAAAATGGCCGCTAACAACCTGTGATCCTTGTTCCGGGTGCGCGTGTCACCATCGAGCCTTAATGACATCATAAAGCTGCTTCAAGTGCAAGACTTGCAGGCTTATATACAGTCTATCTATCTATCTATCTAATGTATGTTACTGCATAGATATATATCTAGCTATATAAATAGATAGCTATATATCAATATAGATATTTCTACAAATATCTAGCTTTACGTATAAATTTAAACTTGTATAGTTATGGTTTTGTAGGGCTGAAAACATACATACAAAATTTGTATTATTATCAGCATTATTCTTATAATTGCCATTGATGTTATTCCAGGGGCAGGTAATAAACCGCATGAGGCTTTGACCAATTTTTACCATTTTAGGTAAAAAGCTGCATTGACTGCACTTCTGCATTTTGTGGGATATGGTAGGACTGCAAGCAAATCCTGAGACAAGATATGTCAAAAACACTCCATACAGCATGCAATTTCATTTTCCAAGATAGAAACATTGGTCACGCTGAACATTGTTGAACGTTTTCGCTGCAATGCATCCTGAGACGCTTGGATCCAGGTTCTATCATTCATGCTGCGCCATTTCAACCAACCTGTGTGGCTCATATTCACTTTGGGTTGACGAGTTGCATGGTCATGGTGTAGGCCGAGCCTTTTTTGCCACTTCATCCGCCTCCGATCAAGCATAATGCCTTGCCCATAAGCATTCCCCACCCTGGAATATCTTAACCTACCCATTCCCCTATCTGGAATAACTGTACCTCCCTCAAAAGAAGTGATAAGCAGCGATCAATTTGACTGTTGTAGGCTGCCGTCTCCCGCTTAAGGGCGAATTTCAAACGTTGTCCATCACAGAGACAAATGATCTGGCTCCAGCAGCGTCTATAGGAGTATCTGTCTGCTCACTTCTAGCTCCAGTGGAGACTGATGGAAAAATGGCCGCTAACAACCTGTGATCCTTGTTCCGGGTGCGCGTGTCACCATCGAGCCTTAATGACATCATAAAGCTGCTTCAAGTGCAAGACTTGCAGGCTTATATACAGTCTATCTATCTATCTATCTATCTATCTATCTATCTATCTAATGTATGTTACTGCATAGATATATATCTAGCTATATAAATAGATAGCTATATATCAATATAGATATTTCTACAAATATCTAGCTTTACGTATAAATTTAAACTTCTATAGTTATGGTTTTGTAGGGCTGAAAACATACATACAAAATTTGTATTATTATCAGCATTATTCTTATAATTGCCATTGATGTTATTCCAGGGGCAGGTAATAAACCGCATGAGGCTTTGACCAATTTTTACCATTTTAGGTAAAAAGCTGCATTGACTGCACTTCTGCATTTTGTGGGATATGGTAGGACTGCAAGCAAATCCTGAGACAAGATATATCAAGAACACTCCATACAGCATGCGATTTCATTTTCCAAGATAGAAACATTGGTCACGCTGAACATTGTTGAACGTTTTCGCTGCAATGCATCCTGAGACGCTTGGATCCAGGTTCTATCATTCATGCTGCGCCATTTCAACCAACCTGTGTGGCTCATATTCACTTTGGGTTGACGAGTTGCATGGTCATGGTGTAGGCCGAGCCTTTTTTGCCACTTCATCCGCCTCCGATCAAGCATAATGCCTTGCCCATAAGCATTCCCCACCCTGGAATATCTTAACCTACCCATTCCCCTATCTGGAATAACTGTACCTCCCTCAAAAGAAGTGATAAGCAGCGATCAATTTGACTGTTGTAGGCTGCCGTCTCCCGCTTAAGGGCGAATTTCAAACGTTGTCCATCACAGAGACAAATGATCTGGCTCCAGCAGCGTCTATAGGAGTATCTGTCTGCTCACTTCTAGCTCCAGTGGAGACTGATGGAAAAATGGCCGCTAACAACCTGTGGTCCTTGTTCCGGGTGCGCGTGTCACCATCGAGCCTTAATGACATCATAAAGCTGCTTCAAGTGCAAGACTTGCAGGCTTATATACAGTCTATCTATCTATCTAATGTATGTTACTGCATAGATATATATCTAGCTATATAAATAGATAGCTATATATCAATATAGATATTTCTACAAATATCTAGCTTTACGTATAAATTTAAACTTCTATAGTTATGGTTTTGTAGGGCTGAAAACATACATACAAAATTTGTATTATTATCAGCATTATTCTTATAATTGCCATTGATGTTATTCCAGGGGCAGGTAATAAACCGCATGAGTCTTTGACCAATTTTTACCATTTTAGGTAAAAAGCTGCATTGACTGCACTTCTGCATTTTGTGGGATATGGTAGGACTGCAAGCAAATCCTGAGACAAGATATGTCAAAAACACTCCATACAGCATGCGATTTCATTTTCCAAGATAGAAACATTGGTCACGCTGAACATTGTTGAACGTTTTCGCTGCAATGCATCCTGAGACGCTTGGATCCAGGTTCTATCATTCATGCTGCGCCATTTCAACCAACCTGTGTGGCTCATATTCACTTTGGGTTGACGAGTTGCATGGTCATGGTGTAGGCCGAGCCTTTTTTGCCACTTCATCCGCCTCCGATCAAGCATAATGCCTTGCCCATAAGCATTCCCCACCCTGGAATATCTTAACCTACCCATTCCCCTATCTGGAATAACTGTACCTCCCTCAAAAGAAGTGATAAGCAGCGATCAATTTGACTGTTGTAGGCTGCCGTCTCCCGCTTAAGGGCGAATTTCAAACGTTGTCCATCACAGAGACAAATGATCTGGCTCCAGCAGCGTCTATAGGAGTATCTGTCTGCTCACTTCTAGCTCCAGTGGAGACTGATGGAAAAATGGCCGCTAACAACCTGTGATCCTTGTTCCGGGTGCGCGTGTCACCATCGAGCCTTAATGACATCATAAAGCTGCTTCAAGTGCAAGACTTGCAGGCTTATATACAGTCTATCTATCTATCTATCTATCTATCTATCTATCTATCTAATGTATGTTACTGCATAGATATATATCTAGCTATATAAATAGATAGCTATATATCAATATAGATATTTCTACAAATATCTAGCTTTACGTATAAATTTAAACTTCTATAGTTATGGTTTTGTAGGGCTGAAAACATACATACAAAATTTGTATTATTATCAGCATTATTCTTATAATTGCCATTGATGTTATTCCAGGGGCAGGTAATAAACCGCATGAGGCTTTGACCAATTTTTACCATTTTAGGTAAAAAGCTGCATTGACTGCACTTCTGCATTTTGTGGGATATGGTAGGACTGCAAGCAAATCCTGAGACAAGATATATCAAGAACACTCCATACAGCATGCGATTTCATTTTCCAAGATAGAAACATTGGTCACGCTGAACATTGTTGAACGTTTTCGCTGCAATGCATCCTGAGACGCTTGGATCCAGGTTCTATCATTCATGCTGCGCCATTTCAACCAACCTGTGTGGCTCATATTCACTTTGGGTTGACGAGTTGCATGGTCATGGTGTAGGCCGAGCCTTTTTTGCCACTTCATCCGCCTCCGATCAAGCATAATGCCTTGCCCATAAGCATTCCCCACCCTGGAATATCTTAACCTACCCATTCCCCTATCTGGAATAACTGTACCTCCCTCAAAAGAAGTGATAAGCAGCGATCAATTTGACTGTTGTAGGCTGCCGTCTCCCGCTTAAGGCCGAATTTCAAACGTTGTCCATCACAGAGACAAATGATCTGGCTCCAGCAGCGTCTATAGGAGTATCTGTCTGCTCACTTCTAGCTCCAGTGGAGACTGATGGAAAAATGGCCGCTAACAACCTGTGATCCTTGTTCCGGGTGCGCGTGTCACCATCGAGCCTTAATGACATCATAAAGCTGCTTCAAGTGCAAGACTTGCAGGCTTATATACAGTCTATCTATCTATCTAATGTATGTTACTGCATAGATATATATCTAGCTATATAAATAGATAGCTATATATCAATATAGATATTTCTACAAATATCTAGCTTTACGTATAAATTTAAACTTCTATAGTTATGGTTTTGTAGGGCTGAAAACATACATACAAAATTTGTATTATTATCAGCATTATTCTTATAATTGCCATTGATGTTATTCCAGGGGCAGGTAATAAACCGCATGAGGCTTTGACCAATTTTTACCATTTTAGGTAAAAAGCTGCATTGACTGCACTTCTGCATTTTGTGGGATATGGTAGGACTGCAAGCAAATCCTGAGACAAGATATATCAAGAACACTCCATACAGCATGCGATTTCATTTTCCAAGATAGAAACATTGGTCACGCTGAACATTGTTGAACGTTTTCGCTGCAATGCATCCTGAGACGCTTGGATCCAGGTTCTATCATTCATGCTGCGCCATTTCAACCAACCTGTGTGGCTCATATTCACTTTGGGTTGACGAGTTGCATGGTCATGGTGTAGGCCGAGCCTTTTTTGCCACTTCATCCGCCTCCGATCAAGCATAATGCCTTGCCCATAAGCATTCCCCACCCTGGAATATCTTAACCTACCCATTCCCCTATCTGGAATAACTGTACCTCCCTCAAAAGAAGTGATAAGCCGCAATATATTTGACTGTTGTAGGCTGCCGTCTCCCGCTTAAGGGCGAATTTCAAACGTTGTCCATCACAGAGACAAATGATCTGGCTCCAGCCGCGTCTATAGGAGTATCTGTCTGCTCACTTCTAGCTCCAGTGGAGACTGATGGAAAAATGGCCGCTAACAACCTGTGGTCCTTGTTCCGGGTGCGCGTGTCACCATCGAGCCTTAATGACATCATAAAGCTGCTTCAAGTGCAAGACTTGCAGGCTTATATACAGTCTATCTATCTATCTATCTATCTATCTATCTATCTATCTATCTAATGTTTGTTACTGCATAGATATATATCTAGCTATATAAATAGATAGTTATATATCAATATAGATATTTCTACAAATATCTAGCTTTACGTATAAATTTAAACTTCTATAGTTATGGTTTTGTAGGGCTGAAAACATACATACAAAATTTGTATTATTATCAGCATTATTCTTATAATTGCCATTGATGTTATTCCAGGGGCAGGTAATAAACCGCATGAGTCTTTGACCAATTTTTACCATTTTAGGTAAAAAGCTGCATTGACTGCACTTCTGCATTTTGTGGGATATGGTAGGACTGCAAGCAAATCCTGAGACAAGATATGTCAAAAACACTCCATACAGCATGCAATTTCATTTTCCAAGATAGAAACATTGGTCACGCTGAACATTGTTGAACGTTTTTGCTGCAATGCATCCTGAGACGCTTGGATCCAGGTTCTATCATTCATGCTGCGCCATTTCAACCAACCTGTGTGGCTCATATTCACTTTGGGTTGACGAGTTGCATGGTCATGGTGTAGGCCGAGCCTTTTTTGCCACTTCATCCGCCTCCGATCAAGCATAATGCCTTGCCCATAAGCATTCCCCACCCTGGAATATCTTAACCTACCCATTCCCCTATCTGGAATAACTGTACCTCCCTCAAAAGAAGTGATAAGCCGCAATATATTTGACTGTTGTAGGCTGCCGTCTCCCGCTTAAGGGCGAATTTCAAACGTTGTCCATCACAGAGACAAATGATCTGGCTCCAGCCGCGTCTATAGGAGTATCTGTCTGCTCACTTCTAGCTCCAGTGGAGACTGATGGAAAAATGGCCGCTAACAACCTGTGGTCCTTGTTCCGGGTGCGCGTGTCACCATCGAGCCTTAATGACATCATAAAGCTGCTTCAAGTGCAAGACTTGCAGGCTTATATACAGTCTATCTATCTATCTATCTATCTATCTATCTATCTATCTATCTATCTATCTATCTAATGTATGTTACTGCATAGATATATATCTAGCTATATAAATAGATAGCTATATATCAATATAGATATTTCTACAAATATCTAGCTTTACGTATAAATTTAAACTTGTATAGTTATGGTTTTGTAGGGCTGAAAACATACATACAAAATTTGTATTATTATCAGCATTATTCTTATAATTGCCATTGATGTTATTCCAGGGGCAGGTAATAAACCGCATGAGTCTTTGACCAATTTTTACCATTTTAGGTAAAAAGCTGCATTGACTGCACTTCTGCATTTTGTGGGATATGGTAGGACTGCAAGCAAATCCTGAGACAAGATATGTCAAAAACACTCCATACAGCATGCGATTTCATTTTCCAAGATAGAAACATTGGTCACGCTGAACATTGTTGAACGTTTTCGCTGCAATGCATCCTGAGACGCTTGGATCCAGGTTCTATCATTCATGCTGCGCCATTTCAACCAACCTGTGTGGCTCATATTCACTTTGGGTTGACGAGTTGCATGGTCATGGTGTAGGCCGAGCCTTTTTTGCCACTTCATCCGCCTCCGATCAAGCATAATGCCTTGCCCATAAGCATTCCCCACCCTGGAATATCTTAACCTACCCATTCCCCTATCTGGAATAACTGTACCTCCCTCAAAAGAAGTGATAAGCAGCGATCAATTTGACTGTTGTAGGCTGCCGTCTCCCGCTTAAGGGCGAATTTCAAACGTTGTCCATCACAGAGACAAATGATCTGGCTCCAGCAGCGTCTATAGGAGTATCTGTCTGCTCACTTCTAGCTCCAGTGGAGACTGATGGAAAAATGGCCGCTAACAACCTGTGATCCTTGTTCCGGGTGCGCGTGTCACCATCGAGCCTTAATGACATCATAAAGCTGCTTCAAGTGCAAGACTTGCAGGCTTATATACAGTCTATCTATCTATCTATCTATCTATCTATCTATCTATCTAATGTATGTTACTGCATAGATATATATCTAGCTATATAAATAGATAGCTATATATCAATATAGATATTTCTACAAATATCTAGCTTTACGTATAAATTTAAACTTCTATAGTTATGGTTTTGTAGGGCTGAAAACATACATACAAAATTTGTATTATTATCAGCATTATTCTTATAATTGCCATTGATGTTATTCCAGGGGCAGGTAATAAACCGCATGAGGCTTTGACCAATTTTTACCATTTTAGGTAAAAAGCTGCATTGACTGCACTTCTGCATTTTGTGGGATATGGTAGGACTGCAAGCAAATCCTGAGACAAGATATATCAAGAACACTCCATACAGCATGCGATTTCATTTTCCAAGATAGAAACATTGGTCACGCTGAACATTGTTGAACGTTTTCGCTGCAATGCATCCTGAGACGCTTGGATCCAGGTTCTATCATTCATGCTGCGCCATTTCAACCAACCTGTGTGGCTCATATTCACTTTGGGTTGACGAGTTGCATGGTCATGGTGTAGGCCGAGCCTTTTTTGCCACTTCATCCGCCTCCGATCAAGCATAATGCCTTGCCCATAAGCATTCCCCACCCTGGAATATCTTAACCTACCCATTCCCCTATCTGGAATAACTGTACCTCCCTCAAAAGAAGTGATAAGCCGCAATATATTTGACTGTTGTAGGCTGCCGTCTCCCGCTTAAGGGCGAATTTCAAACGTTGTCCATCACAGAGACAAATGATCTGGCTCCAGCCGCGTCTATAGGAGTATCTGTCTGCTCACTTCTAGCTCCAGTGGAGACTGATGGAAAAATGGCCGCTAACAACCTGTGGTCCTTGTTCCGGGTGCGCGTGTCACCATCGAGCCTTAATGACATCATAAAGCTGCTTCAAGTGCAAGACTTGCAGGCTTATATACAGTCTATCTATCTATCTATCTATCTATCTATCTATCTATCTATCTAATGTTTGTTACTGCATAGATATATATCTAGCTATATAAATAGATAGTTATATATCAATATAGATATTTCTACAAATATCTAGCTTTACGTATAAATTTAAACTTCTATAGTTATGGTTTTGTAGGGCTGAAAACATACATACAAAATTTGTATTATTATCAGCATTATTCTTATAATTGCCATTGATGTTATTCCAGGGGCAGGTAATAAACCGCATGAGTCTTTGACCAATTTTTACCATTTTAGGTAAAAAGCTGCATTGACTGCACTTCTGCATTTTGTGGGATATGGTAGGACTGCAAGCAAATCCTGAGACAAGATATGTCAAAAACACTCCATACAGCATGCAATTTCATTTTCCAAGATAGAAACATTGGTCACGCTGAACATTGTTGAACGTTTTTGCTGCAATGCATCCTGAGACGCTTGGATCCAGGTTCTATCATTCATGCTGCGCCATTTCAACCAACCTGTGTGGCTCATATTCACTTTGGGTTGACGAGTTGCATGGTCATGGTGTAGGCCGAGCCTTTTTTGCCACTTCATCCGCCTCCGATCAAGCATAATGCCTTGCCCATAAGCATTCCCCACCCTGGAATATCTTAACCTACCCATTCCCCTATCTGGAATAACTGTACCTCCCTCAAAAGAAGTGATAAGCCGCAATATATTTGACTGTTGTAGGCTGCCGTCTCCCGCTTAAGGGCGAATTTCAAACGTTGTCCATCACAGAGACAAATGATCTGGCTCCAGCCGCGTCTATAGGAGTATCTGTCTGCTCACTTCTAGCTCCAGTGGAGACTGATGGAAAAATGGCCGCTAACAACCTGTGGTCCTTGTTCCGGGTGCGCGTGTCACCATCGAGCCTTAATGACATCATAAAGCTGCTTCAAGTGCAAGACTTGCAGGCTTATATACAGTCTATCTATCTATCTATCTATCTATCTATCTATCTATCTATCTATCTATCTATCTAATGTATGTTACTGCATAGATATATATCTAGCTATATAAATAGATAGCTATATATCAATATAGATATTTCTACAAATATCTAGCTTTACGTATAAATTTAAACTTCTATAGTTATGGTTTTGTAGGGCTGAAAACATACATACAAAATTTGTATTATTATCAGCATTATTCTTATAATTGCCATTGATGTTATTCCAGGGGCAGGTAATAAACCGCATGAGGCTTTGACCAATTTTTACCATTTTAGGTAAAAAGCTGCATTGACTGCACTTCTGCATTTTGTGGGATATGGTAGGACTGCAAGCAAATCCTGAGACAAGATATATCAAGAACACTCCATACAGCATGCGATTTCATTTTCCAAGATAGAAACATTGGTCACGCTGAACATTGTTGAACGTTTTCGCTGCAATGCATCCTGAGACGCTTGGATCCAGGTTCTATCATTCATGCTGCGCCATTTCAACCAACCTGTGTGGCTCATATTCACTTTGGGTTGACGAGTTGCATGGTCATGGTGTAGGCCGAGCCTTTTTTGCCACTTCATCCGCCTCCGATCAAGCATAATGCCTTGCCCATAAGCATTCCCCACCCTGGAATATCTTAACCTACCCATTCCCCTATCTGGAATAACTGTACCTCCCTCAAAAGAAGTGATAAGCAGCGATCAATTTGACTGTTGTAGGCTGCCGTCTCCCGCTTAAGGGCGAATTTCAAACGTTGTCCATCACAGAGACAAATGATCTGGCTCCAGCAGCGTCTATAGGAGTATCTGTCTGCTCACTTCTAGCTCCAGTGGAGACTGATGGAAAAATGGCCGCTAACAACCTGTGGTCCTTGTTCCGGGTGCGCGTGTCACCATCGAGCCTTAATGACATCATAAAGCTGCTTCAAGTGCAAGACTTGCAGGCTTATATACAGTCTATCTATCTATCTAATGTATGTTACTGCATAGATATATATCTAGCTATATAAATAGATAGCTATATATCAATATAGATATTTCTACAAATATCTAGCTTTACGTATAAATTTAAACTTCTATAGTTATGGTTTTGTAGGGCTGAAAACATACATACAAAATTTGTATTATTATCAGCATTATTCTTATAATTGCCATTGATGTTATTCCAGGGGCAGGTAATAAACCGCATGAGTCTTTGACCAATTTTTACCATTTTAGGTAAAAAGCTGCATTGACTGCACTTCTGCATTTTGTGGGATATGGTAGGACTGCAAGCAAATCCTGAGACAAGATATGTCAAAAACACTCCATACAGCATGCGATTTCATTTTCCAAGATAGAAACATTGGTCACGCTGAACATTGTTGAACGTTTTCGCTGCAATGCATCCTGAGACGCTTGGATCCAGGTTCTATCATTCATGCTGCGCCATTTCAACCAACCTGTGTGGCTCATATTCACTTTGGGTTGACGAGTTGCATGGTCATGGTGTAGGCCGAGCCTTTTTTGCCACTTCATCCGCCTCCGATCAAGCATAATGCCTTGCCCATAAGCATTCCCCACCCTGGAATATCTTAACCTACCCATTCCCCTATCTGGAATAACTGTACCTCCCTCAAAAGAAGTGATAAGCAGCGATCAATTTGACTGTTGTAGGCTGCCGTCTCCCGCTTAAGGGCGAATTTCAAACGTTGTCCATCACAGAGACAAATGATCTGGCTCCAGCAGCGTCTATAGGAGTATCTGTCTGCTCACTTCTAGCTCCAGTGGAGACTGATGGAAAAATGGCCGCTAACAACCTGTGATCCTTGTTCCGGGTGCGCGTGTCACCATCGAGCCTTAATGACATCATAAAGCTGCTTCAAGTGCAAGACTTGCAGGCTTATATACAGTCTATCTATCTATCTATCTATCTATCTATCTATCTATCTATCTATCTATCTATCTAATGTATGTTACTGCATAGATATATATCTAGCTATATAAATAGATAGCTATATATCAATATAGATATTTCTACAAATATCTAGCTTTACGTATAAATTTAAACTTCTATAGTTATGGTTTTGTAGGGCTGAAAACATACATACAAAATTTGTATTATTATCAGCATTATTCTTATAATTGCCATTGATGTTATTCCAGGGGCAGGTAATAAACCGCATGAGGCTTTGACCAATTTTTACCATTTTAGGTAAAAAGCTGCATTGACTGCACTTCTGCATTTTGTGGGATATGGTAGGACTGCAAGCAAATCCTGAGACAAGATATATCAAGAACACTCCATACAGCATGCGATTTCATTTTCCAAGATAGAAACATTGGTCACGCTGAACATTGTTGAACGTTTTCGCTGCAATGCATCCTGAGACGCTTGGATCCAGGTTCTATCATTCATGCTGCGCCATTTCAACCAACCTGTGTGGCTCATATTCACTTTGGGTTGACGAGTTGCATGGTCATGGTGTAGGCCGAGCCTTTTTTGCCACTTCATCCGCCTCCGATCAAGCATAATGCCTTGCCCATAAGCATTCCCCACCCTGGAATATCTTAACCTACCCATTCCCCTATCTGGAATAACTGTACCTCCCTCAAAAGAAGTGATAAGCAGCGATCAATTTGACTGTTGTAGGCTGCCGTCTCCCGCTTAAGGCCGAATTTCAAACGTTGTCCATCACAGAGACAAATGATCTGGCTCCAGCAGCGTCTATAGGAGTATCTGTCTGCTCACTTCTAGCTCCAGTGGAGACTGATGGAAAAATGGCCGCTAACAACCTGTGATCCTTGTTCCGGGTGCGCGTGTCACCATCGAGCCTTAATGACATCATAAAGCTGCTTCAAGTGCAAGACTTGCAGGCTTATATACAGTCTATCTATCTATCTAATGTATGTTACTGCATAGATATATATCTAGCTATATAAATAGATAGCTATATATCAATATAGATATTTCTACAAATATCTAGCTTTACGTATAAATTTAAACTTCTATAGTTATGGTTTTGTAGGGCTGAAAACATACATACAAAATTTGTATTATTATCAGCATTATTCTTATAATTGCCATTGATGTTATTCCAGGGGCAGGTAATAAACCGCATGAGTCTTTGACCAATTTTTACCATTTTAGGTAAAAAGCTGCATTGACTGCACTTCTGCATTTTGTGGGATATGGTAGGACTGCAAGCAAATCCTGAGACAAGATATGTCAAAAACACTCCATACAGCATGCAATTTCATTTTCCAAGATAGAAACATTGGTCACGCTGAACATTGTTGAACGTTTTTGCTGCAATGCATCCTGAGACGCTTGGATCCAGGTTCTATCATTCATGCTGCGCCATTTCAACCAACCTGTGTGGCTCATATTCACTTTGGGTTGACGAGTTGCATGGTCATGGTGTAGGCCGAGCCTTTTTTGCCACTTCATCCGCCTCCGATCAAGCATAATGCCTTGCCCATAAGCATTCCCCACCCTGGAATATCTTAACCTACCCATTCCCCTATCTGGAATAACTGTACCTCCCTCAAAAGAAGTGATAAGCCGCAATATATTTGACTGTTGTAGGCTGCCGTCTCCCGCTTAAGGGCGAATTTCAAACGTTGTCCATCACAGAGACAAATGATCTGGCTCCAGCCGCGTCTATAGGAGTATCTGTCTGCTCACTTCTAGCTCCAGTGGAGACTGATGGAAAAATGGCCGCTAACAACCTGTGGTCCTTGTTCCGGGTGCGCGTGTCACCATCGAGCCTTAATGACATCATAAAGCTGCTTCAAGTGCAAGACTTGCAGGCTTATATACAGTCTATCTATCTATCTATCTATCTATCTATCTATCTATCTATCTATCTATCTATCTATCTAATGTATGTTACTGCATAGATATATATCTAGCTATATAAATAGATAGCTATATATCAATATAGATATTTCTACAAATATCTAGCTTTACGTATAAATTTAAACTTGTATAGTTATGGTTTTGTAGGGCTGAAAACATACATACAAAATTTGTATTATTATCAGCATTATTCTTATAATTGCCATTGATGTTATTCCAGGGGCAGGTAATAAACCGCATGAGTCTTTGACCAATTTTTACCATTTTAGGTAAAAAGCTGCATTGACTGCACTTCTGCATTTTGTGGGATATGGTAGGACTGCAAGCAAATCCTGAGACAAGATATGTCAAAAACACTCCATACAGCATGCGATTTCATTTTCCAAGATAGAAACATTGGTCACGCTGAACATTGTTGAACGTTTTCGCTGCAATGCATCCTGAGACGCTTGGATCCAGGTTCTATCATTCATGCTGCGCCATTTCAACCAACCTGTGTGGCTCATATTCACTTTGGGTTGACGAGTTGCATGGTCATGGTGTAGGCCGAGCCTTTTTTGCCACTTCATCCGCCTCCGATCAAGCATAATGCCTTGCCCATAAGCATTCCCCACCCTGGAATATCTTAACCTACCCATTCCCCTATCTGGAATAACTGTACCTCCCTCAAAAGAAGTGATAAGCAGCGATCAATTTGACTGTTGTAGGCTGCCGTCTCCCGCTTAAGGGCGAATTTCAAACGTTGTCCATCACAGAGACAAATGATCTGGCTCCAGCAGCGTCTATAGGAGTATCTGTCTGCTCACTTCTAGCTCCAGTGGAGACTGATGGAAAAATGGCCGCTAACAACCTGTGATCCTTGTTCCGGGTGCGCGTGTCACCATCGAGCCTTAATGACATCATAAAGCTGCTTCAAGTGCAAGACTTGCAGGCTTATATACAGTCTATCTATCTATCTATCTATCTATCTATCTATCTATCTATCTAATGTATGTTACTGCATAGATATATATCTAGCTATATAAATAGATAGCTATATATCAATATAGATATTTCTACAAATATCTAGCTTTACGTATAAATTTAAACTTCTATAGTTATGGTTTTGTAGGGCTGAAAACATACATACAAAATTTGTATTATTATCAGCATTATTCTTATAATTGCCATTGATGTTATTCCAGGGGCAGGTAATAAACCGCATGAGGCTTTGACCAATTTTTACCATTTTAGGTAAAAAGCTGCATTGACTGCACTTCTGCATTTTGTGGGATATGGTAGGACTGCAAGCAAATCCTGAGACAAGATATATCAAGAACACTCCATACAGCATGCGATTTCATTTTCCAAGATAGAAACATTGGTCACGCTGAACATTGTTGAACGTTTTCGCTGCAATGCATCCTGAGACGCTTGGATCCAGGTTCTATCATTCATGCTGCGCCATTTCAACCAACCTGTGTGGCTCATATTCACTTTGGGTTGACGAGTTGCATGGTCATGGTGTAGGCCGAGCCTTTTTTGCCACTTCATCCGCCTCCGATCAAGCATAATGCCTTGCCCATAAGCATTCCCCACCCTGGAATATCTTAACCTACCCATTCCCCTATCTGGAATAACTGTACCTCCCTCAAAAGAAGTGATAAGCCGCAATATATTTGACTGTTGTAGGCTGCCGTCTCCCGCTTAAGGGCGAATTTCAAACGTTGTCCATCACAGAGACAAATGATCTGGCTCCAGCCGCGTCTATAGGAGTATCTGTCTGCTCACTTCTAGCTCCAGTGGAGACTGATGGAAAAATGGCCGCTAACAACCTGTGGTCCTTGTTCCGGGTGCGCGTGTCACCATCGAGCCTTAATGACATCATAAAGCTGCTTCAAGTGCAAGACTTGCAGGCTTATATACAGTCTATCTATCTATCTATCTATCTATCTATCTATCTATCTATCTATCTATCTATCTAATGTTTGTTACTGCATAGATATATATCTAGCTATATAAATAGATAGTTATATATCAATATAGATATTTCTACAAATATCTAGCTTTACGTATAAATTTAAACTTCTATAGTTATGGTTTTGTAGGGCTGAAAACATACATACAAAATTTGTATTATTATCAGCATTATTCTTATAATTGCCATTGATGTTATTCCAGGGGCAGGTAATAAACCGCATGAGTCTTTGACCAATTTTTACCATTTTAGGTAAAAAGCTGCATTGACTGCACTTCTGCATTTTGTGGGATATGGTAGGACTGCAAGCAAATCCTGAGACAAGATATGTCAAAAACACTCCATACAGCATGCAATTTCATTTTCCAAGATAGAAACATTGGTCACGCTGAACATTGTTGAACGTTTTTGCTGCAATGCATCCTGAGACGCTTGGATCCAGGTTCTATCATTCATGCTGCGCCATTTCAACCAACCTGTGTGGCTCATATTCACTTTGGGTTGACGAGTTGCATGGTCATGGTGTAGGCCGAGCCTTTTTTGCCACTTCATCCGCCTCCGATCAAGCATAATGCCTTGCCCATAAGCATTCCCCACCCTGGAATATCTTAACCTACCCATTCCCCTATCTGGAATAACTGTACCTCCCTCAAAAGAAGTGATAAGCCGCAATATATTTGACTGTTGTAGGCTGCCGTCTCCCGCTTAAGGGCGAATTTCAAACGTTGTCCATCACAGAGACAAATGATCTGGCTCCAGCCGCGTCTATAGGAGTATCTGTCTGCTCACTTCTAGCTCCAGTGGAGACTGATGGAAAAATGGCCGCTAACAACCTGTGGTCCTTGTTCCGGGTGCGCGTGTCACCATCGAGCCTTAATGACATCATAAAGCTGCTTCAAGTGCAAGACTTGCAGGCTTATATACAGTCTATCTATCTATCTATCTATCTATCTATCTATCTATCTAATGTTTGTTACTGCATAGATATATATCTAGCTATATAAATAGATAGTTATATATCAATATAGATATTTCTACAAATATCTAGCTTTACGTATAAATTTAAACTTCTATAGTTATGGTTTTGTAGGGCTGAAAACATACATACAAAATTTGTATTATTATCAGCATTATTCTTATAATTGCCATTGATGTTATTCCAGGGGCAGGTAATAAACCGCATGAGTCTTTGACCAATTTTTACCATTTTAGGTAAAAAGCTGCATTGACTGCACTTCTGCATTTTGTGGGATATGGTAGGACTGCAAGCAAATCCTGAGACAAGATATGTCAAAAACACTCCATACAGCATGCAATTTCATTTTCCAAGATAGAAACATTGGTCACGCTGAACATTGTTGAACGTTTTCGCTGCAATGCATCCTGAGACGCTTGGATCCAGGTTCTATCATTCATGCTGCGCCATTTCAACCAACCTGTGTGGCTCATATTCACTTTGGGTTGACGAGTTGCATGGTCATGGTGTAGGCCGAGCCTTTTTTGCCACTTCATCCGCCTCCGATCAAGCATAATGCCTTGCCCATAAGCATTCCCCACCCTGGAATATCTTAACCTACCCATTCCCTATCTGGAATAACTGTACCTCCCTCAAAAGAAGTGATAAGCAGCGATCAATTTGACTGTTGTAGGCTGCCGTCTCCCGCTTAAGGGCGAATTTCAAACGTTGTCCATCACAGAGACAAATGATCTGGCTCCAGCAGCGTCTATAGGAGTATCTGTCTGCTCACTTCTAGCTCCAGTGGAGACTGATGGAAAAATGGCCGCTAACAACCTGTGATCCTTGTTCCGGGTGCGCGTGTCACCATCGAGCCTTAATGACATCATAAAGCTGCTTCAAGTGCAAGACTTGCAGGCTTATATACAGTCTATCTATCTATCTATCTATCTATCTATCTATCTATCTATCTAATGTATGTTACTGCATAGATATATATCTAGCTATATAAATAGATAGCTATATATCAATATAGATATTTCTACAAATATCTAGCTTTACGTATAAATTTAAACTTCTATAGTTATGGTTTTGTAGGGCTGAAAACATACATACAAAATTTGTATTATTATCAGCATTATTCTTATAATTGCCATTGATGTTATTCCAGGGGCAGGTAATAAACCGCATGAGTCTTTGACCAATTTTTACCATTTTAGGTAAAAAGCTGCATTGACTGCACTTCTGCATTTTGTGGGATATGGTAGGACTGCAAGCAAATCCTGAGACAAGATATGTCAAAAACACTCCATACAGCATGCGATTTCATTTTCCAAGATAGAAACATTGGTCACGCTGAACATTGTTGAACGTTTTCGCTGCAATGCATCCTGAGACGCTTGGATCCAGGTTCTATCATTCATGCTGCGCCATTTCAACCAACCTGTGTGGCTCATATTCACTTTGGGTTGACGAGTTGCATGGTCATGGTGTAGGCCGAGCCTTTTTTGCCACTTCATCCGCCTCCGATCAAGCATAATGCCTTGCCCATAAGCATTCCCCACCCTGGAATATCTTAACCTACCCATTCCCCTATCTGGAATAACTGTACCTCCCTCAAAAGAAGTGATAAGCAGCGATCAATTTGACTGTTGTAGGCTGCCGTCTCCCGCTTAAGGCCGAATTTCAAACGTTGTCCATCACAGAGACAAATGATCTGGCTCCAGCAGCGTCTATAGGAGTATCTGTCTGCTCACTTCTAGCTCCAGTGGAGACTGATGGAAAAATGGCCGCTAACAACCTGTGATCCTTGTTCCGGGTGCGCGTGTCACCATCGAGCCTTAATGACATCATAAAGCTGCTTCAAGTGCAAGACTTGCAGGCTTATATACAGTCTATCTATCTATCTAATGTATGTTACTGCATAGATATATATCTAGCTATATAAATAGATAGCTATATATCAATATAGATATTTCTACAAATATCTAGCTTTACGTATAAATTTAAACTTCTATAGTTATGGTTTTGTAGGGCTGAAAACATACATACAAAATTTGTATTATTATCAGCATTATTCTTATAATTGCCATTGATGTTATTCCAGGGGCAGGTAATAAACCGCATGAGGCTTTGACCAATTTTTACCATTTTAGGTAAAAAGCTGCATTGACTGCACTTCTGCATTTTGTGGGATATGGTAGGACTGCAAGCAAATCCTGAGACAAGATATATCAAAAACACTCCATACAGCATGCGATTTCATTTTCCAAGATAGAAACATTGGTCACGCTGAACATTGTTGAACGTTTTTGCTGCAATGCATCCTGAGACGCTTGGATCCAGGTTCTATCATTCATGCTGCGCCATTTCAACCAACCTGTGTGGCTCATATTCACTTTGGGTTGACGAGTTGCATGGTCATGGTGTAGGCCGAGCCTTTTTTGCCACTTCATCCGCCTCCGATCAAGCATAATGCCTTGCCCATAAGCATTCCCCACCCTGGAATATCTTAACCTACCCATTCCCCTATCTGGAATAACTGTACCTCCCTCAAAAGAAGTGATAAGCCGCAATATATTTGACTGTTGTAGGCTGCCGTCTCCCGCTTAAGGGCGAATTTCAAACGTTGTCCATCACAGAGACAAATGATCTGGCTCCAGCCGCGTCTATAGGAGTATCTGTCTGCTCACTTCTAGCTCCAGTGGAGACTGATGGAAAAATGGCCGCTAACAACCTGTGGTCCTTGTTCCGGGTGCGCGTGTCACCATCGAGCCTTAATGACATCATAAAGCTGCTTCAAGTGCAAGACTTGCAGGCTTATATACAGTCTATCTATCTATCTATCTATCTATCTATCTATCTAATGTTTGTTACTGCATAGATATATATCTAGCTATATAAATAGATAGTTATATATCAATATAGATATTTCTACAAATATCTAGCTTTACGTATAAATTTAAACTTCTATAGTTATGGTTTTGTAGGGCTGAAAACATACATACAAAATTTGTATTATTATCAGCATTATTCTTATAATTGCCATTGATGTTATTCCAGGGGCAGGTAATAAACCGCATGAGTCTTTGACCAATTTTTACCATTTTAGGTAAAAAGCTGCATTGACTGCACTTCTGCATTTTGTGGGATATGGTAGGACTGCAAGCAAATCCTGAGACAAGATATGTCAAAAACACTCCATACAGCATGCAATTTCATTTTCCAAGATAGAAACATTGGTCACGCTGAACATTGTTGAACGTTTTTGCTGCAATGCATCCTGAGACGCTTGGATCCAGGTTCTATCATTCATGCTGCGCCATTTCAACCAACCTGTGTGGCTCATATTCACTTTGGGTTGACGAGTTGCATGGTCATGGTGTAGGCCGAGCCTTTTTTGCCACTTCATCCGCCTCCGATCAAGCATAATGCCTTGCCCATAAGCATTCCCCACCCTGGAATATCTTAACCTACCCATTCCCCTATCTGGAATAACTGTACCTCCCTCAAAAGAAGTGATAAGCCGCAATATATTTGACTGTTGTAGGCTGCCGTCTCCCGCTTAAGGGCGAATTTCAAACGTTGTCCATCACAGAGACAAATGATCTGGCTCCAGCCGCGTCTATAGGAGTATCTGTCTGCTCACTTCTAGCTCCAGTGGAGACTGATGGAAAAATGGCCGCTAACAACCTGTGGTCCTTGTTCCGGGTGCGCGTGTCACCATCGAGCCTTAATGACATCATAAAGCTGCTTCAAGTGCAAGACTTGCAGGCTTATATACAGTCTATCTATCTATCTATCTATCTATCTATCTAATGTTTGTTACTGCATAGATATATATCTAGCTATATAAATAGATAGTTATATATCAATATAGATATTTCTACAAATATCTAGCTTTACGTATAAATTTAAACTTCTATAGTTATGGTTTTGTAGGGCTGAAAACATACATACAAAATTTGTATTATTATCAGCATTATTCTTATAATTGCCATTGATGTTATTCCAGGGGCAGGTAATAAACCGCATGAGTCTTTGACCAATTTTTACCATTTTAGGTAAAAAGCTGCATTGACTGCACTTCTGCATTTTGTGGGATATGGTAGGACTGCAAGCAAATCCTGAGACAAGATATGTCAAAAACACTCCATACAGCATGCAATTTCATTTTCCAAGATAGAAACATTGGTCACGCTGAACATTGTTGAACGTTTTCGCTGCAATGCATCCTGAGACGCTTGGATCCAGGTTCTATCATTCATGCTGCGCCATTTCAACCAACCTGTGTGGCTCATATTCACTTTGGGTTGACGAGTTGCATGGTCATGGTGTAGGCCGAGCCTTTTTTGCCACTTCATCCGCCTCCGATCAAGCATAATGCCTTGCCCATAAGCATTCCCCACCCTGGAATATCTTAACCTACCCATTCCCTATCTGGAATAACTGTACCTCCCTCAAAAGAAGTGATAAGCAGCGATCAATTTGACTGTTGTAGGCTGCCGTCTCCCGCTTAAGGGCGAATTTCAAACGTTGTCCATCACAGAGACAAATGATCTGGCTCCAGCAGCGTCTATAGGAGTATCTGTCTGCTCACTTCTAGCTCCAGTGGAGACTGATGGAAAAATGGCCGCTAACAACCTGTGATCCTTGTTCCGGGTGCGCGTGTCACCATCGAGCCTTAATGACATCATAAAGCTGCTTCAAGTGCAAGACTTGCAGGCTTATATACAGTCTATCTATCTATCTATCTATCTATCTATCTAATGTATGTTACTGCATAGATATATATCTAGCTATATAAATAGATAGCTATATATCAATATAGATATTTCTACAAATATCTAGCTTTACGTATAAATTTAAACTTGTATAGTTATGGTTTTGTAGGGCTGAAAACATACATACAAAATTTGTATTATTATCAGCATTATTCTTATAATTGCCATTGATGTTATTCCAGGGGCAGGTAATAAACCGCATGAGTCTTTGACCAATTTTTACCATTTTAGGTAAAAAGCTGCATTGACTGCACTTCTGCATTTTGTGGGATATGGTAGGACTGCAAGCAAATCCTGAGACAAGATATGTCAAAAACACTCCATACAGCATGCGATTTCATTTTCCAAGATAGAAACATTGGTCACGCTGAACATTGTTGAACGTTTTCGCTGCAATGCATCCTGAGACGCTTGGATCCAGGTTCTATCATTCATGCTGCGCCATTTCAACCAACCTGTGTGGCTCATATTCACTTTGGGTTGACGAGTTGCATGGTCATGGTGTAGGCCGAGCCTTTTTTGCCACTTCATCCGCCTCCGATCAAGCATAATGCCTTGCCCATAAGCATTCCCCACCCTGGAATATCTTAACCTACCCATTCCCCTATCTGGAATAACTGTACCTCCCTCAAAAGAAGTGATAAGCAGCGATCAATTTGACTGTTGTAGGCTGCCGTCTCCCGCTTAAGGCCGAATTTCAAACGTTGTCCATCACAGAGACAAATGATCTGGCTCCAGCAGCGTCTATAGGAGTATCTGTCTGCTCACTTCTAGCTCCAGTGGAGACTGATGGAAAAATGGCCGCTAACAACCTGTGATCCTTGTTCCGGGTGCGCGTGTCACCATCGAGCCTTAATGACATCATAAAGCTGCTTCAAGTGCAAGACTTGCAGGCTTATATACAGTCTATCTATCTATCTAATGTATGTTACTGCATAGATATATATCTAGCTATATAAATAGATAGCTATATATCAATATAGATATTTCTACAAATATCTAGCTTTACGTATAAATTTAAACTTCTATAGTTATGGTTTTGTAGGGCTGAAAACATACATACAAAATTTGTATTATTATCAGCATTATTCTTATAATTGCCATTGATGTTATTCCAGGGGCAGGTAATAAACCGCATGAGGCTTTGACCAATTTTTACCATTTTAGGTAAAAAGCTGCATTGACTGCACTTCTGCATTTTGTGGGATATGGTAGGACTGCAAGCAAATCCTGAGACAAGATATATCAAAAACACTCCATACAGCATGCGATTTCATTTTCCAAGATAGAAACATTGGTCACGCTGAACATTGTTGAACGTTTTTGCTGCAATGCATCCTGAGACGCTTGGATCCAGGTTCTATCATTCATGCTGCGCCATTTCAACCAACCTGTGTGGCTCATATTCACTTTGGGTTGACGAGTTGCATGGTCATGGTGTAGGCCGAGCCTTTTTTGCCACTTCATCCGCCTCCGATCAAGCATAATGCCTTGCCCATAAGCATTCCCCACCCTGGAATATCTTAACCTACCCATTCCCCTATCTGGAATAACTGTACCTCCCTCAAAAGAAGTGATAAGCCGCAATATATTTGACTGTTGTAGGCTGCCGTCTCCCGCTTAAGGGCGAATTTCAAACGTTGTCCATCACAGAGACAAATGATCTGGCTCCAGCCGCGTCTATAGGAGTATCTGTCTGCTCACTTCTAGCTCCAGTGGAGACTGATGGAAAAATGGCCGCTAACAACCTGTGGTCCTTGTTCCGGGTGCGCGTGTCACCATCGAGCCTTAATGACATCATAAAGCTGCTTCAAGTGCAAGACTTGCAGGCTTATATACAGTCTATCTATCTATCTATCTATCTATCTATCTAATGTTTGTTACTGCATAGATATATATCTAGCTATATAAATAGATAGTTATATATCAATATAGATATTTCTACAAATATCTAGCTTTACGTATAAATTTAAACTTGTATAGTTATGGTTTTGTAGGGCTGAAAACATACATACAAAATTTGTATTATTATCAGCATTATTCTTATAATTGCCATTGATGTTATTCCAGGGGCAGGTAATAAACCGCATGAGTCTTTGACCAATTTTTACCATTTTAGGTAAAAAGCTGCATTGACTGCACTTCTGCATTTTGTGGGATATGGTAGGACTGCAAGCAAATCCTGAGACAAGATATGTCAAAAACACTCCATACAGCATGCAATTTCATTTTCCAAGATAGAAACATTGGTCACGCTGAACATTGTTGAACGTTTTTGCTGCAATGCATCCTGAGACGCTTGGATCCAGGTTC
Source organism: Eleutherodactylus coqui (assembly GCF_035609145.1). Classification (NCBI taxonomy): domain Eukaryota; kingdom Metazoa; phylum Chordata; class Amphibia; order Anura; family Eleutherodactylidae; genus Eleutherodactylus; species Eleutherodactylus coqui. Next base: position 76,486 of record NW_027102591.1, on the reverse strand, counting down.
TATCATTCATGCTGCGCCATTTCAACCAACCTGTGTGGCTCATATTCACTTTGGGTTGACGAGTTGCATGGTCATGGTGTAGGCCGAGCCTTTTTTGCCACTTCATCCGCCTCCGATCAAGCATAATGCCTTGCCCATAAGCATTCCCCACCCTGGAATATCTTAACCTACCCATTCCCCTATCTGGAATAACTGTACCTCCCTCAAAAGAAGTGATAAGCCGCAATATATTTGACTGTTGTAGGCTGCCGTCTCCCGCTTAAGGGCGAATTTCAAACGTTGTCCATCACAGAGACAAATGATCTGGCTCCAGCCGCGTCTATAGGAGTATCTGTCTGCTCACTTCTAGCTCCAGTGGAGACTGATGGAAAAATGGCCGCTAACAACCTGTGGTCCTTGTTCCGGGTGCGCGTGTCACCATCGAGCCTTAATGACATCATAAAGCTGCTTCAAGTGCAAGACTTGCAGGCTTATATACAGTCTATCTATCTATCTATCTATCTATCTATCTATCTAATGTTTGTTACTGCATAGATATATATCTAGCTATATAAATAGATAGTTATATATCAATATAGATATTTCTACAAATATCTAGCTTTACGTATAAATTTAAACTTCTATAGTTATGGTTTTGTAGGGCTGAAAACATACATACAAAATTTGTATTATTATCAGCATTATTCTTATAATTGCCATTGATGTTATTCCAGGGGCAGGTAATAAACCGCATGAGTCTTTGACCAATTTTTACCATTTTAGGTAAAAAGCTGCATTGACTGCACTTCTGCATTTTGTGGGATATGGTAGGACTGCAAGCAAATCCTGAGACAAGATATGTCAAAAACACTCCATACAGCATGCAATTTCATTTTCCAAGATAGAAACATTGGTCACGCTGAACATTGTTGAACGTTTTCGCTGCAATGCATCCTGAGACGCTTGGATCCAGGTTCTATCATTCATGCTGCGCCATTTCAACCAACCTGTGTGGCTCATATTCACTTTGGGTTGACGAGTTGCATGGTCATGGTGTAGGCCGAGCCTTTTTTGCCACTTCATCCGCCTCCGATCAAGCATAATGCCTTGCCCATAAGCATTCCCCACCCTGGAATATCTTAACCTACCCATTCCCTATCTGGAATAACTGTACCTCCCTCAAAAGAAGTGATAAGCAGCGATCAATTTGACTGTTGTAGGCTGCCGTCTCCCGCTTAAGGGCGAATTTCAAACGTTGTCCATCACAGAGACAAATGATCTGGCTCCAGCAGCGTCTATAGGAGTATCTGTCTGCTCACTTCTAGCTCCAGTGGAGACTGATGGAAAAATGGCCGCTAACAACCTGTGATCCTTGTTCCGGGTGCGCGTGTCACCATCGAGCCTTAATGACATCATAAAGCTGCTTCAAGTGCAAGACTTGCAGGCTTATATACAGTCTATCTATCTATCTATCTATCTATCTATCTAATGTATGTTACTGCATAGATATATATCTAGCTATATAAATAGATAGCTATATATCAATATAGATATTTCTACAAATATCTAGCTTTACGTATAAATTTAAACTTGTATAGTTATGGTTTTGTAGGGCTGAAAACATACATACAAAATTTGTATTATTATCAGCATTATTCTTATAATTGCCATTGATGTTATTCCAGGGGCAGGTAATAAACCGCATGAGTCTTTGACCAATTTTTACCATTTTAGGTAAAAAGCTGCATTGACTGCACTTCTGCATTTTGTGGGATATGGTAGGACTGCAAGCAAATCCTGAGACAAGATATGTCAAAAACACTCCATACAGCATGCGATTTCATTTTCCAAGATAGAAACATTGGTCACGCTGAACATTGTTGAACGTTTTCGCTGCAATGCATCCTGAGACGCTTGGATCCAGGTTCTATCATTCATGCTGCGCCATTTCAACCAACCTGTGTGGCTCATATTCACTTTGGGTTGACGAGTTGCATGGTCATGGTGTAGGCCGAGCCTTTTTTGCCACTTCATCCGCCTCCGATCAAGCATAATGCCTTGCCCATAAGCATTCCCCACCCTGGAATATCTTAACCTACCCATTCCCCTATCTGGAATAACTGTACCTCCCTCAAAAGAAGTGATAAGCAGCGATCAATTTGACTGTTGTAGGCTGCCGTCTCCCGCTTAAGGGCGAATTTCAAACGTTGTCCATCACAGAGACAAATGATCTGGCTCCAGCAGCGTCTATAGGAGTATCTGTCTGCTCACTTCTAGCTCCAGTGGAGACTGATGGAAAAATGGCCGCTAACAACCTGTGATCCTTGTTCCGGGTGCGCGTGTCACCATCGAGCCTTAATGACATCATAAAGCTGCTTCAAGTGCAAGACTTGCAGGCTTATATACAGTCTATCTATCTATCTATCTATCTATCTATCTATCTATCTATCTATCTATCTATCTATCTATCTAATGTATGTTACTGCATAGATATATATCTAGCTATATAAATAGATAGCTATATATCAATATAGATATTTCTACAAATATCTAGCTTTACGTATAAATTTAAACTTGTATAGTTATGGTTTTGTAGGGCTGAAAACATACATACAAAATTTGTATTATTATCAGCATTATTCTTATAATTGCCATTGATGTTATTCCAGGGGCAGGTAATAAACCGCATGAGGCTTTGACCAATTTTTACCATTTTAGGTAAAAAGCTGCATTGACTGCACTTCTGCATTTTGTGGGATATGGTAGGACTGCAAGCAAATCCTGAGACAAGATATGTCAAAAACACTCCATACAGCATGCAATTTCATTTTCCAAGATAGAAACATTGGTCACGCTGAACATTGTTGAACGTTTTCGCTGCAATGCATCCTGAGACGCTTGGATCCAGGTTCTATCATTCATGCTGCGCCATTTCAACCAACCTGTGTGGCTCATATTCACTTTGGGTTGACGAGTTGCATGGTCATGGTGTAGGCCGAGCCTTTTTTGCCACTTCATCCGCCTCCGATCAAGCATAATGCCTTGCCCATAAGCATTCCCCACCCTGGAATATCTTAACCTACCCATTCCCCTATCTGGAATAACTGTACCTCCCTCAAAAGAAGTGATAAGCAGCGATCAATTTGACTGTTGTAGGCTGCCGTCTCCCGCTTAAGGGCGAATTTCAAACGTTGTCCATCACAGAGACAAATGATCTGGCTCCAGCAGCGTCTATAGGAGTATCTGTCTGCTCACTTCTAGCTCCAGTGGAGACTGATGGAAAAATGGCCGCTAACAACCTGTGATCCTTGTTCCGGGTGCGCGTGTCACCATCGAGCCTTAATGACATCATAAAGCTGCTTCAAGTGCAAGACTTGCAGGCTTATATACAGTCTATCTATCTATCTATCTATCTATCTATCTATCTATCTATCTATCTATCTAATGTATGTTACTGCATAGATATATATCTAGCTATATAAATAGATAGCTATATATCAATATAGATATTTCTACAAATATCTAGCTTTACGTATAAATTTAAACTTCTATAGTTATGGTTTTGTAGGGCTGAAAACATACATACAAAATTTGTATTATTATCAGCATTATTCTTATAATTGCCATTGATGTTATTCCAGGGGCAGGTAATAAACCGCATGAGGCTTTGACCAATTTTTACCATTTTAGGTAAAAAGCTGCATTGACTGCACTTCTGCATTTTGTGGGATATGGTAGGACTGCAAGCAAATCTTGAGACAAGATATATCAAGAACACTCCATACAGCATGCGATTTCATTTTCCAAGATAGAAACATTGGTCACGCTGAACATTGTTGAACGTTTTCGCTGCAATGCATCCTGAGACGCTTGGATCCAGGTTCTATCATTCATGCTGCGCCATTTCAACCAACCTGTGTGGCTCATATTCACTTTGGGTTGACGAGTTGCATGGTCATGGTGTAGGCCGAGCCTTTTTTGCCACTTCATCCGCCTCCGATCAAGCATAATGCCTTGCCCATAAGCATTCCCCACCCTGGAATATCTTAACCTACCCATTCCCCTATCTGGAATAACTGTACCTCCCTCAAAAGAAGTGATAAGCAGCGATCAATTTGACTGTTGTAGGCTGCCGTCTCCCGCTTAAGGCCGAATTTCAAACGTTGTCCATCACAGAGACAAATGATCTGGCTCCAGCAGCGTCTATAGGAGTATCTGTCTGCTCACTTCTAGCTCCAGTGGAGACTGATGGAAAAATGGCCGCTAACAACCTGTGATCCTTGTTCCGGGTGCGCGTGTCACCATCGAGCCTTAATGACATCATAAAGCTGCTTCAAGTGCAAGACTTGCAGGCTTATATACAGTCTATCTATCTATCTAATGTATATTACTGCATAGATATATATCTAGCTATATAAATAGATAGCTATATATCAATATAGATATTTCTACAAATATCTAGCTTTACGTATAAATTTAAACTTCTATAGTTATGGTTTTGTAGGGCTGAAAACATACATACAAAATTTGTATTATTATCAGCATTATTCTTATAATTGCCATTGATGTTATTCCAGGGGCAGGTAATAAACCGCATGAGGCTTTGACCAATTTTTACCATTTTAGGTAAAAAGCTGCATTGACTGCACTTCTGCATTTTGTGGGATATGGTAGGACTGCAAGCAAATCCTGAGACAAGATATATCAAAAACACTCCATACAGCATGCGATTTCATTTTCCAAGATAGAAACATTGGTCACGCTGAACATTGTTGAACGTTTTTGCTGCAATGCATCCTGAGACGCTTGGATCCAGGTTCTATCATTCATGCTGCGCCATTTCAACCAACCTGTGTGGCTCATATTCACTTTGGGTTGACGAGTTGCATGGTCATGGTGTAGGCCGAGCCTTTTTTGCCACTTCATCCGCCTCCGATCAAGCATAATGCCTTGCCCATAAGCATTCCCCACCCTGGAATATCTTAACCTACCCATTCCCCTATCTGGAATAACTGTACCTCCCTCAAAAGAAGTGATAAGCCGCAATATATTTGACTGTTGTAGGCTGCCGTCTCCCGCTTAAGGGCGAATTTCAAACGTTGTCCATCACAGAGACAAATGATCTGGCTCCAGCCGCGTCTATAGGAGTATCTGTCTGCTCACTTCTAGCTCCAGTGGAGACTGATGGAAAAATGGCCGCTAACAACCTGTGGTCCTTGTTCCGGGTGCGCGTGTCACCATCGAGCCTTAATGACATCATAAAGCTGCTTCAAGTGCAAGACTTGCAGGCTTATATACAGTCTATCTATCTATCTATCTATCTATCTATCTATCTATCTATCTATCTATCTAATGTATGTTACTGCATAGATATATATCTAGCTATATAAATAGATAGTTATATATCAATATAGATATTTCTACAAATATCTAGCTTTACGTATAAATTTAAACTTGTATAGTTATGGTTTTGTAGGGCTGAAAACATACATACAAAATTTGTATTATTATCAGCATTATTCTTATAATTGCCATTGATGTTATTCCAGGGGCAGGTAATAAACCGCATGAGTCTTTGACCAATTTTTACCATTTTAGGTAAAAAGCTGCATTGACTGCACTTCTGCATTTTGTGGGATATGGTAGGACTGCAAGCAAATCCTGAGACAAGATATGTCAAAAACACTCCATACAGCATGCAATTTCATTTTCCAAGATAGAAACATTGGTCACGCTGAACATTGTTGAACGTTTTCGCTGCAATGCATCCTGAGACGCTTGGATCCAGGTTCTATCATTCATGCTGCGCCATTTCAACCAACCTGTGTGGCTCATATTCACTTTGGGTTGACGAGTTGCATGGTCATGGTGTAGGCCGAGCCTTTTTTGCCACTTCATCCGCCTCCGATCAAGCATAATGCCTTGCCCATAAGCATTCCCCTCCCTGGAATATCTTAACCTACCCATTCCCCTATCTGGAATAACTGTACCTCCCTCAAAAGAAGTGATAAGCAGCGATCAATTTGACTGTTGTAGGCTGCCGTCTCCCGCTTAAGGGCGAATTTCAAACGTTGTCCATCACAGAGACAAATGATCTGGCTCCAGCAGCGTCTATAGGAGTATCTGTCTGCTCACTTCTAGCTCCAGTGGAGACTGATGGAAAAATGGCCGCTAACAACCTGTGATCCTTGTTCCGGGTGCGCGTGTCACCATCGAGCCTTAATGACATCATAAAGCTGCTTCAAGTGCAAGACTTGCAGGCTTATATACAGTCTATCTATCTATCTATCTATCTATCTATCTATCTATCTATCTAATGTATGTTACTGCATAGATATATATCTAGCTATATAAATAGATAGCTATATATCAATATAGATATTTCTACAAATATCTAGCTTTACGTATAAATTTAAACTTGTATAGTTATGGTTTTGTAGGGCTGAAAACATACATACAAAATTTGTATTATTATCAGCATTATTCTTATAATTGCCATTGATGTTATTCCAGGGGCAGGTAATAAACCGCATGAGTCTTTGACCAATTTTTACCATTTTAGGTAAAAAGCTGCATTGACTGCACTTCTGCATTTTGTGGGATATGGTAGGACTGCAAGCAAATCCTGAGACAAGATATGTCAAAAACACTCCATACAGCATGCGATTTCATTTTCCAAGATAGAAACATTGGTCACGCTGAACATTGTTGAACGTTTTCGCTGCAATGCATCCTGAGACGCTTGGATCCAGGTTCTATCATTCATGCTGCGCCATTTCAACCAACCTGTGTGGCTCATATTCACTTTGGGTTGACGAGTTGCATGGTCATGGTGTAGGCCGAGCCTTTTTTGCCACTTCATCCGCCTCCGATCAAGCATAATGCCTTGCCCATAAGCATTCCCCACCCTGGAATATCTTAACCTACCCATTCCCCTATCTGGAATAACTGTACCTCCCTCAAAAGAAGTGATAAGCAGCGATCAATTTGACTGTTGTAGGCTGCCGTCTCCCGCTTAAGGGCGAATTTCAAACGTTGTCCATCACAGAGACAAATGATCTGGCTCCAGCAGCGTCTATAGGAGTATCTGTCTGCTCACTTCTAGCTCCAGTGGAGACTGATGGAAAAATGGCCGCTAACAACCTGTGATCCTTGTTCCGGGTGCGCGTGTCACCATCGAGCCTTAATGACATCATAAAGCTGCTTCAAGTGCAAGACTTGCAGGCTTATATACAGTCTATCTATCTATCTAATGTATGTTACTGCATAGATATATATCTAGCTATATAAATAGATAGCTATATATCAATATAGATATTTCTACAAATATCTAGCTTTACGTATAAATTTAAACTTCTATAGTTATGGTTTTGTAGGGCTGAAAACATACATACAAAATTTGTATTATTATCAGCATTATTCTTATAATTGCCATTGATGTTATTCCAGGGGCAGGTAATAAACCGCATGAGGCTTTGACCAATTTTTACCATTTTAGGTAAAAAGCTGCATTGACTGCACTTCTGCATTTTGTGGGATATGGTAGGACTGCAAGCAAATCCTGAGACAAGATATATCAAAAACACTCCATACAGCATGCGATTTCATTTTCCAAGATAGAAACATTGGTCACGCTGAACATTGTTGAACGTTTTTGCTGCAATGCATCCTGAGACGCTTGGATCCAGGTTCTATCATTCATGCTGCGCCATTTCAACCAACCTGTGTGGCTCATATTCACTTTGGGTTGACGAGTTGCATGGTCATGGTGTAGGCCGAGCCTTTTTTGCCACTTCATCCGCCTCCGATCAAGCATAATGCCTTGCCCATAAGCATTCCCCACCCTGGAATATCTTAACCTACCCATTCCCCTATCTGGAATAACTGTACCTCCCTCAAAAGAAGTGATAAGCCGCAATATATTTGACTGTTGTAGGCTGCCGTCTCCCGCTTAAGGGCGAATTTCAAACGTTGTCCATCACAGAGACAAATGATCTGGCTCCAGCCGCGTCTATAGGAGTATCTGTCTGCTCACTTCTAGCTCCAGTGGAGACTGATGGAAAAATGGCCGCTAACAACCTGTGGTCCTTGTTCCGGGTGCGCGTGTCACCATCGAGCCTTAATGACATCATAAAGCTGCTTCAAGTGCAAGACTTGCAGGCTTATATACAGTCTATCTATCTATCTATCTATCTATCTATCTATCTATCTATCTATCTATCTATCTATCTATCTAATGTTTGTTACTGCATAGATATATATCTAGCTATATAAATAGATAGTTATATATCAATATAGATATTTCTACAAATATCTAGCTTTACGTATAAATTTAAACTTCTATAGTTATGGTTTTGTAGGGCTGAAAACATACATACAAAATTTGTATTATTATCAGCATTATTCTTATAATTGCCATTGATGTTATTCCAGGGGCAGGTAATAAACCGCATGAGTCTTTGACCAATTTTTACCATTTTAGGTAAAAAGCTGCATTGACTGCACTTCTGCATTTTGTGGGATATGGTAGGACTGCAAGCAAATCCTGAGACAAGATATGTCAAAAACACTCCATACAGCATGCAATTTCATTTTCCAAGATAGAAACATTGGTCACGCTGAACATTGTTGAACGTTTTCGCTGCAATGCATCCTGAGACGCTTGGATCCAGGTTCTATCATTCATGCTGCGCCATTTCAACCAACCTGTGTGGCTCATATTCACTTTGGGTTGACGAGTTGCATGGTCATGGTGTAGGCCGAGCCTTTTTTGCCACTTCATCCGCCTCCGATCAAGCATAATGCCTTGCCCATAAGCATTCCCCACCCTGGAATATCTTAACCTACCCATTCCCCTATCTGGAATAACTGTACCTCCCTCAAAAGAAGTGATAAGCAGCGATCAATTTGACTGTTGTAGGCTGCCGTCTCCCGCTTAAGGGCGAATTTCAAACGTTGTCCATCACAGAGACAAATGATCTGGCTCCAGCAGCGTCTATAGGAGTATCTGTCTGCTCACTTCTAGCTCCAGTGGAGACTGATGGAAAAATGGCCGCTAACAACCTGTGATCCTTGTTCCGGGTGCGCGTGTCACCATCGAGCCTTAATGACATCATAAAGCTGCTTCAAGTGCAAGACTTGCAGGCTTATATACAGTCTATCTATCTATCTAATGTATGTTACTGCATAGATATATATCTAGCTATATAAATAGATAGCTATATATCAATATAGATATTTCTACAAATATCTAGCTTTACGTATAAATTTAAACTTCTATAGTTATGGTTTTGTAGGGCTGAAAACATACATACAAAATTTGTATTATTATCAGCATTATTCTTATAATTGCCATTGATGTTATTCCAGGGGCAGGTAATAAACCGCATGAGGCTTTGACCAATTTTTACCATTTTAGGTAAAAAGCTGCATTGACTGCACTTCTGCATTTTGTGGGATATGGTAGGACTGCAAGCAAATCCTGAGACAAGATATATCAAAAACACTCCATACAGCATGCGATTTCATTTTCCAAGATAGAAACATTGGTCACGCTGAACATTGTTGAACGTTTTTGCTGCAATGCATCCTGAGACGCTTGGATCCAGGTTCTATCATTCATGCTGCGCCATTTCAACCAACCTGTGTGGCTCATATTCACTTTGGGTTGACGAGTTGCATGGTCATGGTGTAGGCCGAGCCTTTTTTGCCACTTCATCCGCCTCCGATCAAGCATAATGCCTTGCCCATAAGCATTCCCCACCCTGGAATATCTTAACCTACCCATTCCCCTATCTGGAATAACTGTACCTCCCTCAAAAGAAGTGATAAGCCGCAATATATTTGACTGTTGTAGGCTGCCGTCTCCCGCTTAAGGGCGAATTTCAAACGTTGTCCATCACAGAGACAAATGATCTGGCTCCAGCCGCGTCTATAGGAGTATCTGTCTGCTCACTTCTAGCTCCAGTGGAGACTGATGGAAAAATGGCCGCTAACAACCTGTGGTCCTTGTTCCGGGTGCGCGTGTCACCATCGAGCCTTAATGACATCATAAAGCTGCTTCAAGTGCAAGACTTGCAGGCTTATATACAGTCTATCTATCTATCTATCTATCTATCTATCTATCTATCTATCTATCTAATGTTTGTTACTGCATAGATATATATCTAGCTATATAAATAGATAGTTATATATCAATATAGATATTTCTACAAATATCTAGCTTTACGTATAAATTTAAACTTCTATAGTTATGGTTTTGTAGGGCTGAAAACATACATACAAAATTTGTATTATTATCAGCATTATTCTTATAATTGCCATTGATGTTATTCCAGGGGCAGGTAATAAACCGCATGAGTCTTTGACCAATTTTTACCATTTTAGGTAAAAAGCTGCATTGACTGCACTTCTGCATTTTGTGGGATATGGTAGGACTGCAAGCAAATCCTGAGACAAGATATGTCAAAAACACTCCATACAGCATGCAATTTCATTTTCCAAGATAGAAACATTGGTCACGCTGAACATTGTTGAACGTTTTCGCTGCAATGCATCCTGAGACGCTTGGATCCAGGTTCTATCATTCATGCTGCGCCATTTCAACCAACCTGTGTGGCTCATATTCACTTTGGGTTGACGAGTTGCATGGTCATGGTGTAGGCCGAGCCTTTTTTGCCACTTCATCCGCCTCCGATCAAGCATAATGCCTTGCCCATAAGCATTCCCCACCCTGGAATATCTTAACCTACCCATTCCCCTATCTGGAATAACTGTACCTCCCTCAAAAGAAGTGATAAGCAGCGATCAATTTGACTGTTGTAGGCTGCCGTCTCCCGCTTAAGGGCGAATTTCAAACGTTGTCCATCACAGAGACAAATGATCTGGCTCCAGCAGCGTCTATAGGAGTATCTGTCTGCTCACTTCTAGCTCCAGTGGAGACTGATGGAAAAATGGCCGCTAACAACCTGTGATCCTTGTTCCGGGTGCGCGTGTCACCATCGAGCCTTAATGACATCATAAAGCTGCTTCAAGTGCAAGACTTGCAGGCTTATATACAGTCTATCTATCTATCTAATGTATGTTACTGCATAGATATATATCTAGCTATATAAATAGATAGCTATATATCAATATAGATATTTCTACAAATATCTAGCTTTACGTATAAATTTAAACTTCTATAGTTATGGTTTTGTAGGGCTGAAAACATACATACAAAATTTGTATTATTATCAGCATTATTCTTATAATTGCCATTGATGTTATTCCAGGGGCAGGTAATAAACCGCATGAGGCTTTGACCAATTTTTACCATTTTAGGTAAAAAGCTGCATTGACTGCACTTCTGCATTTTGTGGGATATGGTAGGACTGCAAGCAAATCCTGAGACAAGATATATCAAAAACACTCCATACAGCATGCGATTTCATTTTCCAAGATAGAAACATTGGTCACGCTGAACATTGTTGAACGTTTTTGCTGCAATGCATCCTGAGACGCTTGGATCCAGGTTCTATCATTCATGCTGCGCCATTTCAACCAACCTGTGTGGCTCATATTCACTTTGGGTTGACGAGTTGCATGGTCATGGTGTAGGCCGAGCCTTTTTTGCCACTTCATCCGCCTCCGATCAAGCATAATGCCTTGCCCATAAGCATTCCCCACCCTGGAATATCTTAACCTACCCATTCCCCTATCTGGAATAACTGTACCTCCCTCAAAAGAAGTGATAAGCCGCAATATATTTGACTGTTGTAGGCTGCCGTCTCCCGCTTAAGGGCGAATTTCAAACGTTGTCCATCACAGAGACAAATGATCTGGCTCCAGCCGCGTCTATAGGAGTATCTGTCTGCTCACTTCTAGCTCCAGTGGAGACTGATGGAAAAATGGCCGCTAACAACCTGTGGTCCTTGTTCCGGGTGCGCGTGTCACCATCGAGCCTTAATGACATCATAAAGCTGCTTCAAGTGCAAGACTTGCAGGCTTATATACAGTCTATCTATCTATCTATCTATCTATCTATCTATCTATCTATCTATCTATCTAATGTTTGTTACTGCATAGATATATATCTAGCTATATAAATAGATAGTTATATATCAATATAGATATTTCTACAAATATCTAGCTTTACGTATAAATTTAAACTTCTATAGTTATGGTTTTGTAGGGCTGAAAACATACATACAAAATTTGTATTATTATCAGCATTATTCTTATAATTGCCATTGATGTTATTCCAGGGGCAGGTAATAAACCGCATGAGTCTTTGACCAATTTTTACCATTTTAGGTAAAAAGCTGCATTGACTGCACTTCTGCATTTTGTGGGATATGGTAGGACTGCAAGCAAATCCTGAGACAAGATATGTCAAAAACACTCCATACAGCATGCAATTTCATTTTCCAAGATAGAAACATTGGTCACGCTGAACATTGTTGAACGTTTTTGCTGCAATGCATCCTGAGACGCTTGGATCCAGGTTCTATCATTCATGCTGCGCCATTTCAACCAACCTGTGTGGCTCATATTCACTTTGGGTTGACGAGTTGCATGGTCATGGTGTAGGCCGAGCCTTTTTTGCCACTTCATCCGCCTCCGATCAAGCATAATGCCTTGCCCATAAGCATTCCCCACCCTGGAATATCTTAACCTACCCATTCCCCTATCTGGAATAACTGTACCTCCCTCAAAAGAAGTGATAAGCCGCAATATATTTGACTGTTGTAGGCTGCCGTCTCCCGCTTAAGGGCGAATTTCAAACGTTGTCCATCACAGAGACAAATGATCTGGCTCCAGCCGCGTCTATAGGAGTATCTGTCTGCTCACTTCTAGCTCCAGTGGAGACTGATGGAAAAATGGCCGCTAACAACCTGTGGTCCTTGTTCCGGGTGCGCGTGTCACCATCGAGCCTTAATGACATCATAAAGCTGCTTCAAGTGCAAGACTTGCAGGCTTATATACAGTCTATCTATCTATCTATCTATCTATCTATCTAATGTTTGTTACTGCATAGATATATATCTAGCTATATAAATAGATAGTTATATATCAATATAGATATTTCTACAAATATCTAGCTTTACGTATAAATTTAAACTTCTATAGTTATGGTTTTGTAGGGCTGAAAACATACATACAAAATTTGTATTATTATCAGCATTATTCTTATAATTGCCATTGATGTTATTCCAGGGGCAGGTAATAAACCGCATGAGTCTTTGACCAATTTTTACCATTTTAGGTAAAAAGCTGCATTGACTGCACTTCTGCATTTTGTGGGATATGGTAGGACTGCAAGCAAATCCTGAGACAAGATATGTCAAAAACACTCCATACAGCATGCAATTTCATTTTCCAAGATAGAAACATTGGTCACGCTGAACATTGTTGAACGTTTTCGCTGCAATGCATCCTGAGACGCTTGGATCCAGGTTCTATCATTCATGTTGCGCCATTTCAACCAACCTGTGTGGCTCATATTCACTTTGGGTTGACGAGTTGCATGGTCATGGTGTAGGCCGAGCCTTTTTTGCCACTTCATCCGCCTCCGATCAAGCATAATGCCTTGCCCATAAGCATTCCCCACCCTGGAATATCTTAACCTACCCATTCCCTATCTGGAATAACTGTACCTCCCTCAAAAGAAGTGATAAGCAGCGATCAATTTGACTGTTGTAGGCTGCCGTCTCCCGCTTAAGGGCGAATTTCAAACGTTGTCCATCACAGAGACAAATGATCTGGCTCCAGCAGCGTCTATAGGAGTATCTGTCTGCTCACTTCTAGCTCCAGTGGAGACTGATGGAAAAATGGCCGCTAACAACCTGTGATCCTTGTTCCGGGTGCGCGTGTCACCATCGAGCCTTAATGACATCATAAAGCTGCTTCAAGTGCAAGACTTGCAGGCTTATATACAGTCTATCTATCTATCTATCTATCTATCTATCTAATGTATGTTACTGCATAGATATATATCTAGCTATATAAATAGATAGCTATATATCAATATAGATATTTCTACAAATATCTAGCTTTACGTATAAATTTAAACTTGTATAGTTATGGTTTTGTAGGGCTGAAAACATACATACAAAATTTGTATTATTATCAGCATTATTCTTATAATTGCCATTGATGTTATTCCAGGGGCAGGTAATAAACCGCATGAGTCTTTGACCAATTTTTACCATTTTAGGTAAAAAGCTGCATTGACTGCACTTCTGCATTTTGTGGGATATGGTAGGACTGCAAGCAAATCCTGAGACAAGATATGTCAAAAACACTCCATACAGCATGCGATTTCATTTTCCAAGATAGAAACATTGGTCACGCTGAACATTGTTGAACGTTTTCGCTGCAATGCATCCTGAGACGCTTGGATCCAGGTTCTATCATTCATGCTGCGCCATTTCAACCAACCTGTGTGGCTCATATTCACTTTGGGTTGACGAGTTGCATGGTCATGGTGTAGGCCGAGCCTTTTTTGCCACTTCATCCGCCTCCGATCAAGCATAATGCCTTGCCCATAAGCATTCCCCACCCTGGAATATCTTAACCTACCCATTCCCCTATCTGGAATAACTGTACCTCCCTCAAAAGAAGTGATAAGCAGCGATCAATTTGACTGTTGTAGGCTGCCGTCTCCCGCTTAAGGGCGAATTTCAAACGTTGTCCATCACAGAGACAAATGATCTGGCTCCAGCAGCGTCTATAGGAGTATCTGTCTGCTCACTTCTAGCTCCAGTGGAGACTGATGGAAAAATGGCCGCTAACAACCTGTGATCCTTGTTCCGGGTGCGCGTGTCACCATCGAGCCTTAATGACATCATAAAGCTGCTTCAAGTGCAAGACTTGCAGGCTTATATACAGTCTATCTATCTATCTATCTATCTATCTATCTATCTATCTATCTATCTAATGTATGTTACTGCATAGATATATATCTAGCTATATAAATAGATAGCTATATATCAATATAGATATTTCTACAAATATCTAGCTTTACGTATAAATTTAAACTTCTATAGTTATGGTTTTGTAGGGCTGAAAACATACATACAAAATTTGTATTATTATCAGCATTATTCTTATAATTGCCATTGATGTTATTCCAGGGGCAGGTAATAAACCGCATGAGGCTTTGACCAATTTTTACCATTTTAGGTAAAAAGCTGCATTGACTGCACTTCTGCATTTTGTGGGATATGGTAGGACTGCAAGCAAATCCTGAGACAAGATATATCAAGAACACTCCATACAGCATGCGATTTCATTTTCCAAGATAGAAACATTGGTCACGCTGAACATTGTTGAACGTTTTCGCTGCAATGCATCCTGAGACGCTTGGATCCAGGTTCTATCATTCATGCTGCGCCATTTCAACCAACCTGTGTGGCTCATATTCACTTTGGGTTGACGAGTTGCATGGTCATGGTGTAGGCCGAGCCTTTTTTGCCACTTCATCCGCCTCCGATCAAGCATAATGCCTTGCCCATAAGCATTCCCCACCCTGGAATATCTTAACCTACCCATTCCCCTATCTGGAATAACTGTACCTCCCTCAAAAGAAGTGATAAGCAGCGATCAATTTGACTGTTGTAGGCTGCCGTCTCCCGCTTAAGGGCGAATTTCAAACGTTGTCCATCACAGAGACAAATGATCTGGCTCCAGCAGCGTCTATAGGAGTATCTGTCTGCTCACTTCTAGCTCCAGTGGAGACTGATGGAAAAATGGCCGCTAACAACCTGTGATCCTTGTTCCGGGTGCGCGTGTCACCATCGAGCCTTAATGACATCATAAAGCTGCTTCAAGTGCAAGACTTGCAGGCTTATATACAGTCTATCTATCTATCTATCTATCTATCTATCTATCTATCTATCTATCTATCTAATGTATGTTACTGCATAGATATATATCTAGCTATATAAATAGATAGCTATATATCAATATAGATATTTCTACAAATATCTAGCTTTACGTATAAATTTAAACTTGTATAGTTATGGTTTTGTAGGGCTGAAAACATACATACAAAATTTGTATTATTATCAGCATTATTCTTATAATTGCCATTGATGTTATTCCAGGGGCAGGTAATAAACCGCATGAGTCTTTGACCAATTTTTACCATTTTAGGTAAAAAGCTGCATTGACTGCACTTCTGCATTTTGTGGGATATGGTAGGACTGCAAGCAAATCCTGAGACAAGATATGTCAAAAACACTCCATACAGCATGCGATTTCATTTTCCAAGATAGAAACATTGGTCACGCTGAACATTGTTGAACGTTTTCGCTGCAATGCATCCTGAGACGCTTGGATCCAGGTTCTATCATTCATGCTGCGCCATTTCAACCAACCTGTGTGGCTCATATTCACTTTGGGTTGACGAGTTGCATGGTCATGGTGTAGGCCGAGCCTTTTTTGCCACTTCATCCGCCTCCGATCAAGCATAATGCCTTGCCCATAAGCATTCCCCACCCTGGAATATCTTAACCTACCCATTCCCCTATCTGGAATAACTGTACCTCCCTCAAAAGAAGTGATAAGCAGCGATCAATTTGACTGTTGTAG
The DNA here is from genome assembly GCF_035609145.1 of Eleutherodactylus coqui. Taxonomy (NCBI): domain Eukaryota; kingdom Metazoa; phylum Chordata; class Amphibia; order Anura; family Eleutherodactylidae; genus Eleutherodactylus; species Eleutherodactylus coqui. The sequence goes on along the minus strand of NW_027102591.1, from coordinate 59,932 downwards.
GCTGCCGTCTCCCGCTTAAGGGCGAATTTCAAACGTTGTCCATCACAGAGACAAATGATCTGGCTCCAGCAGCGTCTATAGGAGTATCTGTCTGCTCACTTCTAGCTCCAGTGGAGACTGATGGAAAAATGGCCGCTAACAACCTGTGATCCTTGTTCCGGGTGCGCGTGTCACCATCGAGCCTTAATGACATCATAAAGCTGCTTCAAGTGCAAGACTTGCAGGCTTATATACAGTCTATCTATCTATCTATCTATCTATCTATCTATCTATCTATCTAATGTATGTTACTGCATAGATATATATCTAGCTATATAAATAGATAGCTATATATCAATATAGATATTTCTACAAATATCTAGCTTTACGTATAAATTTAAACTTCTATAGTTATGGTTTTGTAGGGCTGAAAACATACATACAAAATTTGTATTATTATCAGCATTATTCTTATAATTGCCATTGATGTTATTCCAGGGGCAGGTAATAAACCGCATGAGGCTTTGACCAATTTTTACCATTTTAGGTAAAAAGCTGCATTGACTGCACTTCTGCATTTTGTGGGATATGGTAGGACTGCAAGCAAATCCTGAGACAAGATATATCAAGAACACTCCATACAGCATGCGATTTCATTTTCCAAGATAGAAACATTGGTCACGCTGAACATTGTTGAACGTTTTCGCTGCAATGCATCCTGAGACGCTTGGATCCAGGTTCTATCATTCATGCTGCGCCATTTCAACCAACCTGTGTGGCTCATATTCACTTTGGGTTGACGAGTTGCATGGTCATGGTGTAGGCCGAGCCTTTTTTGCCACTTCATCCGCCTCCGATCAAGCATAATGCCTTGCCCATAAGCATTCCCCACCCTGGAATATCTTAACCTACCCATTCCCCTATCTGGAATAACTGTACCTCCCTCAAAAGAAGTGATAAGCAGCGATCAATTTGACTGTTGTAGGCTGCCGTCTCCCGCTTAAGGGCGAATTTCAAACGTTGTCCATCACAGAGACAAATGATCTGGCTCCAGCAGCGTCTATAGGAGTATCTGTCTGCTCACTTCTAGCTCCAGTGGAGACTGATGGAAAAATGGCCGCTAACAACCTGTGATCCTTGTTCCGGGTGCGCGTGTCACCATCGAGCCTTAATGACATCATAAAGCTGCTTCAAGTGCAAGACTTGCAGGCTTATATACAGTCTATCTATCTATCTAATGTATGTTACTGCATAGATATATATCTAGCTATATAAATAGATAGCTATATATCAATATAGATATTTCTACAAATATCTAGCTTTACGTATAAATTTAAACTTGTATAGTTATGGTTTTGTAGGGCTGAAAACATACATACAAAATTTGTATTATTATCAGCATTATTCTTATAATTGCCATTGATGTTATTCCAGGGGCAGGTAATAAACCGCATGAGGCTTTGACCAATTTTTACCATTTTAGGTAAAAAGCTGCATTGACTGCACTTCTGCATTTTGTGGGATATGGTAGGACTGCAAGCAAATCCTGAGACAAGATATATCAAAAACACTCCATACAGCATGCGATTTCATTTTCCAAGATAGAAACATTGGTCACGCTGAACATTGTTGAACGTTTTTGCTGCAATGCATCCTGAGACGCTTGGATCCAGGTTCTATCATTCATGCTGCGCCATTTCAACCAACCTGTGTGGCTCATATTCACTTTGGGTTGACGAGTTGCATGGTCATGGTGTAGGCCGAGCCTTTTTTGCCACTTCATCCGCCTCCGATCAAGCATAATGCCTTGCCCATAAGCATTCCCCACCCTGGAATATCTTAACCTACCCATTCCCCTATCTGGAATAACTGTACCTCCCTCAAAAGAAGTGATAAGCCGCAATATATTTGACTGTTGTAGGCTGCCGTCTCCCGCTTAAGGGCGAATTTCAAACGTTGTCCATCACAGAGACAAATGATCTGGCTCCAGCCGCGTCTATAGGAGTATCTGTCTGCTCACTTCTAGCTCCAGTGGAGACTGATGGAAAAATGGCCGCTAACAACCTGTGGTCCTTGTTCCGGGTGCGCGTGTCACCATCGAGCCTTAATGACATCATAAAGCTGCTTCAAGTGCAAGACTTGCAGGCTTATATACAGTCTATCTATCTATCTATCTATCTATCTATCTATCTATCTATCTAATGTTTGTTACTGCATAGATATATATCTAGCTATATAAATAGATAGTTATATATCAATATAGATATTTCTACAAATATCTAGCTTTACGTATAAATTTAAACTTCTATAGTTATGGTTTTGTAGGGCTGAAAACATACATACAAAATTTGTATTATTATCAGCATTATTCTTATAATTGCCATTGATGTTATTCCAGGGGCAGGTAATAAACCGCATGAGTCTTTGACCAATTTTTACCATTTTAGGTAAAAAGCTGCATTGACTGCACTTCTGCATTTTGTGGGATATGGTAGGACTGCAAGCAAATCCTGAGACAAGATATGTCAAAAACACTCCATACAGCATGCAATTTCATTTTCCAAGATAGAAACATTGGTCACGCTGAACATTGTTGAACGTTTTTGCTGCAATGCATCCTGAGACGCTTGGATCCAGGTTCTATCATTCATGCTGCGCCATTTCAACCAACCTGTGTGGCTCATATTCACTTTGGGTTGACGAGTTGCATGGTCATGGTGTAGGCCGAGCCTTTTTTGCCACTTCATCCGCCTCCGATCAAGCATAATGCCTTGCCCATAAGCATTCCCCACCCTGGAATATCTTAACCTACCCATTCCCCTATCTGGAATAACTGTACCTCCCTCAAAAGAAGTGATAAGCCGCAATATATTTGACTGTTGTAGGCTGCCGTCTCCCGCTTAAGGGCGAATTTCAAACGTTGTCCATCACAGAGACAAATGATCTGGCTCCAGCCGCGTCTATAGGAGTATCTGTCTGCTCACTTCTAGCTCCAGTGGAGACTGATGGAAAAATGGCCGCTAACAACCTGTGGTCCTTGTTCCGGGTGCGCGTGTCACCATCGAGCCTTAATGACATCATAAAGCTGCTTCAAGTGCAAGACTTGCAGGCTTATATACAGTCTATCTATCTATCTATCTATCTATCTATCTATCTATCTATCTATCTAATGTTTGTTACTGCATAGATATATATCTAGCTATATAAATAGATAGTTATATATCAATATAGATATTTCTACAAATATCTAGCTTTACGTATAAATTTAAACTTCTATAGTTATGGTTTTGTAGGGCTGAAAACATACATACAAAATTTGTATTATTATCAGCATTATTCTTATAATTGCCATTGATGTTATTCCAGGGGCAGGTAATAAACCGCATGAGTCTTTGACCAATTTTTACCATTTTAGGTAAAAAGCTGCATTGACTGCACTTCTGCATTTTGTGGGATATGGTAGGACTGCAAGCAAATCCTGAGACAAGATATGTCAAAAACACTCCATACAGCATGCAATTTCATTTTCCAAGATAGAAACATTGGTCACGCTGAACATTGTTGAACGTTTTCGCTGCAATGCATCCTGAGACGCTTGGATCCAGGTTCTATCATTCATGCTGCGCCATTTCAACCAACCTGTGTGGCTCATATTCACTTTGGGTTGACGAGTTGCATGGTCATGGTGTAGGCCGAGCCTTTTTTGCCACTTCATCCGCCTCCGATCAAGCATAATGCCTTGCCCATAAGCATTCCCCACCCTGGAATATCTTAACCTACCCATTCCCTATCTGGAATAACTGTACCTCCCTCAAAAGAAGTGATAAGCAGCGATCAATTTGACTGTTGTAGGCTGCCGTCTCCCGCTTAAGGGCGAATTTCAAACGTTGTCCATCACAGAGACAAATGATCTGGCTCCAGCAGCGTCTATAGGAGTATCTGTCTGCTCACTTCTAGCTCCAGTGGAGACTGATGGAAAAATGGCCGCTAACAACCTGTGATCCTTGTTCCGGGTGCGCGTGTCACCATCGAGCCTTAATGACATCATAAAGCTGCTTCAAGTGCAAGACTTGCAGGCTTATATACAGTCTATCTATCTATCTATCTATCTATCTATCTATCTATCTATCTATCTAATGTATGTTACTGCATAGATATATATCTAGCTATATAAATAGATAGCTATATATCAATATAGATATTTCTACAAATATCTAGCTTTACGTATAAATTTAAACTTGTATAGTTATGGTTTTGTAGGGCTGAAAACATACATACAAAATTTGTATTATTATCAGCATTATTCTTATAATTGCCATTGATGTTATTCCAGGGGCAGGTAATAAACCGCATGAGTCTTTGACCAATTTTTACCATTTTAGGTAAAAAGCTGCATTGACTGCACTTCTGCATTTTGTGGGATATGGTAGGACTGCAAGCAAATCCTGAGACAAGATATGTCAAAAACACTCCATACAGCATGCGATTTCATTTTCCAAGATAGAAACATTGGTCACGCTGAACATTGTTGAACGTTTTCGCTGCAATGCATCCTGAGACGCTTGGATCCAGGTTCTATCATTCATGCTGCGCCATTTCAACCAACCTGTGTGGCTCATATTCACTTTGGGTTGACGAGTTGCATGGTCATGGTGTAGGCCGAGCCTTTTTTGCCACTTCATCCGCCTCCGATCAAGCATAATGCCTTGCCCATAAGCATTCCCCACCCTGGAATATCTTAACCTACCCATTCCCCTATCTGGAATAACTGTACCTCCCTCAAAAGAAGTGATAAGCAGCGATCAATTTGACTGTTGTAGGCTGCCGTCTCCCGCTTAAGGGCGAATTTCAAACGTTGTCCATCACAGAGACAAATGATCTGGCTCCAGCAGCGTCTATAGGAGTATCTGTCTGCTCACTTCTAGCTCCAGTGGAGACTGATGGAAAAATGGCCGCTAACAACCTGTGATCCTTGTTCCGGGTGCGCGTGTCACCATCGAGCCTTAATGACATCATAAAGCTGCTTCAAGTGCAAGACTTGCAGGCTTATATACAGTCTATCTATCTATCTATCTATCTATCTATCTATCTATCTAATGTATGTTACTGCATAGATATATATCTAGCTATATAAAAAGATAGCTATATATCAATATAGATATTTCTACAAATATCTAGCTTTACGTATAAATTTAAACTTCTATAGTTATGGTTTTGTAGGGCTGAAAACATACATACAAAATTTGTATTATTATCAGCATTATTCTTATAATTGCCATTGATGTTATTCCAGGGGCAGGTAATAAACCGCATGAGGCTTTGACCAATTTTTACCATTTTAGGTAAAAAGCTGCATTGACTGCACTTCTGCATTTTGTGGGATATGGTAGGACTGCAAGCAAATCCTGAGACAAGATATATCAAGAACACTCCATACAGCATGCGATTTCATTTTCCAAGATAGAAACATTGGTCACGCTGAACATTGTTGAACGTTTTCGCTGCAATGCATCCTGAGACGCTTGGATCCAGGTTCTATCATTCATGCTGCGCCATTTCAACCAACCTGTGTGGCTCATATTCACTTTGGGTTGACGAGTTGCATGGTCATGGTGTAGGCCGAGCCTTTTTTGCCACTTCATCCGCCTCCGATCAAGCATAATGCCTTGCCCATAAGCATTCCCCACCCTGGAATATCTTAACCTACCCATTCCCCTATCTGGAATAACTGTACCTCCCTCAAAAGAAGTGATAAGCAGCGATCAATTTGACTGTTGTAGGCTGCCGTCTCCCGCTTAAGGGCGAATTTCAAACGTTGTCCATCACAGAGACAAATGATCTGGCTCCAGCAGCGTCTATAGGAGTATCTGTCTGCTCACTTCTAGCTCCAGTGGAGACTGATGGAAAAATGGCCGCTAACAACCTGTGATCCTTGTTCCGGGTGCGCGTGTCACCATCGAGCCTTAATGACATCATAAAGCTGCTTCAAGTGCAAGACTTGCAGGCTTATATACAGTCTATCTATCTATCTATCTATCTATCTATCTATCTATCTAATGTATGTTACTGCATAGATATATATCTAGCTATATAAATAGATAGCTATATATCAATATAGATATTTCTACAAATATCTAGCTTTACGTATAAATTTAAACTTGTATAGTTATGGTTTTGTAGGGCTGAAAACATACATACAAAATTTGTATTATTATCAGCATTATTCTTATAATTGCCATTGATGTTATTCCAGGGGCAGGTAATAAACCGCATGAGTCTTTGACCAATTTTTACCATTTTAGGTAAAAAGCTGCATTGACTGCACTTCTGCATTTTGTGGGATATGGTAGGACTGCAAGCAAATCCTGAGACAAGATATGTCAAAAACACTCCATACAGCATGCAATTTCATTTTCCAAGATAGAAACATTGGTCACGCTGAACATTGTTGAACGTTTTCGCTGCAATGCATCCTGAGACGCTTGGATCCAGGTTCTATCATTCATGCTGCGCCATTTCAACCAACCTGTGTGGCTCATATTCACTTTGGGTTGACGAGTTGCATGGTCATGGTGTAGGCCGAGCCTTTTTTGCCACTTCATCCGCCTCCGATCAAGCATAATGCCTTGCCCATAAGCATTCCCCTCCCTGGAATATCTTAACCTACCCATTCCCCTATCTGGAATAACTGTACCTCCCTCAAAAGAAGTGATAAGCAGCGATCAATTTGACTGTTGTAGGCTGCCGTCTCCCGCTTAAGGGCGAATTTCAAACGTTGTCCATCACAGAGACAAATGATCTGGCTCCAGCAGCGTCTATAGGAGTATCTGTCTGCTCACTTCTAGCTCCAGTGGAGACTGATGGAAAAATGGCCGCTAACAACCTGTGATCCTTGTTCCGGGTGCGCGTGTCACCATCGAGCCTTAATGACATCATAAAGCTGCTTCAAGTGCAAGACTTGCAGGCTTATATACAGTCTATCTATCTATCTATCTATCTATCTATCTATCTATCTATCTATCTATCTATCTATCTAATGTATGTTACTGCATAGATATATATCTAGCTATATAAATAGATAGCTATATATCAATATAGATATTTCTACAAATATCTAGCTTTACGTATAAATTTAAACTTCTATAGTTATGGTTTTGTAGGGCTGAAAACATACATACAAAATTTGTATTATTATCAGCATTATTCTTATAATTGCCATTGATGTTATTCCAGGGGCAGGTAATAAACCGCATGAGGCTTTGACCAATTTTTACCATTTTAGGTAAAAAGCTGCATTGACTGCACTTCTGCATTTTGTGGGATATGGTAGGACTGCAAGCAAATCTTGAGACAAGATATATCAAGAACACTCCATACAGCATGCGATTTCATTTTCCAAGATAGAAACATTGGTCACGCTGAACATTGTTGAACGTTTTCGCTGCAATGCATCCTGAGACGCTTGGATCCAGGTTCTATCATTCATGCTGCGCCATTTCAACCAACCTGTGTGGCTCATATTCACTTTGGGTTGACGAGTTGCATGGTCATGGTGTAGGCCGAGCCTTTTTTGCCACTTCATCCGCCTCCGATCAAGCATAATGCCTTGCCCATAAGCATTCCCCACCCTGGAATATCTTAACCTACCCATTCCCCTATCTGGAATAACTGTACCTCCCTCAAAAGAAGTGATAAGCAGCGATCAATTTGACTGTTGTAGGCTGCCGTCTCCCGCTTAAGGCCGAATTTCAAACGTTGTCCATCACAGAGACAAATGATCTGGCTCCAGCAGCGTCTATAGGAGTATCTGTCTGCTCACTTCTAGCTCCAGTGGAGACTGATGGAAAAATGGCCGCTAACAACCTGTGATCCTTGTTCCGGGTGCGCGTGTCACCATCGAGCCTTAATGACATCATAAAGCTGCTTCAAGTGCAAGACTTGCAGGCTTATATACAGTCTATCTATCTATCTAATGTATGTTACTGCATAGATATATATCTAGCTATATAAATAGATAGCTATATATCAATATAGATATTTCTACAAATATCTAGCTTTACGTATAAATTTAAACTTCTATAGTTATGGTTTTGTAGGGCTGAAAACATACATACAAAATTTGTATTATTATCAGCATTATTCTTATAATTGCCATTGATGTTATTCCAGGGGCAGGTAATAAACCGCATGAGGCTTTGACCAATTTTTACCATTTTAGGTAAAAAGCTGCATTGACTGCACTTCTGCATTTTGTGGGATATGGTAGGACTGCAAGCAAATCCTGAGACAAGATATATCAAAAACACTCCATACAGCATGCGATTTCATTTTCCAAGATAGAAACATTGGTCACGCTGAACATTGTTGAACGTTTTTGCTGCAATGCATCCTGAGACGCTTGGATCCAGGTTCTATCATTCATGCTGCGCCATTTCAACCAACCTGTGTGGCTCATATTCACTTTGGGTTGACGAGTTGCATGGTCATGGTGTAGGCCGAGCCTTTTTTGCCACTTCATCCGCCTCCGATCAAGCATAATGCCTTGCCCATAAGCATTCCCCACCCTGGAATATCTTAACCTACCCATTCCCCTATCTGGAATAACTGTACCTCCCTCAAAAGAAGTGATAAGCCGCAATATATTTGACTGTTGTAGGCTGCCGTCTCCCGCTTAAGGGCGAATTTCAAACGTTGTCCATCACAGAGACAAATGATCTGGCTCCAGCCGCGTCTATAGGAGTATCTGTCTGCTCACTTCTAGCTCCAGTGGAGACTGATGGAAAAATGGCCGCTAACAACCTGTGGTCCTTGTTCCGGGTGCGCGTGTCACCATCGAGCCTTAATGACATCATAAAGCTGCTTCAAGTGCAAGACTTGCAGGCTTATATACAGTCTATCTATCTATCTATCTATCTATCTATCTATCTATCTATCTAATGTATGTTACTGCATAGATATATATCTAGCTATATAAATAGATAGTTATATATCAATATAGATATTTCTACAAATATCTAGCTTTACGTATAAATTTAAACTTGTATAGTTATGGTTTTGTAGGGCTGAAAACATACATACAAAATTTGTATTATTATCAGCATTATTCTTATAATTGCCATTGATGTTATTCCAGGGGCAGGTAATAAACCGCATGAGTCTTTGACCAATTTTTACCATTTTAGGTAAAAAGCTGCATTGACTGCACTTCTGCATTTTGTGGGATATGGTAGGACTGCAAGCAAATCCTGAGACAAGATATGTCAAAAACACTCCATACAGCATGCAATTTCATTTTCCAAGATAGAAACATTGGTCACGCTGAACATTGTTGAACGTTTTCGCTGCAATGCATCCTGAGACGCTTGGATCCAGGTTCTATCATTCATGCTGCGCCATTTCAACCAACCTGTGTGGCTCATATTCACTTTGGGTTGACGAGTTGCATGGTCATGGTGTAGGCCGAGCCTTTTTTGCCACTTCATCCGCCTCCGATCAAGCATAATGCCTTGCCCATAAGCATTCCCCTCCCTGGAATATCTTAACCTACCCATTCCCCTATCTGGAATAACTGTACCTCCCTCAAAAGAAGTGATAAGCAGCGATCAATTTGACTGTTGTAGGCTGCCGTCTCCCGCTTAAGGGCGAATTTCAAACGTTGTCCATCACAGAGACAAATGATCTGGCTCCAGCAGCGTCTATAGGAGTATCTGTCTGCTCACTTCTAGCTCCAGTGGAGACTGATGGAAAAATGGCCGCTAACAACCTGTGATCCTTGTTCCGGGTGCGCGTGTCACCATCGAGCCTTAATGACATCATAAAGCTGCTTCAAGTGCAAGACTTGCAGGCTTATATACAGTCTATCTATCTATCTATCTATCTATCTATCTATCTATCTATCTATCTATCTAATGTATGTTACTGCATAGATATATATCTAGCTATATAAATAGATAGCTATATATCAATATAGATATTTCTACAAATATCTAGCTTTACGTATAAATTTAAACTTGTATAGTTATGGTTTTGTAGGGCTGAAAACATACATACAAAATTTGTATTATTATCAGCATTATTCTTATAATTGCCATTGATGTTATTCCAGGGGCAGGTAATAAACCGCATGAGTCTTTGACCAATTTTTACCATTTTAGGTAAAAAGCTGCATTGACTGCACTTCTGCATTTTGTGGGATATGGTAGGACTGCAAGCAAATCCTGAGACAAGATATGTCAAAAACACTCCATACAGCATGCGATTTCATTTTCCAAGATAGAAACATTGGTCACGCTGAACATTGTTGAACGTTTTCGCTGCAATGCATCCTGAGACGCTTGGATCCAGGTTCTATCATTCATGCTGCGCCATTTCAACCAACCTGTGTGGCTCATATTCACTTTGGGTTGACGAGTTGCATGGTCATGGTGTAGGCCGAGCCTTTTTTGCCACTTCATCCGCCTCCGATCAAGCATAATGCCTTGCCCATAAGCATTCCCCACCCTGGAATATCTTAACCTACCCATTCCCCTATCTGGAATAACTGTACCTCCCTCAAAAGAAGTGATAAGCAGCGATCAATTTGACTGTTGTAGGCTGCCGTCTCCCGCTTAAGGGCGAATTTCAAACGTTGTCCATCACAGAGACAAATGATCTGGCTCCAGCCGCGTCTATAGGAGTATCTGTCTGCTCACTTCTAGCTCCAGTGGAGACTGATGGAAAAATGGCCGCTAACAACCTGTGGTCCTTGTTCCGGGTGCGCGTGTCACCATCGAGCCTTAATGACATCATAAAGCTGCTTCAAGTGCAAGACTTGCAGGCTTATATACAGTCTATCTATCTATCTATCTATCTATCTATCTATCTATCTATCTATCTATCTATCTAATGTATGTTACTGCATAGATATATATCTAGCTATATAAATAGATAGTTATATATCAATATAGATATTTCTACAAATATCTAGCTTTACGTATAAATTTAAACTTGTATAGTTATGGTTTTGTAGGGCTGAAAACATACATACAAAATTTGTATTATTATCAGCATTATTCTTATAATTGCCATTGATGTTATTCCAGGGGCAGGTAATAAACCGCATGAGTCTTTGACCAATTTTTACCATTTTAGGTAAAAAGCTGCATTGACTGCACTTCTGCATTTTGTGGGATATGGTAGGACTGCAAGCAAATCCTGAGACAAGATATGTCAAAAACACTCCATACAGCATGCAATTTCATTTTCCAAGATAGAAACATTGGTCACGCTGAACATTGTTGAACGTTTTCGCTGCAATGCATCCTGAGACGCTTGGATCCAGGTTCTATCATTCATGCTGCGCCATTTCAACCAACCTGTGTGGCTCATATTCACTTTGGGTTGACGAGTTGCATGGTCATGGTGTAGGCCGAGCCTTTTTTGCCACTTCATCCGCCTCCGATCAAGCATAATGCCTTGCCCATAAGCATTCCCCACCCTGGAATATCTTAACCTACCCATTCCCCTATCTGGAATAACTGTACCTCCCTCAAAAGAAGTGATAAGCAGCGATCAATTTGACTGTTGTAGGCTGCCGTCTCCCGCTTAAGGGCGAATTTCAAACGTTGTCCATCACAGAGACAAATGATCTGGCTCCAGCAGCGTCTATAGGAGTATCTGTCTGCTCACTTCTAGCTCCAGTGGAGACTGATGGAAAAATGGCCGCTAACAACCTGTGATCCTTGTTCCGGGTGCGCGTGTCACCATCGAGCCTTAATGACATCATAAAGCTGCTTCAAGTGCAAGACTTGCAGGCTTATATACAGTCTATCTATCTATCTATCTATCTATCTATCTATCTATCTATCTATCTAATGTATGTTACTGCATAGATATATATCTAGCTATATAAATAGATAGTTATATATCAATATAGATATTTCTACAAATATCTAGCTTTACGTATAAATTTAAACTTGTATAGTTATGGTTTTGTAGGGCTGAAAACATACATACAAAATTTGTATTATTATCAGCATTATTCTTATAATTGCCATTGATGTTATTCCAGGGGCAGGTAATAAACCGCATGAGTCTTTGACCAATTTTTACCATTTTAGGTAAAAAGCTGCATTGACTGCACTTCTGCATTTTGTGGGATATGGTAGGACTGCAAGCAAATCCTGAGACAAGATATGTCAAAAACACTCCATACAGCATGCAATTTCATTTTCCAAGATAGAAACATTGGTCACGCTGAACATTGTTGAACGTTTTCGCTGCAATGCATCCTGAGACGCTTGGATCCAGGTTCTATCATTCATGCTGCGCCATTTCAACCAACCTGTGTGGCTCATATTCACTTTGGGTTGACGAGTTGCATGGTCATGGTGTAGGCCGAGCCTTTTTTGCCACTTCATCCGCCTCCGATCAAGCATAATGCCTTGCCCATAAGCATTCCCCTCCCTGGAATATCTTAACCTACCCATTCCCCTATCTGGAATAACTGTACCTCCCTCAAAAGAAGTGATAAGCAGCGATCAATTTGACTGTTGTAGGCTGCCGTCTCCCGCTTAAGGGCGAATTTCAAACGTTGTCCATCACAGAGACAAATGATCTGGCTCCAGCAGCGTCTATAGGAGTATCTGTCTGCTCACTTCTAGCTCCAGTGGAGACTGATGGAAAAATGGCCGCTAACAACCTGTGATCCTTGTTCCGGGTGCGCGTGTCACCATCGAGCCTTAATGACATCATAAAGCTGCTTCAAGTGCAAGACTTGCAGGCTTATATACAGTCTATCTATCTATCTATCTATCTATCTATCTATCTATCTATCTAATGTATGTTACTGCATAGATATATATCTAGCTATATAAATAGATAGCTATATATCAATATAGATATTTCTACAAATATCTAGCTTTACGTATAAATTTAAACTTCTATAGTTATGGTTTTGTAGGGCTGAAAACATACATACAAAATTTGTATTATTATCAGCATTATTCTTATAATTGCCATTGATGTTATTCCAGGGGCAGGTAATAAACCGCATGAGGCTTTGACCAATTTTTACCATTTTAGGTAAAAAGCTGCATTGACTGCACTTCTGCATTTTGTGGGATATGGTAGGACTGCAAGCAAATCTTGAGACAAGATATATCAAGAACACTCCATACAGCATGCGATTTCATTTTCCAAGATAGAAACATTGGTCACGCTGAACATTGTTGAACGTTTTCGCTGCAATGCATCCTGAGACGCTTGGATCCAGGTTCTATCATTCATGCTGCGCCATTTCAACCAACCTGTGTGGCTCATATTCACTTTGGGTTGACGAGTTGCATGGTCATGGTGTAGGCCGAGCCTTTTTTGCCACTTCATCCGCCTCCGATCAAGCATAATGCCTTGCCCATAAGCATTCCCCACCCTGGAATATCTTAACCTACCCATTCCCCTATCTGGAATAACTGTACCTCCCTCAAAAGAAGTGATAAGCAGCGATCAATTTGACTGTTGTAGGCTGCCGTCTCCCGCTTAAGGCCGAATTTCAAACGTTGTCCATCACAGAGACAAATGATCTGGCTCCAGCAGCGTCTATAGGAGTATCTGTCTGCTCACTTCTAGCTCCAGTGGAGACTGATGGAAAAATGGCCGCTAACAACCTGTGATCCTTGTTCCGGGTGCGCGTGTCACCATCGAGCCTTAATGACATCATAAAGCTGCTTCAAGTGCAAGACTTGCAGGCTTATATACAGTCTATCTATCTATCTAATGTATGTTACTGCATAGATATATATCTAGCTATATAAATAGATAGCTATATATCAATATAGATATTTCTACAAATATCTAGCTTTACGTATAAATTTAAACTTCTATAGTTATGGTTTTGTAGGGCTGAAAACATACATACAAAATTTGTATTATTATCAGCATTATTCTTATAATTGCCATTGATGTTATTCCAGGGGCAGGTAATAAACCGCATGAGGCTTTGACCAATTTTTACCATTTTAGGTAAAAAGCTGCATTGACTGCACTTCTGCATTTTGTGGGATATGGTAGGACTGCAAGCAAATCCTGAGACAAGATATATCAAAAACACTCCATACAGCATGCGATTTCATTTTCCAAGATAGAAACATTGGTCACGCTGAACATTGTTGAACGTTTTTGCTGCAATGCATCCTGAGACGCTTGGATCCAGGTTCTATCATTCATGCTGCGCCATTTCAACCAACCTGTGTGGCTCATATTCACTTTGGGTTGACGAGTTGCATGGTCATGGTGTAGGCCGAGCCTTTTTTGCCACTTCATCCGCCTCCGATCAAGCATAATGCCTTGCCCATAAGCATTCCCCACCCTGGAATATCTTAACCTACCCATTCCCCTATCTGGAATAACTGTACCTCCCTCAAAAGAAGTGATAAGCCGCAATATATTTGACTGTTGTAGGCTGCCGTCTCCCGCTTAAGGGCGAATTTCAAACGTTGTCCATCACAGAGACAAATGATCTGGCTCCAGCCGCGTCTATAGGAGTATCTGTCTGCTCACTTCTAGCTCCAGTGGAGACTGATGGAAAAATGGCCGCTAACAACCTGTGGTCCTTGTTCCGGGTGCGCGTGTCACCATCGAGCCTTAATGACATCATAAAGCTGCTTCAAGTGCAAGACTTGCAGGCTTATATACAGTCTATCTATCTATCTATCTATCTATCTATCTATCTATCTATCTATCTATCTAATGTATGTTACTGCATAGATATATATCTAGCTATATAAATAGATAGTTATATATCAATATAGATATTTCTACAAATATCTAGCTTTACGTATAAATTTAAACTTGTATAGTTATGGTTTTGTAGGGCTGAAAACATACATACAAAATTTGTATTATTATCAGCATTATTCTTATAATTGCCATTGATGTTATTCCAGGGGCAGGTAATAAACCGCATGAGTCTTTGACCAATTTTTACCATTTTAGGTAAAAAGCTGCATTGACTGCACTTCTGCATTTTGTGGGATATGGTAGGACTGCAAGCAAATCCTGAGACAAGATATGTCAAAAACACTCCATACAGCATGCGATTTCATTTTCCAAGATAGAAACATTGGTCACGCTGAACATTGTTGAACGTTTTCGCTGCAATGCATCCTGAGACGCTTGGATCCAGGTTCTATCATTCATGCTGCGCCATTTCAACCAACCTGTGTGGCTCATATTCACTTTGGGTTGACGAGTTGCATGGTCATGGTGTAGGCCGAGCCTTTTTTGCCACTTCATCCGCCTCCGATCAAGCATAATGCCTTGCCCATAAGCATTCCCCACCCTGGAATATCTTAACCTACCCATTCCCCTATCTGGAATAACTGTACCTCCCTCAAAAGAAGTGATAAGCAGCGATCAATTTGACTGTTGTAGGCTGCCGTCTCCCGCTTAAGGGCGAATTTCAAACGTTGTCCATCACAGAGACAAATGATCTGGCTCCAGCAGCGTCTATAGGAGTATCTGTCTGCTCACTTCTAGCTCCAGTGGAGACTGATGGAAAAATGGCCGCTAACAACCTGTGATCCTTGTTCCGGGTGCGCGTGTCACCATCGAGCCTTAATGACATCATAAAGCTGCTTCAAGTGCAAGACTTGCAGGCTTATATACAGTCTATCTATCTATCTATCTATCTATCTATCTATCTAATGTATGTTACTGCATAGATATATATCTAGCTATATAAAAAGATAGCTATATATCAATATAGATATTTCTACAAATATCTAGCTTTACGTATAAATTTAAACTTCTATAGTTATGGTTTTGTAGGGCTGAAAACATACATACAAAATTTGTATTATTATCAGCATTATTCTTATAATTGCCATTGATGTTATTCCAGGGGCAGGTAATAAACCGCATGAGGCTTTGACCAATTTTTACCATTTTAGGTAAAAAGCTGCATTGACTGCACTTCTGCATTTTGTGGGATATGGTAGGACTGCAAGCAAATCCTGAGACAAGATATATCAAGAACACTCCATACAGCATGCGATTTCATTTTCCAAGATAGAAACATTGGTCACGCTGAACATTGTTGAACGTTTTCGCTGCAATGCATCCTGAGACGCTTGGATCCAGGTTCTATCATTCATGCTGCGCCATTTCAACCAACCTGTGTGGCTCATATTCACTTTGGGTTGACGAGTTGCATGGTCATGGTGTAGGCCGAGCCTTTTTTGCCACTTCATCCGCCTCCGATCAAGCATAATGCCTTGCCCATAAGCATTCCCCACCCTGGAATATCTTAACCTACCCATTCCCCTATCTGGAATAACTGTACCTCCCTCAAAAGAAGTGATAAGCAGCGATCAATTTGACTGTTGTAGGCTGCCGTCTCCCGCTTAAGGGCGAATTTCAAACGTTGTCCATCACAGAGACAAATGATCTGGCTCCAGCAGCGTCTATAGGAGTATCTGTCTGCTCACTTCTAGCTCCAGTGGAGACTGATGGAAAAATGGCCGCTAACAACCTGTGATCCTTGTTCCGGGTGCGCGTGTCACCATCGAGCCTTAATGACATCATAAAGCTGCTTCAAGTGCAAGACTTGCAGGCTTATATACAGTCTATCTATCTATCTATCTATCTATCTATCTATCTATCTATCTATCTATCTATCTAATGTATGTTACTGCATAGATATATATCTAGCTATATAAATAGATAGCTATATATCAATATAGATATTTCTACAAATATCTAGCTTTACGTATAAATTTAAACTTGTATAGTTATGGTTTTGTAGGGCTGAAAACATACATACAAAATTTGTATTATTATCAGCATTATTCTTATAATTGCCATTGATGTTATTCCAGGGGCAGGTAATAAACCGCATGAGTCTTTGACCAATTTTTACCATTTTAGGTAAAAAGCTGCATTGACTGCACTTCTGCATTTTGTGGGATATGGTAGGACTGCAAGCAAATCCTGAGACAAGATATGTCAAAAACACTCCATACAGCATGCAATTTCATTTTCCAAGATAGAAACATTGGTCACGCTGAACATTGTTGAACGTTTTCGCTGCAATGCATCCTGAGACGCTTGGATCCAGGTTCTATCATTCATGCTGCGCCATTTCAACCAACCTGTGTGGCTCATATTCACTTTGGGTTGACGAGTTGCATGGTCATGGTGTAGGCCGAGCCTTTTTTGCCACTTCATCCGCCTCCGATCAAGCATAATGCCTTGCCCATAAGCATTCCCCTCCCTGGAATATCTTAACCTACCCATTCCCCTATCTGGAATAACTGTACCTCCCTCAAAAGAAGTGATAAGCAGCGATCAATTTGACTGTTGTAGGCTGCCGTCTCCCGCTTAAGGGCGAATTTCAAACGTTGTCCATCACAGAGACAAATGATCTGGCTCCAGCAGCGTCTATAGGAGTATCTGTCTGCTCACTTCTAGCTCCAGTGGAGACTGATGGAAAAATGGCCGCTAACAACCTGTGATCCTTGTTCCGGGTGCGCGTGTCACCATCGAGCCTTAATGACATCATAAAGCTGCTTCAAGTGCAAGACTTGCAGGCTTATATACAGTCTATCTATCTATCTATCTATCTATCTATCTATCTATCTATCTATCTATCTATCTATCTAATGTATGTTACTGCATAGATATATATCTAGCTATATAAATAGATAGCTATATATCAATATAGATATTTCTACAAATATCTAGCTTTACGTATAAATTTAAACTTCTATAGTTATGGTTTTGTAGGGCTGAAAACATACATACAAAATTTGTATTATTATCAGCATTATTCTTATAATTGCCATTGATGTTATTCCAGGGGCAGGTAATAAACCGCATGAGGCTTTGACCAATTTTTACCATTTTAGGTAAAAAGCTGCATTGACTGCACTTCTGCATTTTGTGGGATATGGTAGGACTGCAAGCAAATCTTGAGACAAGATATATCAAGAACACTCCATACAGCATGCGATTTCATTTTCCAAGATAGAAACATTGGTCACGCTGAACATTGTTGAACGTTTTCGCTGCAATGCATCCTGAGACGCTTGGATCCAGGTTCTATCATTCATGCTGCGCCATTTCAACCAACCTGTGTGGCTCATATTCACTTTGGGTTGACGAGTTGCATGGTCATGGTGTAGGCCGAGCCTTTTTTGCCACTTCATCCGCCTCCGATCAAGCATAATGCCTTGCCCATAAGCATTCCCCACCCTGGAATATCTTAACCTACCCATTCCCCTATCTGGAATAACTGTACCTCCCTCAAAAGAAGTGATAAGCAGCGATCAATTTGACTGTTGTAGGCTGCCGTCTCCCGCTTAAGGCCGAATTTCAAACGTTGTCCATCACAGAGACAAATGATCTGGCTCCAGCAGCGTCTATAGGAGTATCTGTCTGCTCACTTCTAGCTCCAGTGGAGACTGATGGAAAAATGGCCGCTAACAACCTGTGATCCTTGTTCCGGGTGCGCGTGTCACCATCGAGCCTTAATGACATCATAAAGCTGCTTCAAGTGCAAGACTTGCAGGCTTATATACAGTCTATCTATCTATCTAATGTATGTTACTGCATAGATATATATCTAGCTATATAAATAGATAGCTATATATCAATATAGATATTTCTACAAATATCTAGCTTTACGTATAAATTTAAACTTCTATAGTTATGGTTTTGTAGGGCTGAAAACATACATACAAAATTTGTATTATTATCAGCATTATTCTTATAATTGCCATTGATGTTATTCCAGGGGCAGGTAATAAACCGCATGAGGCTTTGACCAATTTTTACCATTTTAGGTAAAAAGCTGCATTGACTGCACTTCTGCATTTTGTGGGATATGGTAGGACTGCAAGCAAATCCTGAGACAAGATATATCAAAAACACTCCATACAGCATGCGATTTCATTTTCCAAGATAGAAACATTGGTCACGCTGAACATTGTTGAACGTTTTTGCTGCAATGCATCCTGAGACGCTTGGATCCAGGTTCTATCATTCATGCTGCGCCATTTCAACCAACCTGTGTGGCTCATATTCACTTTGGGTTGACGAGTTGCATGGTCATGGTGTAGGCCGAGCCTTTTTTGCCACTTCATCCGCCTCCGATCAAGCATAATGCCTTGCCCATAAGCATTCCCCACCCTGGAATATCTTAACCTACCCATTCCCCTATCTGGAATAACTGTACCTCCCTCAAAAGAAGTGATAAGCCGCAATATATTTGACTGTTGTAGGCTGCCGTCTCCCGCTTAAGGGCGAATTTCAAACGTTGTCCATCACAGAGACAAATGATCTGGCTCCAGCCGCGTCTATAGGAGTATCTGTCTGCTCACTTCTAGCTCCAGTGGAGACTGATGGAAAAATGGCCGCTAACAACCTGTGGTCCTTGTTCCGGGTGCGCGTGTCACCATCGAGCCTTAATGACATCATAAAGCTGCTTCAAGTGCAAGACTTGCAGGCTTATATACAGTCTATCTATCTATCTATCTATCTATCTATCTATCTATCTATCTATCTATCTATCTAATGTATGTTACTGCATAGATATATATCTAGCTATATAAATAGATAGTTATATATCAATATAGATATTTCTACAAATATCTAGCTTTACGTATAAATTTAAACTTGTATAGTTATGGTTTTGTAGGGCTGAAAACATACATACAAAATTTGTATTATTATCAGCATTATTCTTATAATTGCCATTGATGTTATTCCAGGGGCAGGTAATAAACCGCATGAGTCTTTGACCAATTTTTACCATTTTAGGTAAAAAGCTGCATTGACTGCACTTCTGCATTTTGTGGGATATGGTAGGACTGCAAGCAAATCCTGAGACAAGATATGTCAAAAACACTCCATACAGCATGCAATTTCATTTTCCAAGATAGAAACATTGGTCACGCTGAACATTGTTGAACGTTTTCGCTGCAATGCATCCTGAGACGCTTGGATCCAGGTTCTATCATTCATGCTGCGCCATTTCAACCAACCTGTGTGGCTCATATTCACTTTGGGTTGACGAGTTGCATGGTCATGGTGTAGGCCGAGCCTTTTTTGCCACTTCATCCGCCTCCGATCAAGCATAATGCCTTGCCCATAAGCATTCCCCTCCCTGGAATATCTTAACCTACCCATTCCCCTATCTGGAATAACTGTACCTCCCTCAAAAGAAGTGATAAGCAGCGATCAATTTGACTGTTGTAGGCTGCCGTCTCCCGCTTAAGGGCGAATTTCAAACGTTGTCCATCACAGAGACAAATGATCTGGCTCCAGCAGCGTCTATAGGAGTATCTGTCTGCTCACTTCTAGCTCCAGTGGAGACTGATGGAAAAATGGCCGCTAACAACCTGTGATCCTTGTTCCGGGTGCGCGTGTCACCATCGAGCCTTAATGACATCATAAAGCTGCTTCAAGTGCAAGACTTGCAGGCTTATATACAGTCTATCTATCTATCTATCTATCTATCTATCTATCTATCTAATGTATGTTACTGCATAGATATATATCTAGCTATATAAATAGATAGCTATATATCAATATAGATATTTCTACAAATATCTAGCTTTACGTATAAATTTAAACTTGTATAGTTATGGTTTTGTAGGGCTGAAAACATACATACAAAATTTGTATTATTATCAGCATTATTCTTATAATTGCCATTGATGTTATTCCAGGGGCAGGTAATAAACCGCATGAGTCTTTGACCAATTTTTACCATTTTAGGTAAAAAGCTGCATTGACTGCACTTCTGCATTTTGTGGGATATGGTAGGACTGCAAGCAAATCCTGAGACAAGATATGTCAAAAACACTCCATACAGCATGCGATTTCATTTTCCAAGATAGAAACATTGGTCACGCTGAACATTGTTGAACGTTTTCGCTGCAATGCATCCTGAGACGCTTGGATCCAGGTTCTATCATTCATGCTGCGCCATTTCAACCAACCTGTGTGGCTCATATTCACTTTGGGTTGACGAGTTGCATGGTCATGGTGTAGGCCGAGCCTTTTTTGCCACTTCATCCGCCTCCGATCAAGCATAATGCCTTGCCCATAAGCATTCCCCACCCTGGAATATCTTAACCTACCCATTCCCCTATCTGGAATAACTGTACCTCCCTCAAAAGAAGTGATAAGCAGCGATCAATTTGACTGTTGTAGGCTGCCGTCTCCCGCTTAAGGCCGAATTTCAAACGTTGTCCATCACAGAGACAAATGATCTGGCTCCAGCAGCGTCTATAGGAGTATCTGTCTGCTCACTTCTAGCTCCAGTGGAGACTGATGGAAAAATGGCCGCTAACAACCTGTGATCCTTGTTCCGGGTGCGCGTGTCACCATCGAGCCTTAATGACATCATAAAGCTGCTTCAAGTGCAAGACTTGCAGGCTTATATACAGTCTATCTATCTATCTAATGTATGTTACTGCATAGATATATATCTAGCTATATAAATAGATAGCTATATATCAATATAGATATTTCTACAAATATCTAGCTTTACGTATAAATTTAAACTTCTATAGTTATGGTTTTGTAGGGCTGAAAACATACATACAAAATTTGTATTATTATCAGCATTATTCTTATAATTGCCATTGATGTTATTCCAGGGGCAGGTAATAAACCGCATGAGGCTTTGACCAATTTTTACCATTTTAGGTAAAAAGCTGCATTGACTGCACTTCTGCATTTTGTGGGATATGGTAGGACTGCAAGCAAATCCTGAGACAAGATATATCAAAAACACTCCATACAGCATGCGATTTCATTTTCCAAGATAGAAACATTGGTCACGCTGAACATTGTTGAACGTTTTTGCTGCAATGCATCCTGAGACGCTTGGATCCAGGTTCTATCATTCATGCTGCGCCATTTCAACCAACCTGTGTGGCTCATATTCACTTTGGGTTGACGAGTTGCATGGTCATGGTGTAGGCCGAGCCTTTTTTGCCACTTCATCCGCCTCCGATCAAGCATAATGCCTTGCCCATAAGCATTCCCCACCCTGGAATATCTTAACCTACCCATTCCCCTATCTGGAATAACTGTACCTCCCTCAAAAGAAGTGATAAGCCGCAATATATTTGACTGTTGTAGGCTGCCGTCTCCCGCTTAAGGGCGAATTTCAAACGTTGTCCATCACAGAGACAAATGATCTGGCTCCAGCCGCGTCTATAGGAGTATCTGTCTGCTCACTTCTAGCTCCAGTGGAGACTGATGGAAAAATGGCCGCTAACAACCTGTGGTCCTTGTTCCGGGTGCGCGTGTCACCATCGAGCCTTAATGACATCATAAAGCTGCTTCAAGTGCAAGACTTGCAGGCTTATATACAGTCTATCTATCTATCTATCTATCTATCTATCTATCTATCTATCTATCTATCTATCTAATGTATGTTACTGCATAGATATATATCTAGCTATATAAATAGATAGTTATATATCAATATAGATATTTCTACAAATATCTAGCTTTACGTATAAATTTAAACTTGTATAGTTATGGTTTTGTAGGGCTGAAAACATACATACAAAATTTGTATTATTATCAGCATTATTCTTATAATTGCCATTGATGTTATTCCAGGGGCAGGTAATAAACCGCATGAGTCTTTGACCAATTTTTACCATTTTAGGTAAAAAGCTGCATTGACTGCACTTCTGCATTTTGTGGGATATGGTAGGACTGCAAGCAAATCCTGAGACAAGATATGTCAAAAACACTCCATACAGCATGCAATTTCATTTTCCAAGATAGAAACATTGGTCACGCTGAACATTGTTGAACGTTTTCGCTGCAATGCATCCTGAGACGCTTGGATCCAGGTTCTATCATTCATGCTGCGCCATTTCAACCAACCTGTGTGGCTCATATTCACTTTGGGTTGACGAGTTGCATGGTCATGGTGTAGGCCGAGCCTTTTTTGCCACTTCATCCGCCTCCGATCAAGCATAATGCCTTGCCCATAAGCATTCCCCTCCCTGGAATATCTTAACCTACCCATTCCCCTATCTGGAATAACTGTACCTCCCTCAAAAGAAGTGATAAGCAGCGATCAATTTGACTGTTGTAGGCTGCCGTCTCCCGCTTAAGGGCGAATTTCAAACGTTGTCCATCACAGAGACAAATGATCTGGCTCCAGCAGCGTCTATAGGAGTATCTGTCTGCTCACTTCTAGCTCCAGTGGAGACTGATGGAAAAATGGCCGCTAACAACCTGTGATCCTTGTTCCGGGTGCGCGTGTCACCATCGAGCCTTAATGACATCATAAAGCTGCTTCAAGTGCAAGACTTGCAGGCTTATATACAGTCTATCTATCTATCTATCTATCTATCTATCTATCTATCTAATGTATGTTACTGCATAGATATATATCTAGCTATATAAATAGATAGCTATATATCAATATAGATATTTCTACAAATATCTAGCTTTACGTATAAATTTAAACTTGTATAGTTATGGTTTTGTAGGGCTGAAAACATACATACAAAATTTGTATTATTATCAGCATTATTCTTATAATTGCCATTGATGTTATTCCAGGGGCAGGTAATAAACCGCATGAGTCTTTGACCAATTTTTACCATTTTAGGTAAAAAGCTGCATTGACTGCACTTCTGCATTTTGTGGGATATGGTAGGACTGCAAGCAAATCCTGAGACAAGATATGTCAAAAACACTCCATACAGCATGCGATTTCATTTTCCAAGATAGAAACATTGGTCACGCTGAACATTGTTGAACGTTTTCGCTGCAATGCATCCTGAGACGCTTGGATCCAGGTTCTATCATTCATGCTGCGCCATTTCAACCAACCTGTGTGGCTCATATTCACTTTGGGTTGACGAGTTGCATGGTCATGGTGTAGGCCGAGCCTTTTTTGCCACTTCATCCGCCTCCGATCAAGCATAATGCCTTGCCCATAAGCATTCCCCACCCTGGAATATCTTAACCTACCCATTCCCCTATCTGGAATAACTGTACCTCCCTCAAAAGAAGTGATAAGCAGCGATCAATTTGACTGTTGTAGGCTGCCGTCTCCCGCTTAAGGGCGAATTTCAAACGTTGTCCATCACAGAGACAAATGATCTGGCTCCAGCCGCGTCTATAGGAGTATCTGTCTGCTCACTTCTAGCTCCAGTGGAGACTGATGGAAAAATGGCCGCTAACAACCTGTGGTCCTTGTTCCGGGTGCGCGTGTCACCATCGAGCCTTAATGACATCATAAAGCTGCTTCAAGTGCAAGACTTGCAGGCTTATATACAGTCTATCTATCTATCTATCTATCTATCTATCTATCTATCTAATGTATGTTACTGCATAGATATATATCTAGCTATATAAATAGATAGTTATATATCAATATAGATATTTCTACAAATATCTAGCTTTACGTATAAATTTAAACTTGTATAGTTATGGTTTTGTAGGGCTGAAAACATACATACAAAATTTGTATTATTATCAGCATTATTCTTATAATTGCCATTGATGTTATTCCAGGGGCAGGTAATAAACCGCATGAGTCTTTGACCAATTTTTACCATTTTAGGTAAAAAGCTGCATTGACTGCACTTCTGCATTTTGTGGGATATGGTAGGACTGCAAGCAAATCCTGAGACAAGATATGTCAAAAACACTCCATACAGCATGCAATTTCATTTTCCAAGATAGAAACATTGGTCACGCTGAACATTGTTGAACGTTTTCGCTGCAATGCATCCTGAGACGCTTGGATCCAGGTTCTATCATTCATGCTGCGCCATTTCAACCAACCTGTGTGGCTCATATTCACTTTGGGTTGACGAGTTGCATGGTCATGGTGTAGGCCGAGCCTTTTTTGCCACTTCATCCGCCTCCGATCAAGCATAATGCCTTGCCCATAAGCATTCCCCACCCTGGAATATCTTAACCTACCCATTCCCCTATCTGGAATAACTGTACCTCCCTCAAAAGAAGTGATAAGCAGCGATCAATTTGACTGTTGTAGGCTGCCGTCTCCCGCTTAAGGGCGAATTTCAAACGTTGTCCATCACAGAGACAAATGATCTGGCTCCAGCAGCGTCTATAGGAGTATCTGTCTGCTCACTTCTAGCTCCAGTGGAGACTGATGGAAAAATGGCCGCTAACAACCTGTGATCCTTGTTCCGGGTGCGCGTGTCACCATCGAGCCTTAATGACATCATAAAGCTGCTTCAAGTGCAAGACTTGCAGGCTTATATACAGTCTATCTATCTATCTATCTATCTATCTATCTATCTATCTATCTATCTATCTATCTATCTAATGTATGTTACTGCATAGATATATATCTAGCTATATAAATAGATAGCTATATATCAATATAGATATTTCTACAAATATCTAGCTTTACGTATAAATTTAAACTTGTATAGTTATGGTTTTGTAGGGCTGAAAACATACATACAAAATTTGTATTATTATCAGCATTATTCTTATAATTGCCATTGATGTTATTCCAGGGGCAGGTAATAAACCGCATGAGTCTTTGACCAATTTTTACCATTTTAGGTAAAAAGCTGCATTGACTGCACTTCTGCATTTTGTGGGATATGGTAGGACTGCAAGCAAATCCTGAGACAAGATATGTCAAAAACACTCCATACAGCATGCGATTTCATTTTCCAAGATAGAAACATTGGTCACGCTGAACATTGTTGAACGTTTTCGCTGCAATGCATCCTGAGACGCTTGGATCCAGGTTCTATCATTCATGCTGCGCCATTTCAACCAACCTGTGTGGCTCATATTCACTTTGGGTTGACGAGTTGCATGGTCATGGTGTAGGCCGAGCCTTTTTTGCCACTTCATCCGCCTCCGATCAAGCATAATGCCTTGCCCATAAGCATTCCCCACCCTGGAATATCTTAACCTACCCATTCCCCTATCTGGAATAACTGTACCTCCCTCAAAAGAAGTGATAAGCCGCAATATATTTGACTGTTGTAGGCTGCCGTCTCCCGCTTAAGGGCGAATTTCAAACGTTGTCCATCACAGAGACAAATGATCTGGCTCCAGCCGCGTCTATAGGAGTATCTGTCTGCTCACTTCTAGCTCCAGTGGAGACTGATGGAAAAATGGCCGCTAACAACCTGTGGTCCTTGTTCCGGGTGCGCGTGTCACCATCGAGCCTTAATGACATCATAAAGCTGCTTCAAGTGCAAGACTTGCAGGCTTATATACAGTCTATCTATCTATCTATCTATCTATCTATCTATCTAATGTATGTTACTGCATAGATATATATCTAGCTATATAAATAGATAGTTATATATCAATATAGATATTTCTACAAATATCTAGCTTTACGTATAAATTTAAACTTGTATAGTTATGGTTTTGTAGGGCTGAAAACATACATACAAAATTTGTATTATTATCAGCATTATTCTTATAATTGCCATTGATGTTATTCCAGGGGCAGGTAATAAACCGCATGAGTCTTTGACCAATTTTTACCATTTTAGGTAAAAAGCTGCATTGACTGCACTTCTGCATTTTGTGGGATATGGTAGGACTGCAAGCAAATCCTGAGACAAGATATGTCAAAAACACTCCATACAGCATGCAATTTCATTTTCCAAGATAGAAACATTGGTCACGCTGAACATTGTTGAACGTTTTCGCTGCAATGCATCCTGAGACGCTTGGATCCAGGTTCTATCATTCATGCTGCGCCATTTCAACCAACCTGTGTGGCTCATATTCACTTTGGGTTGACGAGTTGCATGGTCATGGTGTAGGCCGAGCCTTTTTTGCCACTTCATCCGCCTCCGATCAAGCATAATGCCTTGCCCATAAGCATTCCCCACCCTGGAATATCTTAACCTACCCATTCCCCTATCTGGAATAACTGTACCTCCCTCAAAAGAAGTGATAAGCAGCGATCAATTTGACTGTTGTAGGCTGCCGTCTCCCGCTTAAGGGCGAATTTCAAACGTTGTCCATCACAGAGACAAATGATCTGGCTCCAGCAGCGTCTATAGGAGTATCTGTCTGCTCACTTCTAGCTCCAGTGGAGACTGATGGAAAAATGGCCGCTAACAACCTGTGATCCTTGTTCCGGGTGCGCGTGTCACCATCGAGCCTTAATGACATCATAAAGCTGCTTCAAGTGCAAGACTTGCAGGCTTATATACAGTCTATCTATCTATCTATCTATCTATCTATCTATCTATCTAATGTATGTTACTGCATAGATATATATCTAGCTATATAAATAGATAGTTATATATCAATATAGATATTTCTACAAATATCTAGCTTTACGTATAAATTTAAACTTGTATAGTTATGGTTTTGTAGGGCTGAAAACATACATACAAAATTTGTATTATTATCAGCATTATTCTTATAATTGCCATTGATGTTATTCCAGGGGCAGGTAATAAACCGCATGAGTCTTTGACCAATTTTTACCATTTTAGGTAAAAAGCTGCATTGACTGCACTTCTGCATTTTGTGGGATATGGTAGGACTGCAAGCAAATCCTGAGACAAGATATGTCAAAAACACTCCATACAGCATGCAATTTCATTTTCCAAGATAGAAACATTGGTCACGCTGAACATTGTTGAACGTTTTCGCTGCAATGCATCCTGAGACGCTTGGATCCAGGTTCTATCATTCATGCTGCGCCATTTCAACTAACCTGTGTGGCTCATATTCACTTTGGGTTGACGAGTTGCATGGTCATGGTGTAGGCCGAGCCTTTTTTGCCACTTCATCCGCCTCCGATCAAGCATAATGCCTTGCCCATAAGCATTCCCCTCCCTGGAATATCTTAACCTACCCATTCCCCTATCTGGAATAACTGTACCTCCCTCAAAAGAAGTGATAAGCAGCGATCAATTTGACTGTTGTAGGCTGCCGTCTCCCGCTTAAGGGCGAATTTCAAACGTTGTCCATCACAGAGACAAATGATCTGGCTCCAGCAGCGTCTATAGGAGTATCTGTCTGCTCACTTCTAGCTCCAGTGGAGACTGATGGAAAAATGGCCGCTAACAACCTGTGATCCTTGTTCCGGGTGCGCGTGTCACCATCGAGCCTTAATGACATCATAAAGCTGCTTCAAGTGCAAGACTTGCAGGCTTATATACAGTCTATCTATCTATCTATCTATCTATCTATCTATCTATCTATCTATCTATCTATCTAATGTATGTTACTGCATAGATATATATCTAGCTATATAAATAGATAGCTATATATCAATATAGATATTTCTACAAATATCTAGCTTTACGTATAAATTTAAACTTCTATAGTTATGGTTTTGTAGGGCTGAAAACATACATACAAAATTTGTATTATTATCAGCATTATTCTTATAATTGCCATTGATGTTATTCCAGGGGCAGGTAATAAACCGCATGAGGCTTTGACCAATTTTTACCATTTTAGGTAAAAAGCTGCATTGACTGCACTTCTGCATTTTGTGGGATATGGTAGGACTGCAAGCAAATCTTGAGACAAGATATATCAAGAACACTCCATACAGCATGCGATTTCATTTTCCAAGATAGAAACATTGGTCACGCTGAACATTGTTGAACGTTTTCGCTGCAATGCATCCTGAGACGCTTGGATCCAGGTTCTATCATTCATGCTGCGCCATTTCAACCAACCTGTGTGGCTCATATTCACTTTGGGTTGACGAGTTGCATGGTCATGGTGTAGGCCGAGCCTTTTTTGCCACTTCATCCGCCTCCGATCAAGCATAATGCCTTGCCCATAAGCATTCCCCACCCTGGAATATCTTAACCTACCCATTCCCCTATCTGGAATAACTGTACCTCCCTCAAAAGAAGTGATAAGCAGCGATCAATTTGACTGTTGTAGGCTGCCGTCTCCCGCTTAAGGCCGAATTTCAAACGTTGTCCATCACAGAGACAAATGATCTGGCTCCAGCAGCGTCTATAGGAGTATCTGTCTGCTCACTTCTAGCTCCAGTGGAGACTGATGGAAAAATGGCCGCTAACAACCTGTGATCCTTGTTCCGGGTGCGCGTGTCACCATCGAGCCTTAATGACATCATAAAGCTGCTTCAAGTGCAAGACTTGCAGGCTTATATACAGTCTATCTATCTATCTAATGTATGTTACTGCATAGATATATATCTAGCTATATAAATAGATAGCTATATATCAATATAGATATTTCTACAAATATCTAGCTTTACGTATAAATTTAAACTTCTATAGTTATGGTTTTGTAGGGCTGAAAACATACATACAAAATTTGTATTATTATCAGCATTATTCTTATAATTGCCATTGATGTTATTCCAGGGGCAGGTAATAAACCGCATGAGGCTTTGACCAATTTTTACCATTTTAGGTAAAAAGCTGCATTGACTGCACTTCTGCATTTTGTGGGATATGGTAGGACTGCAAGCAAATCCTGAGACAAGATATATCAAAAACACTCCATACAGCATGCGATTTCATTTTCCAAGATAGAAACATTGGTCACGCTGAACATTGTTGAACGTTTTTGCTGCAATGCATCCTGAGACGCTTGGATCCAGGTTCTATCATTCATGCTGCGCCATTTCAACCAACCTGTGTGGCTCATATTCACTTTGGGTTGACGAGTTGCATGGTCATGGTGTAGGCCGAGCCTTTTTTGCCACTTCATCCGCCTCCGATCAAGCATAATGCCTTGCCCATAAGCATTCCCCACCCTGGAATATCTTAACCTACCCATTCCCCTATCTGGAATAACTGTACCTCCCTCAAAAGAAGTGATAAGCCGCAATATATTTGACTGTTGTAGGCTGCCGTCTCCCGCTTAAGGGCGAATTTCAAACGTTGTCCATCACAGAGACAAATGATCTGGCTCCAGCCGCGTCTATAGGAGTATCTGTCTGCTCACTTCTAGCTCCAGTGGAGACTGATGGAAAAATGGCCGCTAACAACCTGTGGTCCTTGTTCCGGGTGCGCGTGTCACCATCGAGCCTTAATGACATCATAAAGCTGCTTCAAGTGCAAGACTTGCAGGCTTATATACAGTCTATCTATCTATCTATCTATCTATCTATCTATCTATCTATCTATCTATCTATCTATCTATCTAATGTATGTTACTGCATAGATATATATCTAGCTATATAAATAGATAGTTATATATCAATATAGATATTTCTACAAATATCTAGCTTTACGTATAAATTTAAACTTGTATAGTTATGGTTTTGTAGGGCTGAAAACATACATACAAAATTTGTATTATTATCAGCATTATTCTTATAATTGCCATTGATGTTATTCCAGGGGCAGGTAATAAACCGCATGAGTCTTTGACCAATTTTTACCATTTTAGGTAAAAAGCTGCATTGACTGCACTTCTGCATTTTGTGGGATATGGTAGGACTGCAAGCAAATCCTGAGACAAGATATGTCAAAAACACTCCATACAGCATGCAATTTCATTTTCCAAGATAGAAACATTGGTCACGCTGAACATTGTTGAACGTTTTCGCTGCAATGCATCCTGAGACGCTTGGATCCAGGTTCTATCATTCATGCTGCGCCATTTCAACCAACCTGTGTGGCTCATATTCACTTTGGGTTGACGAGTTGCATGGTCATGGTGTAGGCCGAGCCTTTTTTGCCACTTCATCCGCCTCCGATCAAGCATAATGCCTTGCCCATAAGCATTCCCCTCCCTGGAATATCTTAACCTACCCATTCCCCTATCTGGAATAACTGTACCTCCCTCAAAAGAAGTGATAAGCAGCGATCAATTTGACTGTTGTAGGCTGCCGTCTCCCGCTTAAGGGCGAATTTCAAACGTTGTCCATCACAGAGACAAATGATCTGGCTCCAGCAGCGTCTATAGGAGTATCTGTCTGCTCACTTCTAGCTCCAGTGGAGACTGATGGAAAAATGGCCGCTAACAACCTGTGATCCTTGTTCCGGGTGCGCGTGTCACCATCGAGCCTTAATGACATCATAAAGCTGCTTCAAGTGCAAGACTTGCAGGCTTATATACAGTCTATCTATCTATCTATCTATCTATCTATCTATCTAATGTATGTTACTGCATAGATATATATCTAGCTATATAAATAGATAGTTATATATCAATATAGATATTTCTACAAATATCTAGCTTTACGTATAAATTTAAACTTGTATAGTTATGGTTTTGTAGGGCTGAAAACATACATACAAAATTTGTATTATTATCAGCATTATTCTTATAATTGCCATTGATGTTATTCCAGGGGCAGGTAATAAACCGCATGAGTCTTTGACCAATTTTTACCATTTTAGGTAAAAAGCTGCATTGACTGCACTTCTGCATTTTGTGGGATATGGTAGGACTGCAAGCAAATCCTGAGACAAGATATGTCAAAAACACTCCATACAGCATGCAATTTCATTTTCCAAGATAGAAACATTGGTCACGCTGAACATTGTTGAACGTTTTCGCTGCAATGCATCCTGAGACGCTTGGATCCAGGTTCTATCATTCATGCTGCGCCATTTCAACTAACCTGTGTGGCTCATATTCACTTTGGGTTGACGAGTTGCATGGTCATGGTGTAGGCCGAGCCTTTTTTGCCACTTCATCCGCCTCCGATCAAGCATAATGCCTTGCCCATAAGCATTCCCCTCCCTGGAATATCTTAACCTACCCATTCCCCTATCTGGAATAACTGTACCTCCCTCAAAAGAAGTGATAAGCAGCGATCAATTTGACTGTTGTAGGCTGCCGTCTCCCGCTTAAGGGCGAATTTCAAACGTTGTCCATCACAGAGACAAATGATCTGGCTCCAGCAGCGTCTATAGGAGTATCTGTCTGCTCACTTCTAGCTCCAGTGGAGACTGATGGAAAAATGGCCGCTAACAACCTGTGATCCTTGTTCCGGGTGCGCGTGTCACCATCGAGCCTTAATGACATCATAAAGCTGCTTCAAGTGCAAGACTTGCAGGCTTATATACAGTCTATCTATCTATCTATCTATCTATCTATCTATCTATCTATCTATCTATCTAATGTATGTTACTGCATAGATATATATCTAGCTATATAAATAGATAGCTATATATCAATATAGATATTTCTACAAATATCTAGCTTTACGTATAAATTTAAACTTCTATAGTTATGGTTTTGTAGGGCTGAAAACATACATACAAAATTTGTATTATTATCAGCATTATTCTTATAATTGCCATTGATGTTATTCCAGGGGCAGGTAATAAACCGCATGAGGCTTTGACCAATTTTTACCATTTTAGGTAAAAAGCTGCATTGACTGCACTTCTGCATTTTGTGGGATATGGTAGGACTGCAAGCAAATCTTGAGACAAGATATATCAAGAACACTCCATACAGCATGCGATTTCATTTTCCAAGATAGAAACATTGGTCACGCTGAACATTGTTGAACGTTTTCGCTGCAATGCATCCTGAGACGCTTGGATCCAGGTTCTATCATTCATGCTGCGCCATTTCAACCAACCTGTGTGGCTCATATTCACTTTGGGTTGACGAGTTGCATGGTCATGGTGTAGGCCGAGCCTTTTTTGCCACTTCATCCGCCTCCGATCAAGCATAATGCCTTGCCCATAAGCATTCCCCACCCTGGAATATCTTAACCTACCCATTCCCCTATCTGGAATAACTGTACCTCCCTCAAAAGAAGTGATAAGCAGCGATCAATTTGACTGTTGTAGGCTGCCGTCTCCCGCTTAAGGCCGAATTTCAAACGTTGTCCATCACAGAGACAAATGATCTGGCTCCAGCAGCGTCTATAGGAGTATCTGTCTGCTCACTTCTAGCTCCAGTGGAGACTGATGGAAAAATGGCCGCTAACAACCTGTGATCCTTGTTCCGGGTGCGCGTGTCACCATCGAGCCTTAATGACATCATAAAGCTGCTTCAAGTGCAAGACTTGCAGGCTTATATACAGTCTATCTATCTATCTAATGTATGTTACTGCATAGATATATATCTAGCTATATAAATAGATAGCTATATATCAATATAGATATTTCTACAAATATCTAGCTTTACGTATAAATTTAAACTTCTATAGTTATGGTTTTGTAGGGCTGAAAACATACATACAAAATTTGTATTATTATCAGCATTATTCTTATAATTGCCATTGATGTTATTCCAGGGGCAGGTAATAAACCGCATGAGGCTTTGACCAATTTTTACCATTTTAGGTAAAAAGCTGCATTGACTGCACTTCTGCATTTTGTGGGATATGGTAGGACTGCAAGCAAATCCTGAGACAAGATATATCAAAAACACTCCATACAGCATGCGATTTCATTTTCCAAGATAGAAACATTGGTCACGCTGAACATTGTTGAACGTTTTTGCTGCAATGCATCCTGAGACGCTTGGATCCAGGTTCTATCATTCATGCTGCGCCATTTCAACCAACCTGTGTGGCTCATATTCACTTTGGGTTGACGAGTTGCATGGTCATGGTGTAGGCCGAGCCTTTTTTGCCACTTCATCCGCCTCCGATCAAGCATAATGCCTTGCCCATAAGCATTCCCCACCCTGGAATATCTTAACCTACCCATTCCCCTATCTGGAATAACTGTACCTCCCTCAAAAGAAGTGATAAGCCGCAATATATTTGACTGTTGTAGGCTGCCGTCTCCCGCTTAAGGGCGAATTTCAAACGTTGTCCATCACAGAGACAAATGATCTGGCTCCAGCCGCGTCTATAGGAGTATCTGTCTGCTCACTTCTAGCTCCAGTGGAGACTGATGGAAAAATGGCCGCTAACAACCTGTGGTCCTTGTTCCGGGTGCGCGTGTCACCATCGAGCCTTAATGACATCATAAAGCTGCTTCAAGTGCAAGACTTGCAGGCTTATATACAGTCTATCTATCTATCTATCTATCTATCTATCTATCTATCTATCTATCTAATGTATGTTACTGCATAGATATATATCTAGCTATATAAATAGATAGTTATATATCAATATAGATATTTCTACAAATATCTAGCTTTACGTATAAATTTAAACTTGTATAGTTATGGTTTTGTAGGGCTGAAAACATACATACAAAATTTGTATTATTATCAGCATTATTCTTATAATTGCCATTGATGTTATTCCAGGGGCAGGTAATAAACCGCATGAGTCTTTGACCAATTTTTACCATTTTAGGTAAAAAGCTGCATTGACTGCACTTCTGCATTTTGTGGGATATGGTAGGACTGCAAGCAAATCCTGAGACAAGATATGTCAAAAACACTCCATACAGCATGCAATTTCATTTTCCAAGATAGAAACATTGGTCACGCTGAACATTGTTGAACGTTTTCGCTGCAATGCATCCTGAGACGCTTGGATCCAGGTTCTATCATTCATGCTGCGCCATTTCAACCAACCTGTGTGGCTCATATTCACTTTGGGTTGACGAGTTGCATGGTCATGGTGTAGGCCGAGCCTTTTTTGCCACTTCATCCGCCTCCGATCAAGCATAATGCCTTGCCCATAAGCATTCCCCTCCCTGGAATATCTTAACCTACCCATTCCCCTATCTGGAATAACTGTACCTCCCTCAAAAGAAGTGATAAGCAGCGATCAATTTGACTGTTGTAGGCTGCCGTCTCCCGCTTAAGGGCGAATTTCAAACGTTGTCCATCACAGAGACAAATGATCTGGCTCCAGCAGCGTCTATAGGAGTATCTGTCTGCTCACTTCTAGCTCCAGTGGAGACTGATGGAAAAATGGCCGCTAACAACCTGTGATCCTTGTTCCGGGTGCGCGTGTCACCATCGAGCCTTAATGACATCATAAAGCTGCTTCAAGTGCAAGACTTGCAGGCTTATATACAGTCTATCTATCTATCTATCTATCTATCTATCTATCTAATGTATGTTACTGCATAGATATATATCTAGCTATATAAATAGATAGTTATATATCAATATAGATATTTCTACAAATATCTAGCTTTACGTATAAATTTAAACTTGTATAGTTATGGTTTTGTAGGGCTGAAAACATACATACAAAATTTGTGTTATTATCAGCATTATTATTATAATTGCCATTGATGTTATTCCAGGGGCAGGTAATAAACCGCATGAGTCTTTGACCAATTTTTACCATTTTAGGTAAAAAGCTGCATTGACTGCACTTCTGCATTTTGTGGGATATGGTAGGACTGCAAGCAAATCCTGAGACAAGATATGTCAAAAACACTCCATACAGCATGCAATTTCATTTTCCAAGATAGAAACATTGGTCACGCTGAACATTGTTGAACGTTTTCGCTGCAATGCATCCTGAGACGCTTGGATCCAGGTTCTATCATTCATGCTGCGCCATTTCAACTAACCTGTGTGGCTCATATTCACTTTGGGTTGACGAGTTGCATGGTCATGGTGTAGGCCGAGCCTTTTTTGCCACTTCATCCGCCTCCGATCAAGCATAATGCCTTGCCCATAAGCATTCCCCTCCCTGGAATATCTTAACCTACCCATTCCCCTATCTGGAATAACTGTACCTCCCTCAAAAGAAGTGATAAGCAGCGATCAATTTGACTGTTGTAGGCTGCCGTCTCCCGCTTAAGGGCGAATTTCAAACGTTGTCCATCACAGAGACAAATGATCTGGCTCCAGCAGCGTCTATAGGAGTATCTGTCTGCTCACTTCTAGCTCCAGTGGAGACTGATGGAAAAATGGCCGCTAACAACCTGTGATCCTTGTTCCGGGTGCGCGTGTCACCATCGAGCCTTAATGACATCATAAAGCTGCTTCAAGTGCAAGACTTGCAGGCTTATATACAGTCTATCTATCTATCTATCTATCTATCTATCTATCTATCTATCTATCTATCTATCTATCTAATGTATGTTACTGCATAGATATATATCTAGCTATATAAATAGATAGCTATATATCAATATAGATATTTCTACAAATATCTAGCTTTACGTATAAATTTAAACTTCTATAGTTATGGTTTTGTAGGGCTGAAAACATACATACAAAATTTGTATTATTATCAGCATTATTCTTATAATTGCCATTGATGTTATTCCAGGGGCAGGTAATAAACCGCATGAGGCTTTGACCAATTTTTACCATTTTAGGTAAAAAGCTGCATTGACTGCACTTCTGCATTTTGTGGGATATGGTAGGACTGCAAGCAAATCTTGAGACAAGATATATCAAGAACACTCCATACAGCATGCGATTTCATTTTCCAAGATAGAAACATTGGTCACGCTGAACATTGTTGAACGTTTTCGCTGCAATGCATCCTGAGACGCTTGGATCCAGGTTCTATCATTCATGCTGCGCCATTTCAACCAACCTGTGTGGCTCATATTCACTTTGGGTTGACGAGTTGCATGGTCATGGTGTAGGCCGAGCCTTTTTTGCCACTTCATCCGCCTCCGATCAAGCATAATGCCTTGCCCATAAGCATTCCCCACCCTGGAATATCTTAACCTACCCATTCCCCTATCTGGAATAACTGTACCTCCCTCAAAAGAAGTGATAAGCAGCGATCAATTTGACTGTTGTAGGCTGCCGTCTCCCGCTTAAGGCCGAATTTCAAACGTTGTCCATCACAGAGACAAATGATCTGGCTCCAGCAGCGTCTATAGGAGTATCTGTCTGCTCACTTCTAGCTCCAGTGGAGACTGATGGAAAAATGGCCGCTAACAACCTGTGATCCTTGTTCCGGGTGCGCGTGTCACCATCGAGCCTTAATGACATCATAAAGCTGCTTCAAGTGCAAGACTTGCAGGCTTATATACAGTCTATCTATCTATCTATCTATCTATCTATCTAATGTATGTTACTGCATAGATATATATCTAGCTATATAAATAGATAGCTATATATCAATATAGATATTTCTACAAATATCTAGCTTTACGTATAAATTTAAACTTGTATAGTTATGGTTTTGTAGGGCTGAAAACATACATACAAAATTTGTATTATTATCAGCATTATTCTTATAATTGCCATTGATGTTATTCCAGGGGCAGGTAATAAACCGCATGAGTCTTTGACCAATTTTTACCATTTTAGGTAAAAAGCTGCATTGACTGCACTTCTGCATTTTGTGGGATATGGTAGGACTGCAAGCAAATCCTGAGACAAGATATGTCAAAAACACTCCATACAGCATGCGATTTCATTTTCCAAGATAGAAACATTGGTCACGCTGAACATTGTTGAACGTTTTCGCTGCAATGCATCCTGAGACGCTTGGATCCAGGTTCTATCATTCATGCTGCGCCATTTCAACCAACCTGTGTGGCTCATATTCACTTTGGGTTGACGAGTTGCATGGTCATGGTGTAGGCCGAGCCTTTTTTGCCACTTCATCCGCCTCCGATCAAGCATAATGCCTTGCCCATAAGCATTCCCCACCCTGGAATATCTTAACCTACCCATTCCCCTATCTGGAATAACTGTACCTCCCTCAAAAGAAGTGATAAGCAGCGATCAATTTGACTGTTGTAGGCTGCCGTCTCCCGCTTAAGGGCGAATTTCAAACGTTGTCCATCACAGAGACAAATGATCTGGCTCCAGCCGCGTCTATAGGAGTATCTGTCTGCTCACTTCTAGCTCCAGTGGAGACTGATGGAAAAATGGCCGCTAACAACCTGTGGTCCTTGTTCCGGGTGCGCGTGTCACCATCGAGCCTTAATGACATCATAAAGCTGCTTCAAGTGCAAGACTTGCAGGCTTATATACAGTCTATCTATCTATCTATCTATCTATCTATCTATCTAATGTATGTTACTGCATAGATATATATCTAGCTATATAAATAGATAGTTATATATCAATATAGATATTTCTACAAATATCTAGCTTTACGTATAAATTTAAACTTGTATAGTTATGGTTTTGTAGGGCTGAAAACATACATACAAAATTTGTATTATTATCAGCATTATTCTTATAATTGCCATTGATGTTATTCCAGGGGCAGGTAATAAACCGCATGAGTCTTTGACCAATTTTTACCATTTTAGGTAAAAAGCTGCATTGACTGCACTTCTGCATTTTGTGGGATATGGTAGGACTGCAAGCAAATCCTGAGACAAGATATGTCAAAAACACTCCATACAGCATGCAATTTCATTTTCCAAGATAGAAACATTGGTCACGCTGAACATTGTTGAACGTTTTCGCTGCAATGCATCCTGAGACGCTTGGATCCAGGTTCTATCATTCATGCTGCGCCATTTCAACCAACCTGTGTGGCTCATATTCACTTTGGGTTGACGAGTTGCATGGTCATGGTGTAGGCCGAGCCTTTTTTGCCACTTCATCCGCCTCCGATCAAGCATAATGCCTTGCCCATAAGCATTCCCCACCCTGGAATATCTTAACCTACCCATTCCCCTATCTGGAATAACTGTACCTCCCTCAAAAGAAGTGATAAGCAGCGATCAATTTGACTGTTGTAGGCTGCCGTCTCCCGCTTAAGGGCGAATTTCAAACGTTGTCCATCACAGAGACAAATGATCTGGCTCCAGCAGCGTCTATAGGAGTATCTGTCTGCTCACTTCTAGCTCCAGTGGAGACTGATGGAAAAATGGCCGCTAACAACCTGTGATCCTTGTTCCGGGTGCGCGTGTCACCATCGAGCCTTAATGACATCATAAAGCTGCTTCAAGTGCAAGACTTGCAGGCTTATATACAGTCTATCTATCTATCTATCTATCTATCTATCTATCTATCTATCTAATGTATGTTACTGCATAGATATATATCTAGCTATATAAATAGATAGCTATATATCAATATAGATATTTCTACAAATATCTAGCTTTACGTATAAATTTAAACTTGTATAGTTATGGTTTTGTAGGGCTGAAAACATACATACAAAATTTGTATTATTATCAGCATTATTCTTATAATTGCCATTGATGTTATTCCAGGGGCAGGTAATAAACCGCATGAGTCTTTGACCAATTTTTACCATTTTAGGTAAAAAGCTGCATTGACTGCACTTCTGCATTTTGTGGGATATGGTAGGACTGCAAGCAAATCCTGAGACAAGATATGTCAAAAACACTCCATACAGCATGCGATTTCATTTTCCAAGATAGAAACATTGGTCACGCTGAACATTGTTGAACGTTTTCGCTGCAATGCATCCTGAGACGCTTGGATCCAGGTTCTATCATTCATGCTGCGCCATTTCAACCAACCTGTGTGGCTCATATTCACTTTGGGTTGACGAGTTGCATGGTCATGGTGTAGGCCGAGCCTTTTTTGCCACTTCATCCGCCTCCGATCAAGCATAATGCCTTGCCCATAAGCATTCCCCACCCTGGAATATCTTAACCTACCCATTCCCCTATCTGGAATAACTGTACCTCCCTCAAAAGAAGTGATAAGCCGCAATATATTTGACTGTTGTAGGCTGCCGTCTCCCGCTTAAGGGCGAATTTCAAACGTTGTCCATCACAGAGACAAATGATCTGGCTCCAGCCGCGTCTATAGGAGTATCTGTCTGCTCACTTCTAGCTCCAGTGGAGACTGATGGAAAAATGGCCGCTAACAACCTGTGGTCCTTGTTCCGGGTGCGCGTGTCACCATCGAGCCTTAATGACATCATAAAGCTGCTTCAAGTGCAAGACTTGCAGGCTTATATACAGTCTATCTATCTATCTATCTATCTATCTATCTATCTATCTAATGTATGTTACTGCATAGATATATATCTAGCTATATAAATAGATAGTTATATATCAATATAGATATTTCTACAAATATCTAGCTTTACGTATAAATTTAAACTTGTATAGTTATGGTTTTGTAGGGCTGAAAACATACATACAAAATTTGTATTATTATCAGCATTATTCTTATAATTGCCATTGATGTTATTCCAGGGGCAGGTAATAAACCGCATGAGTCTTTGACCAATTTTTACCATTTTAGGTAAAAAGCTGCATTGACTGCACTTCTGCATTTTGTGGGATATGGTAGGACTGCAAGCAAATCCTGAGACAAGATATGTCAAAAACACTCCATACAGCATGCAATTTCATTTTCCAAGATAGAAACATTGGTCACGCTGAACATTGTTGAACGTTTTCGCTGCAATGCATCCTGAGACGCTTGGATCCAGGTTCTATCATTCATGCTGCGCCATTTCAACCAACCTGTGTGGCTCATATTCACTTTGGGTTGACGAGTTGCATGGTCATGGTGTAGGCCGAGCCTTTTTTGCCACTTCATCCGCCTCCGATCAAGCATAATGCCTTGCCCATAAGCATTCCCCACCCTGGAATATCTTAACCTACCCATTCCCCTATCTGGAATAACTGTACCTCCCTCAAAAGAAGTGATAAGCAGCGATCAATTTGACTGTTGTAGGCTGCCGTCTCCCGCTTAAGGGCGAATTTCAAACGTTGTCCATCACAGAGACAAATGATCTGGCTCCAGCAGCGTCTATAGGAGTATCTGTCTGCTCACTTCTAGCTCCAGTGGAGACTGATGGAAAAATGGCCGCTAACAACCTGTGATCCTTGTTCCGGGTGCGCGTGTCACCATCGAGCCTTAATGACATCATAAAGCTGCTTCAAGTGCAAGACTTGCAGGCTTATATACAGTCTATCTATCTATCTATCTATCTATCTATCTATCTATCTATCTAATGTATGTTACTGCATAGATATATATCTAGCTATATAAATAGATAGTTATATATCAATATAGATATTTCTACAAATATCTAGCTTTACGTATAAATTTAAACTTGTATAGTTATGGTTTTGTAGGGCTGAAAACATACATACAAAATTTGTATTATTATCAGCATTATTCTTATAATTGCCATTGATGTTATTCCAGGGGCAGGTAATAAACCGCATGAGTCTTTGACCAATTTTTACCATTTTAGGTAAAAAGCTGCATTGACTGCACTTCTGCATTTTGTGGGATATGGTAGGACTGCAAGCAAATCCTGAGACAAGATATGTCAAAAACACTCCATACAGCATGCAATTTCATTTTCCAAGATAGAAACATTGGTCACGCTGAACATTGTTGAACGTTTTCGCTGCAATGCATCCTGAGACGCTTGGATCCAGGTTCTATCATTCATGCTGCGCCATTTCAACTAACCTGTGTGGCTCATATTCACTTTGGGTTGACGAGTTGCATGGTCATGGTGTAGGCCGAGCCTTTTTTGCCACTTCATCCGCCTCCGATCAAGCATAATGCCTTGCCCATAAGCATTCCCCTCCCTGGAATATCTTAACCTACCCATTCCCCTATCTGGAATAACTGTACCTCCCTCAAAAGAAGTGATAAGCAGCGATCAATTTGACTGTTGTAGGCTGCCGTCTCCCGCTTAAGGGCGAATTTCAAACGTTGTCCATCACAGAGACAAATGATCTGGCTCCAGCAGCGTCTATAGGAGTATCTGTCTGCTCACTTCTAGCTCCAGTGGAGACTGATGGAAAAATGGCCGCTAACAACCTGTGATCCTTGTTCCGGGTGCGCGTGTCACCATCGAGCCTTAATGACATCATAAAGCTGCTTCAAGTGCAAGACTTGCAGGCTTATATACAGTCTATCTATCTATCTATCTATCTATCTATCTATCTATCTATCTATCTATCTATCTAATGTATGTTACTGCATAGATATATATCTAGCTATATAAATAGATAGCTATATATCAATATAGATATTTCTACAAATATCTAGCTTTACGTATAAATTTAAACTTCTATAGTTATGGTTTTGTAGGGCTGAAAACATACATACAAAATTTGTATTATTATCAGCATTATTCTTATAATTGCCATTGATGTTATTCCAGGGGCAGGTAATAAACCGCATGAGGCTTTGACCAATTTTTACCATTTTAGGTAAAAAGCTGCATTGACTGCACTTCTGCATTTTGTGGGATATGGTAGGACTGCAAGCAAATCTTGAGACAAGATATATCAAGAACACTCCATACAGCATGCGATTTCATTTTCCAAGATAGAAACATTGGTCACGCTGAACATTGTTGAACGTTTTCGCTGCAATGCATCCTGAGACGCTTGGATCCAGGTTCTATCATTCATGCTGCGCCATTTCAACCAACCTGTGTGGCTCATATTCACTTTGGGTTGACGAGTTGCATGGTCATGGTGTAGGCCGAGCCTTTTTTGCCACTTCATCCGCCTCCGATCAAGCATAATGCCTTGCCCATAAGCATTCCCCACCCTGGAATATCTTAACCTACCCATTCCCCTATCTGGAATAACTGTACCTCCCTCAAAAGAAGTGATAAGCAGCGATCAATTTGACTGTTGTAGGCTGCCGTCTCCCGCTTAAGGCCGAATTTCAAACGTTGTCCATCACAGAGACAAATGATCTGGCTCCAGCAGCGTCTATAGGAGTATCTGTCTGCTCACTTCTAGCTCCAGTGGAGACTGATGGAAAAATGGCCGCTAACAACCTGTGATCCTTGTTCCGGGTGCGCGTGTCACCATCGAGCCTTAATGACATCATAAAGCTGCTTCAAGTGCAAGACTTGCAGGCTTATATACAGTCTATCTATCTATCTAATGTATGTTACTGCATAGATATATATCTAGCTATATAAATAGATAGCTATATATCAATATAGATATTTCTACAAATATCTAGCTTTACGTATAAATTTAAACTTCTATAGTTATGGTTTTGTAGGGCTGAAAACATACATACAAAATTTGTATTATTATCAGCATTATTCTTATAATTGCCATTGATGTTATTCCAGGGGCAGGTAATAAACCGCATGAGGCTTTGACCAATTTTTACCATTTTAGGTAAAAAGCTGCATTGACTGCACTTCTGCATTTTGTGGGATATGGTAGGACTGCAAGCAAATCCTGAGACAAGATATATCAAAAACACTCCATACAGCATGCGATTTCATTTTCCAAGATAGAAACATTGGTCACGCTGAACATTGTTGAACGTTTTTGCTGCAATGCATCCTGAGACGCTTGGATCCAGGTTCTATCATTCATGCTGCGCCATTTCAACGAACCTGTGTGGCTCATATTCACTTTGGGTTGACGAGTTGCATGGTCATGGTGTAGGCCGAGCCTTTTTTGCCACTTCATCCGCCTCCGATCAAGCATAATGCCTTGCCCATAAGCATTCCCCACCCTGGAATATCTTAACCTACCCATTCCCCTATCTGGAATAACTGTACCTCCCTCAAAAGAAGTGATAAGCCGCAATATATTTGACTGTTGTAGGCTGCCGTCTCCCGCTTAAGGGCGAATTTCAAACGTTGTCCATCACAGAGACAAATGATCTGGCTCCAGCCGCGTCTATAGGAGTATCTGTCTGCTCACTTCTAGCTCCAGTGGAGACTGATGGAAAAATGGCCGCTAACAACCTGTGGTCCTTGTTCCGGGTGCGCGTGTCACCATCGAGCCTTAATGACATCATAAAGCTGCTTCAAGTGCAAGACTTGCAGGCTTATATACAGTCTATCTATCTATCTATCTATCTATCTATCTATCTATCTATCTATCTATCTATCTAATGTATGTTACTGCATAGATATATATCTAGCTATATAAATAGATAGTTATATATCAATATAGATATTTCTACAAATATCTAGCTTTACGTATAAATTTAAACTTGTATAGTTATGGTTTTGTAGGGCTGAAAACATACATACAAAATTTGTATTATTATCAGCATTATTCTTATAATTGCCATTGATGTTATTCCAGGGGCAGGTAATAAACCGCATGAGTCTTTGACCAATTTTTACCATTTTAGGTAAAAAGCTGCATTGACTGCACTTCTGCATTTTGTGGGATATGGTAGGACTGCAAGCAAATCCTGAGACAAGATATGTCAAAAACACTCCATACAGCATGCAATTTCATTTTCCAAGATAGAAACATTGGTCACGCTGAACATTGTTGAACGTTTTCGCTGCAATGCATCCTGAG
The DNA here is from genome assembly GCF_035609145.1 of Eleutherodactylus coqui. NCBI lineage: Eukaryota > Metazoa > Chordata > Amphibia > Anura > Eleutherodactylidae > Eleutherodactylus > Eleutherodactylus coqui. The sequence goes on along the minus strand of NW_027102591.1, from coordinate 15,947 downwards.
ACGCTTGGATCCAGGTTCTATCATTCATGCTGCGCCATTTCAACCAACCTGTGTGGCTCATATTCACTTTGGGTTGACGAGTTGCATGGTCATGGTGTAGGCCGAGCCTTTTTTGCCACTTCATCCGCCTCCGATCAAGCATAATGCCTTGCCCATAAGCATTCCCCTCCCTGGAATATCTTAACCTACCCATTCCCCTATCTGGAATAACTGTACCTCCCTCAAAAGAAGTGATAAGCAGCGATCAATTTGACTGTTGTAGGCTGCCGTCTCCCGCTTAAGGGCGAATTTCAAACGTTGTCCATCACAGAGACAAATGATCTGGCTCCAGCAGCGTCTATAGGAGTATCTGTCTGCTCACTTCTAGCTCCAGTGGAGACTGATGGAAAAATGGCCGCTAACAACCTGTGATCCTTGTTCCGGGTGCGCGTGTCACCATCGAGCCTTAATGACATCATAAAGCTGCTTCAAGTGCAAGACTTGCAGGCTTATATACAGTCTATCTATCTATCTATCTATCTATCTATCTATCTATCTATCTATCTATCTAATGTATGTTACTGCATAGATATATATCTAGCTATATAAATAGATAGTTATATATCAATATAGATATTTCTACAAATATCTAGCTTTACGTATAAATTTAAACTTGTATAGTTATGGTTTTGTAGGGCTGAAAACATACATACAAAATTTGTATTATTATCAGCATTATTCTTATAATTGCCATTGATGTTATTCCAGGGGCAGGTAATAAACCGCATGAGTCTTTGACCAATTTTTACCATTTTAGGTAAAAAGCTGCATTGACTGCACTTCTGCATTTTGTGGGATATGGTAGGACTGCAAGCAAATCCTGAGACAAGATATGTCAAAAACACTCCATACAGCATGCAATTTCATTTTCCAAGATAGAAACATTGGTCACGCTGAACATTGTTGAACGTTTTCGCTGCAATGCATCCTGAGACGCTTGGATCCAGGTTCTATCATTCATGCTGCGCCATTTCAACTAACCTGTGTGGCTCATATTCACTTTGGGTTGACGAGTTGCATGGTCATGGTGTAGGCCGAGCCTTTTTTGCCACTTCATCCGCCTCCGATCAAGCATAATGCCTTGCCCATAAGCATTCCCCTCCCTGGAATATCTTAACCTACCCATTCCCCTATCTGGAATAACTGTACCTCCCTCAAAAGAAGTGATAAGCAGCGATCAATTTGACTGTTGTAGGCTGCCGTCTCCCGCTTAAGGGCGAATTTCAAACGTTGTCCATCACAGAGACAAATGATCTGGCTCCAGCAGCGTCTATAGGAGTATCTGTCTGCTCACTTCTAGCTCCAGTGGAGACTGATGGAAAAATGGCCGCTAACAACCTGTGATCCTTGTTCCGGGTGCGCGTGTCACCATCGAGCCTTAATGACATCATAAAGCTGCTTCAAGTGCAAGACTTGCAGGCTTATATACAGTCTATCTATCTATCTATCTATCTATCTATCTATCTATCTATCTATCTATCTATCTAATGTATGTTACTGCATAGATATATATCTAGCTATATAAATAGATAGCTATATATCAATATAGATATTTCTACAAATATCTAGCTTTACGTATAAATTTAAACTTCTATAGTTATGGTTTTGTAGGGCTGAAAACATACATACAAAATTTGTATTATTATCAGCATTATTCTTATAATTGCCATTGATGTTATTCCAGGGGCAGGTAATAAACCGCATGAGGCTTTGACCAATTTTTACCATTTTAGGTAAAAAGCTGCATTGACTGCACTTCTGCATTTTGTGGGATATGGTAGGACTGCAAGCAAATCTTGAGACAAGATATATCAAGAACACTCCATACAGCATGCGATTTCATTTTCCAAGATAGAAACATTGGTCACGCTGAACATTGTTGAACGTTTTCGCTGCAATGCATCCTGAGACGCTTGGATCCAGGTTCTATCATTCATGCTGCGCCATTTCAACCAACCTGTGTGGCTCATATTCACTTTGGGTTGACGAGTTGCATGGTCATGGTGTAGGCCGAGCCTTTTTTGCCACTTCATCCGCCTCCGATCAAGCATAATGCCTTGCCCATAAGCATTCCCCACCCTGGAATATCTTAACCTACCCATTCCCCTATCTGGAATAACTGTACCTCCCTCAAAAGAAGTGATAAGCAGCGATCAATTTGACTGTTGTAGGCTGCCGTCTCCCGCTTAAGGCCGAATTTCAAACGTTGTCCATCACAGAGACAAATGATCTGGCTCCAGCAGCGTCTATAGGAGTATCTGTCTGCTCACTTCTAGCTCCAGTGGAGACTGATGGAAAAATGGCCGCTAACAACCTGTGATCCTTGTTCCGGGTGCGCGTGTCACCATCGAGCCTTAATGACATCATAAAGCTGCTTCAAGTGCAAGACTTGCAGGCTTATATACAGTCTATCTATCTATCTAATGTATGTTACTGCATAGATATATATCTAGCTATATAAATAGATAGCTATATATCAATATAGATATTTCTACAAATATCTAGCTTTACGTATAAATTTAAACTTCTATAGTTATGGTTTTGTAGGGCTGAAAACATACATACAAAATTTGTATTATTATCAGCATTATTCTTATAATTGCCATTGATGTTATTCCAGGGGCAGGTAATAAACCGCATGAGGCTTTGACCAATTTTTACCATTTTAGGTAAAAAGCTGCATTGACTGCACTTCTGCATTTTGTGGGATATGGTAGGACTGCAAGCAAATCCTGAGACAAGATATATCAAAAACACTCCATACAGCATGCGATTTCATTTTCCAAGATAGAAACATTGGTCACGCTGAACATTGTTGAACGTTTTTGCTGCAATGCATCCTGAGACGCTTGGATCCAGGTTCTATCATTCATGCTGCGCCATTTCAACCAACCTGTGTGGCTCATATTCACTTTGGGTTGACGAGTTGCATGGTCATGGTGTAGGCCGAGCCTTTTTTGCCACTTCATCCGCCTCCGATCAAGCATAATGCCTTGCCCATAAGCATTCCCCACCCTGGAATATCTTAACCTACCCATTCCCCTATCTGGAATAACTGTACCTCCCTCAAAAGAAGTGATAAGCCGCAATATATTTGACTGTTGTAGGCTGCCGTCTCCCGCTTAAGGGCGAATTTCAAACGTTGTCCATCACAGAGACAAATGATCTGGCTCCAGCCGCGTCTATAGGAGTATCTGTCTGCTCACTTCTAGCTCCAGTGGAGACTGATGGAAAAATGGCCGCTAACAACCTGTGGTCCTTGTTCCGGGTGCGCGTGTCACCATCGAGCCTTAATGACATCATAAAGCTGCTTCAAGTGCAAGACTTGCAGGCTTATATACAGTCTATCTATCTATCTATCTATCTATCTATCTATCTATCTAATGTATGTTACTGCATAGATATATATCTAGCTATATAAATAGATAGTTATATATCAATATAGATATTTCTACAAATATCTAGCTTTACGTATAAATTTAAACTTGTATAGTTATGGTTTTGTAGGGCTGAAAACATACATACAAAATTTGTATTATTATCAGCATTATTCTTATAATTGCCATTGATGTTATTCCAGGGGCAGGTAATAAACCGCATGAGTCTTTGACCAATTTTTACCATTTTAGGTAAAAAGCTGCATTGACTGCACTTCTGCATTTTGTGGGATATGGTAGGACTGCAAGCAAATCCTGAGACAAGATATGTCAAAAACACTCCATACAGCATGCAATTTCATTTTCCAAGATAGAAACATTGGTCACGCTGAACATTGTTGAACGTTTTCGCTGCAATGCATCCTGAGACGCTTGGATCCAGGTTCTATCATTCATGCTGCGCCATTTCAACCAACCTGTGTGGCTCATATTCACTTTGGGTTGACGAGTTGCATGGTCATGGTGTAGGCCGAGCCTTTTTTGCCACTTCATCCGCCTCCGATCAAGCATAATGCCTTGCCCATAAGCATTCCCCTCCCTGGAATATCTTAACCTACCCATTCCCCTATCTGGAATAACTGTACCTCCCTCAAAAGAAGTGATAAGCAGCGATCAATTTGACTGTTGTAGGCTGCCGTCTCCCGCTTAAGGGCGAATTTCAAACGTTGTCCATCACAGAGACAAATGATCTGGCTCCAGCAGCGTCTATAGGAGTATCTGTCTGCTCACTTCTAGCTCCAGTGGAGACTGATGGAAAAATGGCCGCTAACAACCTGTGATCCTTGTTCCGGGTGCGCGTGTCACCATCGAGCCTTAATGACATCATAAAGCTGCTTCAAGTGCAAGACTTGCAGGCTTATATACAGTCTATCTATCTATCTATCTATCTATCTATCTATCTAATGTATGTTACTGCATAGATATATATCTAGCTATATAAATAGATAGTTATATATCAATATAGATATTTCTACAAATATCTAGCTTTACGTATAAATTTAAACTTGTATAGTTATGGTTTTGTAGGGCTGAAAACATACATACAAAATTTGTATTATTATCAGCATTATTCTTATAATTGCCATTGATGTTATTCCAGGGGCAGGTAATAAACCGCATGAGTCTTTGACCAATTTTTACCATTTTAGGTAAAAAGCTGCATTGACTGCACTTCTGCATTTTGTGGGATATGGTAGGACTGCAAGCAAATCCTGAGACAAGATATGTCAAAAACACTCCATACAGCATGCAATTTCATTTTCCAAGATAGAAACATTGGTCACGCTGAACATTGTTGAACGTTTTCGCTGCAATGCATCCTGAGACGCTTGGATCCAGGTTCTATCATTCATGCTGCGCCATTTCAACTAACCTGTGTGGCTCATATTCACTTTGGGTTGACGAGTTGCATGGTCATGGTGTAGGCCGAGCCTTTTTTGCCACTTCATCCGCCTCCGATCAAGCATAATGCCTTGCCCATAAGCATTCCCCTCCCTGGAATATCTTAACCTACCCATTCCCCTATCTGGAATAACTGTACCTCCCTCAAAAGAAGTGATAAGCAGCGATCAATTTGACTGTTGTAGGCTGCCGTCTCCCGCTTAAGGGCGAATTTCAAACGTTGTCCATCACAGAGACAAATGATCTGGCTCCAGCAGCGTCTATAGGAGTATCTGTCTGCTCACTTCTAGCTCCAGTGGAGACTGATGGAAAAATGGCCGCTAACAACCTGTGATCCTTGTTCCGGGTGCGCGTGTCACCATCGAGCCTTAATGACATCATAAAGCTGCTTCAAGTGCAAGACTTGCAGGCTTATATACAGTCTATCTATCTATCTATCTATCTATCTATCTATCTATCTATCTATCTATCTATCTATCTAATGTATGTTACTGCATAGATATATATCTAGCTATATAAATAGATAGCTATATATCAATATAGATATTTCTACAAATATCTAGCTTTACGTATAAATTTAAACTTCTATAGTTATGGTTTTGTAGGGCTGAAAACATACATACAAAATTTGTATTATTATCAGCATTATTCTTATAATTGCCATTGATGTTATTCCAGGGGCAGGTAATAAACCGCATGAGGCTTTGACCAATTTTTACCATTTTAGGTAAAAAGCTGCATTGACTGCACTTCTGCATTTTGTGGGATATGGTAGGACTGCAAGCAAATCTTGAGACAAGATATATCAAGAACACTCCATACAGCATGCGATTTCATTTTCCAAGATAGAAACATTGGTCACGCTGAACATTGTTGAACGTTTTCGCTGCAATGCATCCTGAGACGCTTGGATCCAGGTTCTATCATTCATGCTGCGCCATTTCAACCAACCTGTGTGGCTCATATTCACTTTGGGTTGACGAGTTGCATGGTCATGGTGTAGGCCGAGCCTTTTTTGCCACTTCATCCGCCTCCGATCAAGCATAATGCCTTGCCCATAAGCATTCCCCACCCTGGAATATCTTAACCTACCCATTCCCCTATCTGGAATAACTGTACCTCCCTCAAAAGAAGTGATAAGCAGCGATCAATTTGACTGTTGTAGGCTGCCGTCTCCCGCTTAAGGCCGAATTTCAAACGTTGTCCATCACAGAGACAAATGATCTGGCTCCAGCAGCGTCTATAGGAGTATCTGTCTGCTCACTTCTAGCTCCAGTGGAGACTGATGGAAAAATGGCCGCTAACAACCTGTGATCCTTGTTCCGGGTGCGCGTGTCACCATCGAGCCTTAATGACATCATAAAGCTGCTTCAAGTGCAAGACTTGCAGGCTTATATACAGTCTATCTATCTATCTAATGTATGTTACTGCATAGATATATATCTAGCTATATAAATAGATAGCTATATATCAATATAGATATTTCTACAAATATCTAGCTTTACGTATAAATTTAAACTTCTATAGTTATGGTTTTGTAGGGCTGAAAACATACATACAAAATTTGTATTATTATCAGCATTATTCTTATAATTGCCATTGATGTTATTCCAGGGGCAGGTAATAAACCGCATGAGGCTTTGACCAATTTTTACCATTTTAGGTAAAAAGCTGCATTGACTGCACTTCTGCATTTTGTGGGATATGGTAGGACTGCAAGCAAATCCTGAGACAAGATATATCAAAAACACTCCATACAGCATGCGATTTCATTTTCCAAGATAGAAACATTGGTCACGCTGAACATTGTTGAACGTTTTTGCTGCAATGCATCCTGAGACGCTTGGATCCAGGTTCTATCATTCATGCTGCGCCATTTCAACCAACCTGTGTGGCTCATATTCACTTTGGGTTGACGAGTTGCATGGTCATGGTGTAGGCCGAGCCTTTTTTGCCACTTCATCCGCCTCCGATCAAGCATAATGCCTTGCCCATAAGCATTCCCCACCCTGGAATATCTTAACCTACCCATTCCCCTATCTGGAATAACTGTACCTCCCTCAAAAGAAGTGATAAGCCGCAATATATTTGACTGTTGTAGGCTGCCGTCTCCCGCTTAAGGGCGAATTTCAAACGTTGTCCATCACAGAGACAAATGATCTGGCTCCAGCCGCGTCTATAGGAGTATCTGTCTGCTCACTTCTAGCTCCAGTGGAGACTGATGGAAAAATGGCCGCTAACAACCTGTGGTCCTTGTTCCGGGTGCGCGTGTCACCATCGAGCCTTAATGACATCATAAAGCTGCTTCAAGTGCAAGACTTGCAGGCTTATATACAGTCTATCTATCTATCTATCTATCTATCTATCTATCTATCTATCTATCTAATGTATGTTACTGCATAGATATATATCTAGCTATATAAATAGATAGTTATATATCAATATAGATATTTCTACAAATATCTAGCTTTACGTATAAATTTAAACTTGTATAGTTATGGTTTTGTAGGGCTGAAAACATACATACAAAATTTGTATTATTATCAGCATTATTCTTATAATTGCCATTGATGTTATTCCAGGGGCAGGTAATAAACCGCATGAGTCTTTGACCAATTTTTACCATTTTAGGTAAAAAGCTGCATTGACTGCACTTCTGCATTTTGTGGGATATGGTAGGACTGCAAGCAAATCCTGAGACAAGATATGTCAAAAACACTCCATACAGCATGCAATTTCATTTTCCAAGATAGAAACATTGGTCACGCTGAACATTGTTGAACGTTTTCGCTGCAATGCATCCTGAGACGCTTGGATCCAGGTTCTATCATTCATGCTGCGCCATTTCAACCAACCTGTGTGGCTCATATTCACTTTGGGTTGACGAGTTGCATGGTCATGGTGTAGGCCGAGCCTTTTTTGCCACTTCATCCGCCTCCGATCAAGCATAATGCCTTGCCCATAAGCATTCCCCACCCTGGAATATCTTAACCTACCCATTCCCCTATCTGGAATAACTGTACCTCCCTCAAAAGAAGTGATAAGCAGCGATCAATTTGACTGTTGTAGGCTGCCGTCTCCCGCTTAAGGGCGAATTTCAAACGTTGTCCATCACAGAGACAAATGATCTGGCTCCAGCAGCGTCTATAGGAGTATCTGTCTGCTCACTTCTAGCTCCAGTGGAGACTGATGGAAAAATGGCCGCTAACAACCTGTGATCCTTGTTCCGGGTGCGCGTGTCACCATCGAGCCTTAATGACATCATAAAGCTGCTTCAAGTGCAAGACTTGCAGGCTTATATACAGTCTATCTATCTATCTATCTATCTATCTATCTAATGTATGTTACTGCATAGATATATATCTAGCTATATAAATAGATAGTTATATATCAATATAGATATTTCTACAAATATCTAGCTTTACGTATAAATTTAAACTTGTATAGTTATGGTTTTGTAGGGCTGAAAACATACATACAAAATTTGTATTATTATCAGCATTATTCTTATAATTGCCATTGATGTTATTCCAGGGGCAGGTAATAAACCGCATGAGTCTTTGACCAATTTTTACCATTTTAGGTAAAAAGCTGCATTGACTGCACTTCTGCATTTTGTGGGATATGGTAGGACTGCAAGCAAATCCTGAGACAAGATATGTCAAAAACACTCCATACAGCATGCAATTTCATTTTCCAAGATAGAAACATTGGTCACGCTGAACATTGTTGAACGTTTTCGCTGCAATGCATCCTGAGACGCTTGGATCCAGGTTCTATCATTCATGCTGCGCCATTTCAACTAACCTGTGTGGCTCATATTCACTTTGGGTTGACGAGTTGCATGGTCATGGTGTAGGCCGAGCCTTTTTTGCCACTTCATCCGCCTCCGATCAAGCATAATGCCTTGCCCATAAGCATTCCCCTCCCTGGAATATCTTAACCTACCCATTCCCCTATCTGGAATAACTGTACCTCCCTCAAAAGAAGTGATAAGCAGCGATCAATTTGACTGTTGTAGGCTGCCGTCTCCCGCTTAAGGGCGAATTTCAAACGTTGTCCATCACAGAGACAAATGATCTGGCTCCAGCAGCGTCTATAGGAGTATCTGTCTGCTCACTTCTAGCTCCAGTGGAGACTGATGGAAAAATGGCCGCTAACAACCTGTGATCCTTGTTCCGGGTGCGCGTGTCACCATCGAGCCTTAATGACATCATAAAGCTGCTTCAAGTGCAAGACTTGCAGGCTTATATACAGTCTATCTATCTATCTATCTATCTATCTATCTATCTATCTATCTATCTAATGTATGTTACTGCATAGATATATATCTAGCTATATAAATAGATAGCTATATATCAATATAGATATTTCTACAAATATCTAGCTTTACGTATAAATTTAAACTTCTATAGTTATGGTTTTGTAGGGCTGAAAACATACATACAAAATTTGTATTATTATCAGCATTATTCTTATAATTGCCATTGATGTTATTCCAGGGGCAGGTAATAAACCGCATGAGGCTTTGACCAATTTTTACCATTTTAGGTAAAAAGCTGCATTGACTGCACTTCTGCATTTTGTGGGATATGGTAGGACTGCAAGCAAATCTTGAGACAAGATATATCAAGAACACTCCATACAGCATGCGATTTCATTTTCCAAGATAGAAACATTGGTCACGCTGAACATTGTTGAACGTTTTCGCTGCAATGCATCCTGAGACGCTTGGATCCAGGTTCTATCATTCATGCTGCGCCATTTCAACCAACCTGTGTGGCTCATATTCACTTTGGGTTGACGAGTTGCATGGTCATGGTGTAGGCCGAGCCTTTTTTGCCACTTCATCCGCCTCCGATCAAGCATAATGCCTTGCCCATAAGCATTCCCCACCCTGGAATATCTTAACCTACCCATTCCCCTATCTGGAATAACTGTACCTCCCTCAAAAGAAGTGATAAGCAGCGATCAATTTGACTGTTGTAGGCTGCCGTCTCCCGCTTAAGGCCGAATTTCAAACGTTGTCCATCACAGAGACAAATGATCTGGCTCCAGCAGCGTCTATAGGAGTATCTGTCTGCTCACTTCTAGCTCCAGTGGAGACTGATGGAAAAATGGCCGCTAACAACCTGTGATCCTTGTTCCGGGTGCGCGTGTCACCATCGAGCCTTAATGACATCATAAAGCTGCTTCAAGTGCAAGACTTGCAGGCTTATATACAGTCTATCTATCTATCTAATGTATGTTACTGCATAGATATATATCTAGCTATATAAATAGATAGCTATATATCAATATAGATATTTCTACAAATATCTAGCTTTACGTATAAATTTAAACTTCTATAGTTATGGTTTTGTAGGGCTGAAAACATACATACAAAATTTGTATTATTATCAGCATTATTCTTATAATTGCCATTGATGTTATTCCAGGGGCAGGTAATAAACCGCATGAGGCTTTGACCAATTTTTACCATTTTAGGTAAAAAGCTGCATTGACTGCACTTCTGCATTTTGTGGGATATGGTAGGACTGCAAGCAAATCCTGAGACAAGATATATCAAAAACACTCCATACAGCATGCGATTTCATTTTCCAAGATAGAAACATTGGTCACGCTGAACATTGTTGAACGTTTTTGCTGCAATGCATCCTGAGACGCTTGGATCCAGGTTCTATCATTCATGCTGCGCCATTTCAACCAACCTGTGTGGCTCATATTCACTTTGGGTTGACGAGTTGCATGGTCATGGTGTAGGCCGAGCCTTTTTTGCCACTTCATCCGCCTCCGATCAAGCATAATGCCTTGCCCATAAGCATTCCCCACCCTGGAATATCTTAACCTACCCATTCCCCTATCTGGAATAACTGTACCTCCCTCAAAAGAAGTGATAAGCCGCAATATATTTGACTGTTGTAGGCTGCCGTCTCCCGCTTAAGGGCGAATTTCAAACGTTGTCCATCACAGAGACAAATGATCTGGCTCCAGCCGCGTCTATAGGAGTATCTGTCTGCTCACTTCTAGCTCCAGTGGAGACTGATGGAAAAATGGCCGCTAACAACCTGTGGTCCTTGTTCCGGGTGCGCGTGTCACCATCGAGCCTTAATGACATCATAAAGCTGCTTCAAGTGCAAGACTTGCAGGCTTATATACAGTCTATCTATCTATCTATCTATCTATCTATCTATCTATCTATCTATCTAATGTATGTTACTGCATAGATATATATCTAGCTATATAAATAGATAGTTATATATCAATATAGATATTTCTACAAATATCTAGCTTTACGTATAAATTTAAACTTGTATAGTTATGGTTTTGTAGGGCTGAAAACATACATACAAAATTTGTATTATTATCAGCATTATTCTTATAATTGCCATTGATGTTATTCCAGGGGCAGGTAATAAACCGCATGAGTCTTTGACCAATTTTTACCATTTTAGGTAAAAAGCTGCATTGACTGCACTTCTGCATTTTGTGGGATATGGTAGGACTGCAAGCAAATCCTGAGACAAGATATGTCAAAAACACTCCATACAGCATGCAATTTCATTTTCCAAGATAGAAACATTGGTCACGCTGAACATTGTTGAACGTTTTCGCTGCAATGCATCCTGAGACGCTTGGATCCAGGTTCTATCATTCATGCTGCGCCATTTCAACCAACCTGTGTGGCTCATATTCACTTTGGGTTGACGAGTTGCATGGTCATGGTGTAGGCCGAGCCTTTTTTGCCACTTCATCCGCCTCCGATCAAGCATAATGCCTTGCCCATAAGCATTCCCCTCCCTGGAATATCTTAACCTACCCATTCCCCTATCTGGAATAACTGTACCTCCCTCAAAAGAAGTGATAAGCAGCGATCAATTTGACTGTTGTAGGCTGCCGTCTCCCGCTTAAGGGCGAATTTCAAACGTTGTCCATCACAGAGACAAATGATCTGGCTCCAGCAGCGTCTATAGGAGTATCTGTCTGCTCACTTCTAGCTCCAGTGGAGACTGATGGAAAAATGGCCGCTAACAACCTGTGATCCTTGTTCCGGGTGCGCGTGTCACCATCGAGCCTTAATGACATCATAAAGCTGCTTCAAGTGCAAGACTTGCAGGCTTATATACAGTCTATCTATCTATCTATCTATCTATCTATCTATCTATCTAATGTATGTTACTGCATAGATATATATCTAGCTATATAAATAGATAGTTATATATCAATATAGATATTTCTACAAATATCTAGCTTTACGTATAAATTTAAACTTGTATAGTTATGGTTTTGTAGGGCTGAAAACATACATACAAAATTTGTATTATTATCAGCATTATTCTTATAATTGCCATTGATGTTATTCCAGGGGCAGGTAATAAACCGCATGAGTCTTTGACCAATTTTTACCATTTTAGGTAAAAAGCTGCATTGACTGCACTTCTGCATTTTGTGGGATATGGTAGGACTGCAAGCAAATCCTGAGACAAGATATGTCAAAAACACTCCATACAGCATGCAATTTCATTTTCCAAGATAGAAACATTGGTCACGCTGAACATTGTTGAACGTTTTCGCTGCAATGCATCCTGAGACGCTTGGATCCAGGTTCTATCATTCATGCTGCGCCATTTCAACTAACCTGTGTGGCTCATATTCACTTTGGGTTGACGAGTTGCATGGTCATGGTGTAGGCCGAGCCTTTTTTGCCACTTCATCCGCCTCCGATCAAGCATAATGCCTTGCCCATAAGCATTCCCCTCCCTGGAATATCTTAACCTACCCATTCCCCTATCTGGAATAACTGTACCTCCCTCAAAAGAAGTGATAAGCAGCGATCAATTTGACTGTTGTAGGCTGCCGTCTCCCGCTTAAGGGCGAATTTCAAACGTTGTCCATCACAGAGACAAATGATCTGGCTCCAGCAGCGTCTATAGGAGTATCTGTCTGCTCACTTCTAGCTCCAGTGGAGACTGATGGAAAAATGGCCGCTAACAACCTGTGATCCTTGTTCCGGGTGCGCGTGTCACCATCGAGCCTTAATGACATCATAAAGCTGCTTCAAGTGCAAGACTTGCAGGCTTATATACAGTCTATCTATCTATCTATCTATCTATCTATCTATCTATCTATCTATCTATCTATCTATCTATCTATCTATCTAATGTATGTTACTGCATAGATATATATCTAGCTATATAAATAGATAGCTATATATCAATATAGATATTTCTACAAATATCTAGCTTTACGTATAAATTTAAACTTCTATAGTTATGGTTTTGTAGGGCTGAAAACATACATACAAAATTTGTATTATTATCAGCATTATTCTTATAATTGCCATTGATGTTATTCCAGGGGCAGGTAATAAACCGCATGAGGCTTTGACCAATTTTTACCATTTTAGGTAAAAAGCTGCATTGACTGCACTTCTGCATTTTGTGGGATATGGTAGGACTGCAAGCAAATCTTGAGACAAGATATATCAAGAACACTCCATACAGCATGCGATTTCATTTTCCAAGATAGAAACATTGGTCACGCTGAACATTGTTGAACGTTTTCGCTGCAATGCATCCTGAGACGCTTGGATCCAGGTTCTATCATTCATGCTGCGCCATTTCAACCAACCTGTGTGGCTCATATTCACTTTGGGTTGACGAGTTGCATGGTCATGGTGTAGGCCGAGCCTTTTTTGCCACTTCATCCGCCTCCGATCAAGCATAATGCCTTGCCCATAAGCATTCCCCACCCTGGAATATCTTAACCTACCCATTCCCCTATCTGGAATAACTGTACCTCCCTCAAAAGAAGTGATAAGCAGCGATCAATTTGACTGTTGTAGGCTGCCGTCTCCCGCTTAAGGCCGAATTTCAAACGTTGTCCATCACAGAGACAAATGATCTGGCTCCAGCAGCGTCTATAGGAGTATCTGTCTGCTCACTTCTAGCTCCAGTGGAGACTGATGGAAAAATGGCCGCTAACAACCTGTGATCCTTGTTCCGGGTGCGCGTGTCACCATCGAGCCTTAATGACATCATAAAGCTGCTTCAAGTGCAAGACTTGCAGGCTTATATACAGTCTATCTATCTATCTAATGTATGTTACTGCATAGATATATATCTAGCTATATAAATAGATAGCTATATATCAATATAGATATTTCTACAAATATCTAGCTTTACGTATAAATTTAAACTTCTATAGTTATGGTTTTGTAGGGCTGAAAACATACATACAAAATTTGTATTATTATCAGCATTATTCTTATAATTGCCATTGATGTTATTCCAGGGGCAGGTAATAAACCGCATGAGGCTTTGACCAATTTTTACCATTTTAGGTAAAAAGCTGCATTGACTGCACTTCTGCATTTTGTGGGATATGGTAGGACTGCAAGCAAATCCTGAGACAAGATATATCAAAAACACTCCATACAGCATGCGATTTCATTTTCCAAGATAGAAACATTGGTCACGCTGAACATTGTTGAACGTTTTTGCTGCAATGCATCCTGAGACGCTTGGATCCAGGTTCTATCATTCATGCTGCGCCATTTCAACCAACCTGTGTGGCTCATATTCACTTTGGGTTGACGAGTTGCATGGTCATGGTGTAGGCCGAGCCTTTTTTGCCACTTCATCCGCCTCCGATCAAGCATAATGCCTTGCCCATAAGCATTCCCCACCCTGGAATATCTTAACCTACCCATTCCCCTATCTGGAATAACTGTACCTCCCTCAAAAGAAGTGATAAGCCGCAATATATTTGACTGTTGTAGGCTGCCGTCTCCCGCTTAAGGGCGAATTTCAAACGTTGTCCATCACAGAGACAAATGATCTGGCTCCAGCCGCGTCTATAGGAGTATCTGTCTGCTCACTTCTAGCTCCAGTGGAGACTGATGGAAAAATGGCCGCTAACAACCTGTGGTCCTTGTTCCGGGTGCGCGTGTCACCATCGAGCCTTAATGACATCATAAAGCTGCTTCAAGTGCAAGACTTGCAGGCTTATATACAGTCTATCTATCTATCTATCTATCTATCTATCTATCTATCTATCTATCTAATGTATGTTACTGCATAGATATATATCTAGCTATATAAATAGATAGTTATATATCAATATAGATATTTCTACAAATATCTAGCTTTACGTATAAATTTAAACTTGTATAGTTATGGTTTTGTAGGGCTGAAAACATACATACAAAATTTGTATTATTATCAGCATTATTCTTATAATTGCCATTGATGTTATTCCAGGGGCAGGTAATAAACCGCATGAGTCTTTGACCAATTTTTACCATTTTAGGTAAAAAGCTGCATTGACTGCACTTCTGCATTTTGTGGGATATGGTAGGACTGCAAGCAAATCCTGAGACAAGATATGTCAAAAACACTCCATACAGCATGCAATTTCATTTTCCAAGATAGAAACATTGGTCACGCTGAACATTGTTGAACGTTTTCGCTGCAATGCATCCTGAGACGCTTGGATCCAGGTTCTATCATTCATGCTGCGCCATTTCAACCAACCTGTGTGGCTCATATTCACTTTGGGTTGACGAGTTGCATGGTCATGGTGTAGGCCGAGCCTTTTTTGCCACTTCATCCGCCTCCGATCAAGCATAATGCCTTGCCCATAAGCATTCCCCTCCCTGGAATATCTTAACCTACCCATTCCCCTATCTGGAATAACTGTACCTCCCTCAAAAGAAGTGATAAGCAGCGATCAATTTGACTGTTGTAGGCTGCCGTCTCCCGCTTAAGGGCGAATTTCAAACGTTGTCCATCACAGAGACAAATGATCTGGCTCCAGCAGCGTCTATAGGAGTATCTGTCTGCTCACTTCTAGCTCCAGTGGAGACTGATGGAAAAATGGCCGCTAACAACCTGTGATCCTTGTTCCGGGTGCGCGTGTCACCATCGAGCCTTAATGACATCATAAAGCTGCTTCAAGTGCAAGACTTGCAGGCTTATATACAGTCTATCTATCTATCTATCTATCTATCTATCTATCTATCTAATGTATGTTACTGCATAGATATATATCTAGCTATATAAATAGATA